>NC_069393.1:9030000-9403750 GCF_027475565.1 Acinonyx jubatus
TAAACAATGCACAAAGTTTTTCTGTTTATGTGTAAAATGGAGTTATTTCTAAGCTCAGATAATCATAAAGATGTGTCTCCCCTATCTGATATTCTAAACTCAAGAAAGTCACAGAGTGAAATTTAATTGCACAGAATTATCACAGGCACTGCGGGAAAGCATCATACCTGGCCCACATTCACTGAACGTCAGTAGCACTCCTTAATCATCTTTACAACCTAAAATGCCCTCAGATATTTGCAAAATGTGTGCTAGAAAAGATGGAATTGCCATCCCTCTCAATCCCAGCAACTGAAAATTACTAAAATGAAGTCACTAACATATCCAAACGAATGCTTTTCTTGTAGACTCTGTCTTTTGACACCTCCATTTCTAACTGTGCTGATTAATTTGTCATCCTAATTCTTAAATGCATTTCTTCACTCATTTAATAAACATTTATTAAGCACCAAATACCCTATTAGTCCATAAGAATACAAAAAAGGGCTCCCCATAACCAAAGCCAAAAACAATCCAAAGAAAAAACTAGTTCTGTTGATGAGGGTTACAATCTATTAGAGACTCTTGGCCTATAATTTTAATTAAAAGCTCCCAAAACAAGAGTTATTCAACCTGGTTCCCACGGTTTTTACCCATGTTTCTGTTCTTTGACCCCTATCCTCAAACTCACCAAACTCTCACCAACCAAATAAACTCAAAGTAACAGTAACAGCAATGGAATCTACTTTTAGTGGCTGCTTTTGTAAGTAGATCAGCCCATTGAATAAAAGGACAAATTTTTAAGTGAGTTATATTGAGGTTAAATTTCCACACAATAAAATTCACTCTTTTAAAGCATACAGTTCCATGAATGTGGACAAATACATAGTCAGGGAGCTACCGAAACAACCAGAATATTTACTAAGCACCTTAAATTCTCTCATGGCACTTGGCAATCAATGTCCTCCAAAAAACAGCTGTCGGTAAACACTAATTCATTTTCTATTGTTATAATTTTGACTATTCCAGAAATGTATAGACATGGAATAATACATAAGGTAGCATTTTGCTTTTGGTTTCTTGCATTTTGCATTTGAGATTCATTCACACTGATGCATTTATCAGTAGTTCGTTCATTTTTTTATTTCAAGTAGTATCTCATCTTACACCCAGGAATGACATTTTTAGATAGTATGGTAAGTGCACGTCTACCTTCCTAAGAAATTGCTGGCAAATTTTACAAAGCAGCTATGCAGTTTTGCACTCCCACTAATAATTTATGCAGTACCCCATTGCTCCACAATCTTGCCAGGATATGGTCTTGTTAGTCTTTCTAATTTTTGCCATTCTACTATGTATTATCATAATTTTGTGATTTTAATTTGCATTTTCCTGATGACTAATAATGTTAAAATATTTTCTTATGCTTATTGGCCATTTTCTGCCTTAGTGAAACATCTGGTCAAATCCTTTCCTCATTTTTTAAATGGGTTGTTTGTCTCTTATTTTTGAGTTACAAGGGTTCTTGATATATTTTGGACATAAGTATATTATAAAATACATGTTTGCAAATATTTTCTCCCCGTAGGTGGCCTGCCTATTCATTTTCTTGATAGCATCTTTCAAAAAACAGAATCATTTAATTTTGATTATCAAGCCCAATTGATCGTTTTTTCTTTTATGATTTGTGTGTGTGTCCTAATTAAGACATACTTGTTAATGCCAAGATCCCAGAAAAATACTTTTATGTGTTCTTCCATAAGAATTGTAGTTTTAAATCTTTCACTTACGTTTATTGTCCATTTCAAGTTAAGTTTTACACAGTATATGTAATAGTATATGTAATTATTATTATTATTATTATTATTATTATTACTATTGTTATTAGCATATAGACCTCCAGTTAGTCTAGCAATTGTTGAAAAGATTCATCCTGGCTCAATTGATTCACCTCTTTAATTTTTTTAATTTTTTAAAGTTTTTTTAGGGAGAGAGAGTGTGCAAGCGGGGAAGAGAGGCAGAGAGAGAGGGAGAGAGAATCATAAGCAGGCTCCACACTCAATGTGGAGCATGACCCGGGGCTCCATCTCATAATGGTGAGATCATGACCTGAGCTGAAATCAAGAGTCAGATGCTCAACCCACTGAGCCATCCAGGCACCCCTGATTCACCTCTTTATAACAACAAATGGACCATATAGATATGAAGTTTACACCAGGACTATTTATTCTGTTACTGACCTATATAGCTACCCTTTCCTCAGAAGGAATTTTGATTATAGCTTTGCATTATTTATATAATTAAACACATTAAGTATATACTAATTATATAATTTTTAAAAAATATTTTGACCAAAGTCCTTTGCATTTACATATACATTTTTAATAAGTTTTGTGTGTGTGTAAATATATATATATACACATATATATATATACATATATATACACATATATATATACATATATATACACACACATATATATATATATATATACATATATATAGTGAGTTGCATTGATTGATTTTCAAATATTAAAATATTGATTTCCAGAAAAACTCCACTGGGTGACAATTTAAAATTTTTTGAGAAGACTGCCTAGTTGATATTGGTTTGTAGGTTCCTTTCCTTTTGATATCTTCATCTGGTTTGAGTACTGAGATAATGCTGGCCCCATAAAATGAGATGAGAAGTTTCCCTGTTCCTCAAATTTCTCCTTAGATTGTATAGAATTTGCTATTATTTCTTCCTTAAGTATTGGTGACTGCCAATAAAGCCATCTGAATCTGACCCTAGAATTTTCTTTGTGGAGATAGAACTAGGATGTAGGCATCAGTTCAGAGAACTTATTTCTTCAAGACTGGTATTTGTGAATACTTTGTTAGCTTAGGTACCTTTAGAAACTTATCTATATAAGTTGTCCATTTTATTGGCATAAAGTTTTGCATATTTTTTATTATACATGTAATGTGCATGGGATCTGTAGTGAGGTTTGCCTTTCCCTTCTTTGTTCCTTATGTTATACTTTGTGTCTTGTGTTTTTCTATCAGTCTGGCAAAAGCTTTATCAATTATATTGATCATTTCAAAGAACCAAGTTTTGGTTTCATTGATTTACCTGTTCTTTATTCCCTTGACTTTCTTGAAAGCTACATTAACATTGTATTCATTTTCCTCCAATTATTTTTTAGATTATTTTTTAGTGTTTCCATAATCAAAAGTACTCCAAGTTGGATTTTTGGAAGGTGGGAATTAACCATAACTTCATGAGAGAAATATCTTTCCCCAGAGGAATCGTTTGTGTACTTATGTGCTTATTCCCATCAGTAGGAAATTTTTTCGTAATTAAATCATTTGCTATTATGATTTATCCATTTATTGCAAAAAGAGACTGTGTCTTCTCTACATGCTTAGTAGTTCCTTAGAGATTTCCTTTGCTTTGACTCTTGATTGTAATTACATATTCTTTAAATAATTTTTAAAGAAGAGTACAAAATTGAGATGTTTCCTGAGCCCTTATATATATGGGAATGCCATTTTAGATCTCAGCCTTTACCAGCCTTTCAATGTCTCTGGCTTTTAAGGTTGATGAACAATTGCATTCTGCAATCACATTAATATTGAACCTCTTATCTGTAAGCCTGTTATTTCTATATGAATGATTTTTGCATTTGTGTCCTAGAGTTCTGAAAAATGTCATCGATAGGTATTCCAAAAAAGACAGGTGGGTCCTACAGTCAAGTATTTTGGGGATATACTGAGTTACATATGCAACACGTGCAGAGTGAACCTTCAAAGCTTACGTGGCAGTTCTCAAACATACTTAACAACAGAGCCCTTTTGAGTTCATGGAATCATGAGTTTGGGCTCTTTGTTACTACTATGTACCAGCATCTTCCTGTAATATCACTCACCTGTAGTCTGTTGAAAGAAAACATTCCTTCTGAACCATGGAGGCTAGTACCCTGGACATCTGGTAAGAGTAAGAGTTAATCACCATGCACAAAGCGATTGAATCACAGCTTCCAGGCAGTATGTGCAATGTGTGATATAAGCTTTATTCTGTTTCCCTCAGGATGTCTGGGGTCGACCTCATGAAACACTGGATCCAGAGTGGCATAAAATACCTGAACTGGCATTTTGGCTGCATCACAAACCTTTTTAAACTCACAAAGATGAGACACCATATTTTGGGGCAGTGGCTGCCCAGTTTGAGAATGTCTGGCAAATTGGGTAACCACTTTATCGTCACTCGAAAAATCACCAGCACAGAAAGAACCTCAGCAAAATCAGTAGGACATCGGTCTCACTGCAATATTGGATACTGAGTATATTCCAGCATAGAAGAGATGGTATGTCCCATTTCCTGGGGGAGATTTTCTATCATTCCAGGAGTTAATAAAGTCAGTGAACTCCTTGAGGAATGGGAAAGATTCAACTTAAGAACTGCAGCTGGAGTTAACAATCTCCATCTTCTTTCGATCTGCCTCCACAGACTGTAAAATGACAATCCTAACGTGGTTTGTCTCTTTGCAGGAAATGCACCTTAGCAATACTTTGGATTCGTGAACCTCAGCCACTCTTCTAACGTCTTGACGCCACGTCTCATTTCACAGGCGGCGCTGCAGACATCCTTAACAATTAGTTAAATAAAATATTCAGACCTTCCTCCATCCACGTTTTAAAGGAGAAACACGGTCAGTATAAACTGGGCTCAACATTACCTCTCCACATGAATCATACCATGGTACTAGGGGGTCCCAAGGCATGCATTCAGAATTTCAAAGATTTCGTTTTGTTTTTATTCCTCATGTCACCTAAAAATCTTTTATAGTTCTATCAGAAAATTTGTGAGATAGTTTCTCAAGGAATTGCATGCCAGTCTGATTTTTAGGTAGTGTTCTTTGGGGTGCCCTGTGAGGAATATAAAATATCCCGCTAAATTTGTCTTAAGTTCTTAGCTGCTGAGTAACTTTTCTGAACATTTCAGTTAGCCGGCATTGGGACAAAGAAAAAATTGTCTAAGCAGCTTCCTGCACGTGGTGCTTCTGAATGTAGACTATCAACTATTACAGGACCTCAATCAAGTAAAAAGTTATGGCAAATGTGTTCTGATAAGGTATGATTATCAGGGGCACCTGGGTGGCTCAACTGGTCAAACGCCTAACCCTTGATTTTGGCTCAGGTCATGATCCCAGAGTCGTGAGATCAAGCCCACGCAGAGCATGGGGCCTGCTTAAGATTCTCTGTCTCCTCTGTCTCTGACCCTCCCTTGCGCTCTCTCTCTCTCTCCCCCTTCTGCCCCTCTCTCCAGTTGCACACGTTCATGCCCACACGCACACACACCCACACACACTCTCTCTGTCTCTCTTAAAATATATATAATAAAGGAAAGAATTGTTTATCAGTCTTGGAAAAATTGTTCCCCATAAAAAAATGCTTTACTCAAAAGATTTTAACAAGATCTGCTCTTCGATGCTTTTCTTTGTCTAGATGGATTTCATTGGTTTCAAAGTCAAACATAAACAGTTCAACTGCTCACTTGGTTTCTGGATTAAAGGAATCCATAAGCTTTTTAATCAGTGAGTAATTTTCACAAACTTTGATTTAATTCTCCACTTGTGTTTAACTTTTCGATTGTGGTGCCAATACATCTTCAAGGTTTATCTGCTTTGAATGAGCAATTTTCACAAAATCAGCCCCTCTGCCCGAGGCATCCTGAAGTGCATCCGCAGAGAGTGGTGTGGGACCCCGGCAATGTAGGATATGCAAGCTCGGCCAGCAATCCTTTCTGAGGGATTTTTCCTGTGCAATTTGAAATTCTTCTGACGTACTGAGCTCAGGAACTCCAAATGGACCTCCGGGTGCTCGATGAACAAGTGCAGCCAGTCGCCCTGAGGCTTGACATTGAAGACCGTGCCCCACAGGGAATAGCTGGTGCTGACTCGGGTGGCTGGGATCCTGGCTGAGGCTCCCAAGCCTTCGGTAGCTCAGCAGTGTCTAGAACAGACGCTTCCCCAGAGCTGCAAGGCCTCCGGCCTCAGCGCTGCAGCTCCTGCCTGGATTCCCTTGACTTTTGCTTTCCATGTGTTTTTCAATGTTTGTTTATTTGCTTGTTTAGAGAAAGAGAGAGGGCACATGCGAGGCAGGAGGATGGGCAGAGATAAAGGGGGACAGAGAATGCCCCTCCACATTCAGTGAGGAGCTCAAATCAAGAGTCACAATCTCCACCGACTGAGCCACCCAGGCTCCCCTGCTCTTTATTTTCTTCTTCCTGCCAGCTTTGGTTTAAATCGGCTATGCTTTGGTAACTTCTTGAAGTTAGCAAACCTTGAAGTCAGGTTGAGACCTTTCTTCTATTCTAAGATGAACATCCCTTTAAATTTCCATCTGAGCACTTCTGTAGCTACACTCCACAACACTCAGTTTTCAGTTTTCATTCATGTCAGAATTTCTTTTAATTTCTCTGGACTTTGCTTCTCTGACCCCTTGGTTATTTTAAGGCACGCTGTTTAATTTCCAAATATGTTGGTATTTTGTAAATATGTTATTGATCCTGTTGTGATCAGAAAACACACTTTGTTGGATTAAAATTTTTTTTAACGTTTTGATTTATTTTCTGAGAGGCAGAGAGAAACAGAGCATGAGTGAGGGAAGGGTAGAGAGGGAGACACAGAATCTGAAACAGACTCCAGGCTCAGAGCTGTCAGCACCGAGCCTGACGTGGGGCTCGAACCCACAAACCACAAGATCATGACCTGAACTGAAGTTGACCACTTAACCAACTGTGACACCCAGGCACCCTGTCACACTTTGTTGGACGTTAAAGTGATTGAGATTTTTGTTCTGATTCAGAATATGGTCTATTCACGAATTTTCTATGTGCAGTTTCAAAGAATGTGTTTCTGGTTCTTTGAAAGTATCGATAAAATTGTCAGATTTCTAGCACTACTGACAAAGAAATAAGGAGTAAAGACACCAATTACCAATATCAGCAGTGAAACAGGATGTCACCATAGATCCTGCAAACACCCAAAGGATGACAAGATTATGCTGAGAACAACTGTACACACACATATTCTACAACTTACATAAAATGGACCAATTCCTTAAAAAACATAACCTACCACAACTCACCAAATATGAAATAGATAATTTGCATAGCCCTGTGACTATTTAGAAAAATGAATTCATAACTTAAGAGCCCTTCAAAAAAAATAGTAATCTGCAGGCCCAGATAGTTTCACTGAAGTTCTACCTAGCCATTAAAGAAGAATGAACACCAATTCTACACAATCCCTTCCAGAAGAGGATAAAGGAAGGAGTAGTATCCAATTCATTTTATAAAGCTAGTGCTACATCGATTCCAAACTCAAAGGCAATACGAGAGAGAGAGAGAGAGAGAGAGAAAGAAAGAAAGAAAGAAAGAAAGAAAGAAAGAAAGAGTAGGGGAGGGGAGAAGGGAGGGGAGGAAAGGGAAGGGAAAAGAAAACTACAAAAATACCCCTTGTGATAACAGATGCAAATCTTTAACAAAGTATTATCAAATGGAATATGGAACTATAAAAAAAGAATCATAAACCCGAATAAGTTGGATTCATTTCAGAGATCAATGCTTGATCAATATTTGATAATCAAACAATGAGATCCACCATTGTTAACAGTCTGAATTAGAGAAAACAGGTTCATACCAATTGGTGGAATAAAAGCATTTGACAAAATTTAATAGTCATTCGTGATAAAAACTCCCAGATAAAAAGGAATAGAGGGGACTTCTTCAATTAGAAAAATAGAATCTACTCTCTCTCTCCCTTGCTCTCTACCCCTCTCCTACTCATGCTCATTCTCTCTCTCAAAATAAATAAATAAATATTTTTTTAAAAAAAGAAAGGATAAATAGAATCTGTGAAAACCCTGTAGCCCACATTCTATTTAATGATGGAAGTTGGAGTACTTTCTGTCTAGGATCTAGCACAAGGTAAGGATGTCTGCTCTCAGCACTTTATCCAACCTAACGCTGGAAGATGTAGCCAATGAAATAAGGCAAGACCAAAAAAAGAAAGAAAGAAACAAAAGGCATGCATACCAGAAAAGAAGAAACAAAACTGTACTTTTGGGAGGAGACATAATTAGCTATGTATAAAGATCTCAGGAATGTATTAAAAAAGAAAAACCTCCTAAAACTAATGATACCAAAATTAAAATGGTAAGACTGTGATGGTTAATTTTATGTGCCAATTTCACCAGGCTAAGGAATGCCCACATAGTTGGTAAAACAATATTTCTGGGCGCATCTGGGAAGGTGTTTCAGGAAGACACAAGCATTTGGATCAGTCGACTGATTCAGTGTGGGTGGGCATCATCCAACTCCTTGAGGATCTGTACAAAGCAAAAAGATGAGGGCATTCTCTCACTCTTCTTGATCTGAGACTTCCACCCTCTCCTGCCCTGAGACAAGAGTTCCTGCTTCTCCAGCCTCCAGACTCAGGACTCACACTGAACTACACCACGGGTGTTCCTGGTTCCTCAACTTGCCAACCACAGAGGGCAGACTGTGAGACTTGTCAGCCTCCACAACTGCATGAGCCTCTCTCTCAATATATAGTTGGATATAGATACAGATACAGATACAGGTATAGATATAGATAGTATAGATAGATATAGATATCCTATATATATAGTTGATGATATAGATGATATAGATATAAATATAGATATAGATGATATAGATATAGATAGTGGTATAGAGTTTATAGAGTTACATAGTTATATAAAGTTATATCATTTTATATATAATATATAAGAGGCTATTAATATACACAATATGGATTACTCTCCGGAGAATTCTGATGAGTGGAAAAAAAATCCAAACCAGAAGAATTATGTAGTGTATGATAATAGCCTTGAAATGCCAAAATTTTAGAAATGCATGACAGATTACTGGTTGCCAGAGGATAAAAAATAGAGGTGGAAGAGAGGTGAGCTGTAACTATGGAACGGAATGCAATAATAATGAGCTCACCTTGTGGTGATGCAATGCTCTGTACCTTGGCTATCTGAGTGCAATATTCTGGTAAAGACCTTTTCCATTAGATGGATACAGTGTTACCATTAGGTCATACTGGGTAACTCCTCTGTCTATGGGATCTCTCCATCTTGTATCATACAACTGCGTGTGAATGTACAACTACCTGAAAATAACTTTCAAAACAGTGTAATTTAAAAAGTATTAAAGTTCAGGAAACAGGCTTTCCCAAACTGATAGTATCATTCATTATACACAAAACAGATTTTATGAAAAACAATTTGACACTGTATTGCAAATGTATTTTAAGTCTCCCTACCTTTTTACTCAAGCATCTCTTTCTAAGGCTTTGACACTATATATAATCACATTATATTCTGTTTAAAGTTTCCATTATTAAAATTAAATGAGTTGATGAGATTTTTGTGCACAAAAAGGAAACTTACCTAAATGCCCGAATATAGAACGATGGCAAAATAAACTATGTTGTTTACATAGAATAAATGCAACCATGTATTTGGATGGTGCAAACAATGAGTAGAGAGAGCAAACTGTAAGACTATGCTATGTGTAATTTTAATTCTGTATTGATAATAGCCAAGTGTGTACTTATTAATATTTCATCTAAATATACTAACAAAGATTGTTTGCTTCATCCAACTTTAGTCAGGCCTAAATTTTCTCCTAGACCCATGTGTGCACAGCTGAAAATCCAGTTTTAGCAAGAATCCTGCTAAGTCAGTTTAATCAGAACTCAATATCTGATCACTCTAGAAATCTGATCAGATTTTTCATCCTCCACCACCTGTAGGTGATGTCTGATCACCCTGGCCTGTGGCCTGCAAAGAATCCAGCGAGGTTGATTTAGCCAGAATGCCTTTTACACCTGATATTTCCTCTTAGTAATTTTCATTCACTGCCCCCACCCTGATCCTTGGCCATTAATTCCCACATACTCATGCTTTTTAGGTGTTGAGCCCAGTATCTGTCCTGCACTGTGAAATCCATTATAGTGGGACCTACATCTATCCTAACAGTCCCGAATAAAGTTTGCCTTAACCATCTTTAACAAACGTCACTGATTATTTTTTCCTTTAACAGTATTTATACCAAAACAAAAGTAATATTTATGTCTAGAAAAGAAATTAAGGGCTTTTTTTATAATGTTCTTCTTTATATATTCCTTGTATTTTCCTGATTTTCTACAATTAACATGTTAATTTCATAATCAGAAAAATAATCCTCTAAATTGAAGTTAATACTCTAAGACAAAAAAAATTGATTCTACCTTTTACAAATAGATTATGAATTTCATGCAGGGCAAATTGACAGCTAGTGTTATTTTCGTTCTCTATAACCTTGTTGATTTCTTCTTCACTTGTTCCATCAATTACTGAGAGAATGGTGAAGTCTTCAACCATAGGTTGGATTCTTTTTTAATTTTTTTATGTTTATTTTTGTGAGAGAAAGAGAGAGAGAGAGAGAGAGAGCACAAGTGGAGAAGGGGCAGAAAGAGAGGGAAACGTATTATTTGAAGCAGGCTTCAGGCTCTGAGCTATCAGCACAGAGCCTGACATGGGGCTCAAACTCACAAGCCATGATATCATGACCTGAGCCAAAATCCGACACTTAACCGACTGAGCCACCCAGGCACCCTGAACTTCTTGTTTTATTTCTCATTTTAGTTCCATCAAGTTTTGCTGAGGTTTTTTTTTTTGTTTGTTTGTTTGTTTGTTTTAATGAGGTTTCATGCCCAGCGTGGAGCACAATGCAGGATTTGAACTTAGGACCCATGAGATCAAGATCTGAGCTGAGATCAAGACTCAAATGCTTTTACCAACTGAGCTACCCAGGTGCCCTGCAGGTTTTGCTAGAATCTTGAAGCTGTGTTGTTCGATTCAAAATCATTTAGGGTTGTCTTGTCTCCCCACTGAGTTGACTCCTGGCTCTGAAGTCTGCATTATTGGAAATTAGCACACCTACCCCAACTTTCTTTTGTTAAGTGCTTGTCTACCTAATCTTTACCTTTAACTTACCTATGTTTTTATATTTAATGGGAGTTTTTCATAGACAGCATGTAATTTGGTCTTGTTTTTTAATTCAATGTAACAGGTTCTACTTTTTTAGTGGGAGTATTTAGATCATTTTGTTTAGCCTGGGCTTAATGCAATGATGCATATGGTTAAATTCATCTTTCTATTTCTCCCATGTGTTCTTTGATTTTCTCTCTTTATGTCCCTTTCTGTGGACTATTTTGACTATTTCTGACTATTTCTTTTATTTCATTTTACCTCCCCTGCTTGCTTATAAGTTAACTTCTTTATTTTATTTTTGTGTATTTTCTAACTTTCCCTCCAGAACCTTGAAAGCATTACTCATGGTTATTTTACCATCCTTTTTATTTTTTTTTTAATTTTTTTAATGTTTTATTTATTTTTGACAAGAGAGAGATAGAGCATGAGCAGGGGGAGGGGCAGATATAGAGGGAGATACAGAATCTGAAGCAGGCTCCAGGCTCTGAGCTGTCAGCACAGAGCCAGACGCGGGCTCAAACTCACGGACCGCAAGATCATGACCTGAGCCAAAGTCGGACGCATAACTGACTGAGCCACCCAGGCGCCCCTTTACCATCCTTTTTTGATAGTCACCACTTATCTGGGCCATACCTTACAGGCACATAATATTTTCTTGTATCTTATAAGCACACGTCCTCCTGTCTCAGCACAACATTACTCTGGGTTTAATCAATCTCATAAGTAGGTGAGCTGGATTCGGGTTTAGTTGTTGCTTTTGTTGTTTCCAGTGACCTCAGATTCCACCAATGTAGTATTGCCTCAACCTTCAAACCCTTCCCTGACTTCCAAACAGGGTAAAATTCCAGAAACTGCCTGGCCTAGAGGTCTCTGATCGCTCTGTCTTCCACCTTCCTCAACTTTTAACCTACTCTCTTCCGATTTTGTAGTCAGGATAAGCTCTCCAATGTCTTCAGAGGCTGTTTTTGCTTTTCAATTCTAGTACTGTTCACAACTGGCAATTATATGTTCATTTCTCGCCTAATTTATTATTTTTACTCCCTTACTGAATTATAATTTCCATGAGTGCTTAGCACAGTCTGACATATTGTGTGTTCCCAGTAAATATATTTTTAAAAATAACAAATGAACTATAACAAGAAGAAAGCACACCAATTAAATTAAGACTAGATGTTAATTAGGAGCATAATGGAATTACCTAGACCATGTGTGCAATGTTGAATAATTTCAGGCTTACAATTTTATTTTACATGGTGACTCTCTACTTTAAAATATTATTATATTTGATTCATTTCCTTAAAGTATGCTAAAACCATCAGAATTAAATAGATTTTGCTACAAAAGCGGCCTGTTCTATTTAGAGAAGTGCAATTACTTTGATTTAAAATAGTGGCTGATGGTCTCTGGGTCTGTGTACAAATTCAATAATCTAAATGTGTAAATAGAAGCATGTGGGGTTTATAAAAGTTATCTTGAAACTTGTGCCACACTTAACCACTTTTTTGACACTGTAGTTGCAAAAACTAAAAAAAATTAATAAGGTAAGAATTTCGACCACTATGACCTTCTCCCAAAATCTTACATATATATTTTTTCTTTTACATCATCCCCTGACATTTAGCTTATGAACACAGCCTGTTCACCTTAGAGACAAATAAGAAAATTATAATCTAACTGTAAGGTGCCAGACAATGGAATTTTGGTATTTGTATAGCACACTAAAAGAGTGATTTTTAAATTCCTTTTTAAAACCAACAGATTACAGAATATTTACCAAGTAAGCATGCAATTATTAAGAGGCTTCACTATGCTACAAAATGTAAGGTGCAATTATGGATTCATAATGAGTATTTGTGGGTGGAGGGACACAAACCTTCAGTCTATAGGAATGTCCAAGCTAAGTGTCATATTCTAGATCAGAGTATTTCTAGATCACATCATTGCTCCCAACACAGGTACACATTAGATTTTTGAGAAAGGGGAAGGAGGAGGAGGTGGAGCCATAGGACTGACTCACTCTTAGTATCATGCACTTTGTCAACTGTGGGCAAAGACCTTACATAGTAAGAGAATTCCTGCTTCACAAGCTGAAGGCTACCAAATTACGAAACTGGGAACTGGCTTAGAAAACACGAGGTGGTCCATAATAAAATAGACTATTCCTCCTCTTGCTAGAACATTAAAATAAGTCCACAGATCAAGGGTTGGAGATACAGCTGGTGCCTCCTATGGTTGTAACAAATGACTCATTTTTCATATCATTGTCTCTGATCCTTATGATTCTGAACTATGGCAGTCTAAGACATGGGTTCCTAGGGCCAAGAAACCTCAACCAGGGAACATAATGTTTTTGAAGTATTGGAGTCTGACATTACCACTTCATTCTGGAAGGTGAATCATGGTTTTGACTGAAATGATTGACCCTAATATCAATAGGAAATTTCTGAAATCCTAGCTGCAGTGATACCAGAAGCAGTAGAGAGGTGTTGAAGACACATCTGGGTTGTCTGCACAGCTTCCTTCCTTTCTGATGATTACCGGTCTTCTGCATGCTTCCATTTCCAAGAATACTGTGGGAGCACCATAGGCGTTCGACACCATGACCACAGGTGAGTGGACCGCACATAGGAACAAGATCAACACAGGGACACCCAAGGCCTTTGCAAGGTCAAGACTGCATAGCAAACTCAGAATCTGGTCCATGCAGCATTCTGTGAAGATAGATACAATAAACGTGCTTATTCAGCTCAGAAATAATCTAAGCCACTTCCTGGACCAGCAGCAAGATCAAAATTTTGAAGAAAGAACAGGCATATTTTGCCCATGAAATGTCAAGATCTAATGTCAAGCAATAGTAATTAAGACACTATGGTATTTGCACAGGGGGGACAAAGAGACCAATGAAACCGAGAGAGGAGGCCATTACGAACCACCCATATATGGAACCCTGATATATGACATAAGTGGCTGTACAGAATAGCACTAAAATGAGGAACTCATCAATAACTGGTTGTAAGCAATTAGCTGTTCCTCTATTTTTAATTATTAATTAAAAATTAATTAATTATTCCTACAATAGGAAATATAAAATCAATTTAGAATAAGTGTATAAATGAAAGCAACGTTTTACAACTTTTAAGAGAAATGTCAGAGAACATGTCATTAGCCTTGGGTGGGTAAGATGTATGTATGCAGGTACAAAATGTATAAACCATAAAAGTAAAGTTCAATAAATCTGATTATATTAAAATGCAAAACTTACATTCACAGAAAGATACCATAAGGAGAGTTAAAAGACATGCAATGGAAAAAAGCAATAATGTTGAAAACATAAATAAGAGAGCACATTAAGGATTTTAATAAATAAATAGATGCATTATTATTGAAAATAAAGAAAAATAACTCAGAGGAACAGGCCATTTCACAGAAAAAGAAACTAAGTGGCTAATACCAGGTGGAAAGATGCTTAAACTTTCTAATATTCAGGGAAATGCAAAATAAAATAAAATCCCATTTCACACCAATGAGATATGTATAATTTTAAAAGTCTGACAATATCAATAATTATTGGGAGCATAAACAGGAACTCCTAAAATGGCATCCTTGAGCAAGGCTGAAGATGTGACTGTCCTACAACCTGGGGGATGGGAAGAAACACATAAGTATCATGAGACCAACTGTGGGACATGATCCACTGATACAGATGCTAAGTCAGTTTATAAATCCTTAGGAATAGCAAATGATACTATGTAACAGATTTCATTTTAAGTACTTATTTGCATTTTTCATTAAAACTGTCTGTCAGAGATATAGAACTTCCTTAAAGTTGCCCAAAAGAAAGATTTGCCTCATGTCTTTCATTAGCATTGAAAGAAAAAGACATCGTATGCTTGGGGACTCAGCTTGCTGCAGACTATAAAGGCAAAAAAAAAAAAAAAAAAAAAAAGAAGCAAATTTTCCAAAAAGACAGGTAGTGACAGTCCCTCCAAAGGATGAGATTTTAAAATCTGTCTACTTTGAGGAACGTTCCTGCTCTTCAGTGTGAGATCGTACATTGCACAAATTTTGGGAAATGAGTAATTTCAGGATGACTCTAATAGTCCTGGTCCAGTTACTCACCACCTTGATGACATTGGTAAGTTTGAACCTTCCTAAGTCAACATTCTCTGTTTTCCCAGCCTTCCTGCTCCTGAAATAGTTGTGCCTTACCTTTCTTAGCAATCTCACCTATTGCATGGTTCCAACTCTTACTCTTATATGGGTGACCATAAAACTAGTTATCCTATATAGAATGCCACTCTTCACTTTCTGTTTTTTTAATTTTTTTAAAGTTTATTTATTTTATTTTTTTTAATATATGAAATTTATTGTCAAATTGGTTTCCATACAACACCCAGTGCTCATTCCAACAGATGCCCTCCTCAATACCCATCACCCACCCTCTCCTCCCTTCCACCCCCCATCAGCCCTCAGTTAGTTCTGTTTTTAAGAGTCTCTTATGCTTTGGCTCTCACCCACTCTTACCTTTTTAAATTTTTTTTATGTTTATTTATTTTTGAGACAGAGAGAGACAGAGCATGAATGGGGGAGGGTCAGAGAGGGAGGGAGACACAGAATCTGAAGCAGGCTCCAGGCTCTGAGCTGTCGGCACAGAGCCTGACGCGGGGCTTGAACTCACAGACTGTGAGATCACGACCTGAGCCGAAGTCGGAGGCTCAACCGACTGAGCCACCCAGGCGCCCCATCACTCTTCACTTTCAAATCCACATTCCCAACTGTTGGACATCTGCATCTGTAGGTCTACCTCAGGTCTGTCCAGTAGAACTTCTAAGATGATGAAAATGTTCTCTGTGCTTGCCAGTAGCATAACTACTAGTCTCATATGGGTATGTGGCTATAGCAACTGAAGGACTGGATTTTTTTAAATTTTATTTTGATTTAATTAAAGTTTAAATAACCACATGTGGCTACTGTATTGGACAGCCTATGTGCACCCAAGAGCGCAAAGCTACCCTATAATGTTTCATTTGCCAAGAATTAATTTCTCCCATTCTTTGGACCGTCTCCGAAATTGACGGGATGTTTTGGTAGCTTTGTCATTTTTTTCCAGAAAATTGCTCACCTGACCTCTTTATTGTCAAATAGTGTAAACTAAGGGGCACTGGGTGGCTCAGTGGGTTAAGCGTCTGACTTTGGCTCAGGTCATGATCTCACGGTTCGTGGGTTCAAGCCCCGTGTCAGGCTCTGTGTTGCTGACAGCTCAGAGCCTGGAGACTGCTTCAGATTTTGTGTCTCCCTCTTGCTCTCCCCCACTCACACTCTCTCTCTTAAAAGTAAACATTAAAATTTTTTTAAAAAAAATAGTGTAAACTAAGAATTGACAGGTATGCTCTTTAGCAATCAGCACTCAATATTTGGTTTTTTAAAAAAATGTATGTTATAACATTGTAGTACTTACTACATCAAACATATTTTGCTTTGCCTCAAGCTATAGGACTATATCACATTATTTTTTTCCTCTTTTATAAGCATCTTAACTTAGATGCCAACAAGCTCTTTGAATCCAACTGTCAAAGGAAAAATTGAATCAACATATCCAAAGGTAAAATGAAGTCTACACTACATTGAAAGTGAGCACATGATTTTCTTGATGTGTGCTTAATTTTCTCTGCAGGTAGATGATAGAGTAGAAACTTACAAAAATCAATTAGCTATTGTTTGTGAATGGATAATTATAGACTGATTGCCTTGAACTTGTTCATGCAAGAGAAAATTAAAAGAAAAACATGTTGCTCCATTTTTAAACAAAATGTCAGGATGAAAAGCTGACTGAGAGGAAAATTGGGCCACATTGAGTGGTTACTCTTCATGAATATATATAAAGCACTATTGTTACTGTTAGTTTGCATAATGAATAACTTGTTGTCAATTTTTTTAATTTTAAATAGAAATTTCTTACAATTTAACAACACACAGAACATTAACAGCATTAAGTTGCTTTACTAATACTGTCACAAATAATGTTAACATTTTCACATTATGGTGAGATAATGTTCCCAAGATCACTTCTCTGACATCACTTGGATCAAAGTCAGAAGTAAGAATTTTGCCACATCAATATAATGATATAGTTAGATATTAAAAAAAAAACTGGCTCTCTGCAGCCAAGTGATGTAGATGGGACATATTCATTTCTTTCCCTTTTCATCAGATTTCTTTAGACCTGCTATGACGCAGAGCCAAAAACACACTTCGTCATGGCACAGTGCCCGATCTTCAACTTAATATATGTAAAAAGCACATCATGAAAAAATATAGCTCAATAGCAATATATGATTTTTAATAGGCTATAACTCACATCTAAACCCCAACATTCCAACACATTCACCACCCCCCAAAAAATAAGGTAAACCTGCGAATGAAAAGACTAAGCGCTCAACATACATAGATTTTTCTCTTTCCTTCCATTCTTATGATAGGAACTACTTCATACCAACACGTGTCATCTAAAAAGTTAGTAAAATTCTCAATAGAGAATTTGACATTAAATCAGGATAACTACAGTATCAGATATTGAAATAGGAAATAAACAGATGTGAGAGAAATAAATTATTACTTCATATCTTCTTTATCACCTCAATGATCTATGAGTTTTCCCTCAATTGATCATTTCACAAGCAAGAGTGTTTGTAAATGGATAATGGAAGCCTAATGGCATACTATTATTTCCTACTAAAATACTAAAATTCGCTAAAAATATAAAAATAAGGAAAAGCAAGCATGAATATTAAAAACTAAGGCACAGAGCAACCAAAATACAATAACTTTCAAGAAATTCTATGGGATACTGTGCAGATGGAAACAAATACAGAAATTTGCTAAGAGAAGCAAGGCCTTGGGAAAAACAATTTATGTTCTATAAATGAGCTCTCTGTATGTTTTATTATTAAAGTGATACTATATTCTTCAAATAAATTGGGAAAATTAATATGTAAAGTCTTACATTGCCTGAAAAATTATTATGCTACCTACATAGCATGTTATTTGGAACTTAACTAAATTATCTTTTTCTAAAATTATCTGTATCTAGTACATTTTGGCTGGAATTCATTAACACCTGTTTGGCATATATTTATTAGACTATCCAGATAGTCTATTTTCAATTGGTTTTTTGTAGACTGTTTTTGGGTGGTAGCAGTTTAGCAAAATTGAGAGAAAGATACAGTGATTTCCCACATGCCCTCACCCCCACACATGTACAACCTTTCCCATTGTCAGCATCCCACCAGACTGGAGCATTTATTATAACTGGTGAACCTATGTTGGCCCATGATAATTACTAAAGGCTGTAGTTTATCTTAAAATCCACTGTTGGTTTTTACATTCTATGGGTTTAGACAAATGTATAATGACATGAATCCACCATTACTGTATTATAAGAGTTTTTCACTGCCCTATAAATCCTCTGTGCTCCACCTATTCATTCCTACCCCCACCAACGCCTGAAAACCTGTCATCGTTTTTACAGTCTTCATTAGTTTTGCCTTTAATAGTTGGAAACATATGGAATGTAGCTTTCTCAGACTGGCATCTTTCACTTAGTAGTATGCACTTAAGCTTCCTCCATGTCCTTCCATGGCTTGTGAATTCAATTATTTTTAGCAGTGGGCAATATTCTAATGTCTGGATGCACCAAAGTTCATTTATCTTTTCACCTACTAAAAAACCTCTTGGTTGCTTCCAAGTTTTGGCATTTATGAATAAAGCTTTGATACGCAACTGTGTGTAGGTATTTTTATGGACATAAGGTTTCAGCTCCTTGGAAAAAATACCAAGTAACATGATTGCAGAGTCATATGGTATGAGTAGTCTAGTTTTATAAGAAAACATCAAACTACCTTCCAAAGTAGCTGTATGATTTTCCATTTCCACCAGTAACGAATGAGGGTTCCTATTGCCCCATATCCTCCCCAGCATTTTGTGTTGTCAATGTTCCAGACTTTCATCATTCTAATAAGTGTACAATGGTTTCTCATTGTTGTTTTAATTTCTATTTTCCTGATGACACATAACGTGGAGCATCATTTCATACATGTATTTGCTATCTGTATATACTCTTCAGCGAGGAGTCTGTTCATGTCTTTGCTCCATTCTTGGTCCATTGTTTACCTTCTTACTGTTGAGTTTTAGGTAAGAGTTTGTTATATATTTTAGAAAAAATTCCTTTATCGGATGTGTCCTTACAAATACTTTCTCTTAGTCTGTGGTTTGTTCTCTTTTGACGTTATCTTTAACAGAGCTGAGGTTTCTTATCTTAATTGTGTCCAGCTTGTCAATTCTGCATGGATCATACCTTTTGTGTTGTACCTAAAAAGACATCACCATAGCCAAGGTCATCTAGATTTTCTCCTATGTTGTATTCTTGGGAGTTTTATAGTTTTATATTTTACGATTAGGTTTATGATTCATTTTGAATTAGTTTTTATGAAATATAAGGTCTGTATCTATATGAAGTATTTTTCATGTGAATGTCAAATTGTCCCTGTACCATTTGTTGAAAAGACTATCTTTTCTTCCTTGTACTGGCTTTGCTCCCTTGACATAATTGGTTGACTATATTTATGTGGCCTACTTGTGGACTCTTTCTTCTATTCCACTGGTATAATTGTATATTCTTTCGCCAATCCCACACTGTATTGATTACGGCAGCTTTATAGTAAGTTTTGAAGTCAGGTGGTGTTAGTTCTCTAACTGCTGTTCAAAAGTGTGTTGGCTATTCTGGGTCTTCTGCATATAAACTTTAGAATTGATCCATTGATATCCTCAAAATAACTCACTGGGATTTTGCTTGAGATTGTATGAATATACAGATCAACTGGGGAGGGAGGAACTCACTTGTTGACAATATTGAATCTTCCTATCCTTAGACATGGGATGTTTCTCTACTTTTAGTTATTCTTTGATTTCATTCATAACAGTGTTATAGTTTTCCTCATAAATATCCTATATGTTGTTACATATATAATTAAGTACTTCATTTTGGGGGTGCAAATGTAAATGTTATTATGCTTTATTTTTTTTTAATTTTTAAGAGTTTATTTATTTTTGAGACAGAGCATCTGAGGGAGGGGCAGAGATAGGGAGACACAGATTCCGAAGCAGGCTCCAGGCTCTGAGCCATCAGCCCAGAGCCTGACGCGGGGCTCCAACTCACGAACCATGAGATCATGACCTGAGCTGAAGTCGGACACTTAACTGACTGAGCCACCCGGGCAACCCAAAGTTATTATGCTTTAATTTCAAGTCACACTTATTCATTCAAGTATATAGAAAAGTATATGTGTGTGTGTATATATATACATATATATGTGTGTGTGTGTGTGTGTGTATATATGTGTGTGTGTATGTATAATTATATATTCAATGATATAGAAAAACAACTGACTTATGTGTATTAACCATGTATCTGGAAACCTTGCTATAATTGATTATTAGTTCCAGGAGTTGGTGTTTTTTGGCCAGTTCTTTCACATTTTCTACAGATGATCATGTGATCTGCAAACAAAGACAGTTTTATGTCGTCATTCCCTATCTTTATGATTTTTACTTCCTTTTCATCTCTTATTGCATTAGTTAGAACCCCCAGTACAATGTTGAAAAGTAGTGTAAAGGGACATCTTTGTCTTGTACTTGATCTCCGTTGAAAAGCTTAGAATTTCTCATCATTAAGTATGATGTTAGCTATAGCTAACACAGATATAGCTCTAAATAGAGATTATTAGCTCTTTATAGAGATTATTTATCACGTTGAAAAAGTTTCCTTCTCTTTCTAGTTTACTGATAGTTTTTATCATGAATGGGTATGGGATTTTCTAATGCTTTTTCTGCATCTATTGATATGATCATGTTACTTTTCCTTTCCCTTTTTGATTACATTAACCGATATTTGAATGTAGAACCAATGTTGCATACCTAGAATAAAGCTAAAAGTGGTATATAATTCTTCTACATTGTTGGATTCAATTTGCTAACACTTCATTGAGAATTTTTGCATCTATGTGAAAGAGCAATATTGGTTTTTAGTTTATTTTCTTGTGATGTCTTTGGTTTTGATATTAGGGTAATATTCATCTCATACACTGAGTAGAGAAGTACTCCCTCTGCCTTTATCCTCTGAAAAAGATTGTAGATAATTGGTATAATTTATTTTTTAATGTTATGTGGAGTTCACCAGTTAACTTGGTGCCTTTTGTTTTGGAAGGGTTAATCATTGTTTGAATTTCTTTAATAAACATAGGTTTACTCAGATTTTCTATTTGTATGAGTTTTGATAAATTGTGCATGTGTTGGGTTTTTTTTGTTTTTGTTTTTGAGAGAGAGAGAGGGCACACAGGAAGGGCAGAGAGAGAGAGAGAGAGAGAGATCACCCAAAGAGGAGCTCGAGCTCACCCAATGTGGGCCTTGAACTCATGAACTGTGAGATCATGACTGGAGCCAAAGTCAGATGCTTAACCAACCGAGCCACCCAGGAGCCCCAGCAAATTATGTTTTCCAATTAATTGGTCCATTTCATCATTTTGTCAAATTTGTGGGCATAGAGTTTTCATAATATTCCTTTACAATCCTTGTAATGTCCATGGAATCTTTAATAATTCATTTATGACATTGGTAACTTTTGCCCTCTTTTTTTTCTTAAGCTAGCTAAAGGTTTATTGATTTATGCTGATCTTTTCAAAAAACCAAACTTTGGTTTCATTGATTTCCTTTTCAATTTACTATTTCCAATTTCATTGATTTCTGTTCTTACTCTTATTATTTTCTTCTCTTTCTTTTTTTCCTTTTATGCCCCAAGTTTTAATTTAAATTCTGGTAAGTTAACATACAGTGTAATATTAGTTTCTGGTGTAGGATTTAGTGATTCATCCCTTATATACAAGACCCAGTGTTCATCACAAAATGTGCCTTCCTTAATACTCATCACCCATTTAGACCATCCCCCTTCCCACCTCTCCTCCAGCAACTTTCGGTGTGCTCTCTATAGTTAAGAGTCTTTTATGGTTTCCCTCTCTCTTTTTTCCCCTGTGCTCATCTGTTATGTTTCTTAAATTCCACATACGAGTGAAATCATATGGTATTAAATTTGTTCTTCTTTTTCTAGCTTCTTAAGGTGCAAAATTAGACTATTGATTTTGGATGTTTCTCCTTTTCTAATGTATGTGTTTAATAAGTATCTGTTTAAGCACTGTTTATGCTACATACTACAAACTTTGGTATGCTGTATTTGCATTTTCATTAAGTTCAGGATCTTTTTTTAAATTTCTCTTTAGATTCTTTCTTAGATATGAGTGTTATTTAAAAGCATGTTTTTTAACCTCCATTTATTTTGGGATTTTCCAGTTATGTTTCTGTTATTTCTGGTTTAGTCCATTGTGTCTGAGATCAGACATTGCATGTTTTTTAATTATTCTTTGTTAAGGTGTGTTTTATGGTCCAAAACGTGGTATATCTTGGTGAATATCCCATATATTTGGATATTGCTGTTTGGGGATAATATAGTCAACAGATGGCAATTAGATCCAGTTGATTGGAGGTAGTGGTGAGTTCAACTATGTCCTTAACTGTTTTTTCTGCCCGCCAGATCTGTCCATATCTGATATAGCGTTATTGAAATCTCCAATTGCAGTCGTATAGTTTCATATAGGATTTTATATGAAATCTATATCATATAGTTTCATATAGATTTTACATCGTATCGTTTCATATCCCATTATTAGACATATTTATATATAAAGCATTGTTATGTCTTCTTGGAGAATTGACCCTTTTATCATTGTATGTCTCTCTTATCTGTCTTGAGTAATTTTCCTGGCTTTGAATTCTCTCTACGGAAGTAATATAGCTACTCCTACTTTCTTTTGATTAGTGTAAGTATGACATATTTTTCTCCATTCACTATTAATCTATATGTGTCATTATATACAAAGTGGGTTTCTTGTACATAACATCTAGCTGAGTCTTATTTTCTAATCCACTACAAATCCATTACAATCTTTGTATTTTAATTGGTGCACTTAAATGATTGGTATTCAAAGTGATTATTGGCATATTGAGATCAATATCTACCATTATTTATTACTGTTCTCTATTTGTTAGTCTCGTTTTATGTTCCCATCTTTGTCTTCCACAATTTAATTTCTTTCTTGTCATTTTATTTTATTTTTATTTTTTTAATGTTTATTTATTTTTGAGAGACAGAGTGAGACAAAGTGAGACTGGGGGAGGGGCAGAGAGAGAGGGAGACACAGGATTGGAAACAGGCTCCAGGCTCTGAGCTGTCAGCACAGAGCCTGACGCAGGGCTCGAACCCACAGACTGCGAGATCATGACCTGAGCCGAAGTCAGACGCTCAACCGACTGAGCCACCCAGGCGCCCCTCTTTCTTGTCATTTTAACTGAGCATTTTGTATGATTACATTTTCTCTCCTTTCTTACTATATTATTATTATTATTATTATTATTATTATTTTGCCTTTTTTTAGTGGTGACCTAAATTTGCAATATACATTACCACTAATCCAAGTCCACTTTCAAATAACACTGTAGCAGTTCATGGATAGTTTGAGCACTTTATAATAACAAAATAATCCTAATTCCTTCCCCCTATCACTGCATTATTCCTATCATTTGTTTCATTTATATACAAGCATCATAAGCATACACACACACAGATACACACACACACACACACACACACACATAAAAGAATACATAATTAAATGCATTGTCACTGTTACTATTCTGAACAAACTGGTATTTGTTACATCAATTAAGAGTATGTAAAATAAAATATTTACTTTACCTTCAAATATTTCTTCTTCAATGTTCTTCCTTTCATCATGTAGATCCAAGTTTTTTTTTTTACTTACATCATTTCCTTCTCTCAAGAAAACTTCCTTTAACAACAAGGTCTACTTTGCAAAGTAGGTATACTGACAACAAATTTCCTCAATTTTTGTTTCAGACGGTCATTATTTCTACGTCACTTCTGAAAAATACTTTTATAGGGACGCCTGGGTGGCTCAGTCGGTTAAGCATCCGACTTCAGCTCAGGTCACGATCTCACGGTCCATGAGTTCGAGCCTCGCGTCGGGCTCTGGGCTGACAGCTCAGAGCCGGGAGCATGCTTCCGATTCTGTGTCTCCCTCTCTCTCTGCCCCTCCCCCATTCATGCTCTGTCTCTCTCTGTCTCAACAATAAATAAACGTTAAAAAAAAATTTAAAAAAAAAAAGAAAAATACTTTTATAGGGTACCAAAATCGAGGTTCATGGTTTTCTTTTCCCCTCAACACTTTATATATTTCACTCCACTCTCATTTCTCATCTTGCTTGCATGGTTTCTGAAAAGAAGTCAATGTAATTCGTATTTTTGTTCTTGTATAAGTAAGGCGGTTTTTCTCCCTCTGGTTTTTTCCAGACTTGTTCTTTTTCTTTGATTTCCTGCAGTTTGGAAATGATATTCCAAGGTGTGGTTTGTTGTTGTTGCTGCATTTAGCCTGCTTGGTGTTCTCTGAGCTTCTTGAATCTGTGGTTTAGTGTCAGACTTTATTTTACAGAAAATCTCAGTCATTATTGTTTCAAATATTATTTATTTCCTTCTTTGCTGTTTGGTTATTTCCATTATGTGTTTGCTACATCCTTTGCAGTTGTCTTGCATTTCCTGGCTATCCAGCGTTTTTTTTCTCTTTGTTCTCTTTGGTTTTTGGTTTTCAAGGATCCTGTTGACATGTTCTTAAGCTCAGTCCTTCCTCCACTGGGTCTAGTCTACTAATAAGCATAGTAAAGACACTCTTCATTTCTGTTACAAAGGTGTTGATCACTAGCATTTTTTTGTTGTTGTTTCTTAAGATTTCCATCTCTCAGCTTACGTTCCTCATCTCTTTTTCCATTTTTTCTACCTTATCCCTTAGACCCCTGAGTCCAGTCATCATAGTTGCCTTAAAATTCCCTAATGATTCCAGTACTCTTCTCATGTCTGGTTCTGATGATTGCTTTGTCTCTTCAAACTGTGGTTTTTACCTTCCAGTTTGCCTTGTAATTTTTTCTTGACAGCCAGACATGTTGTACCACATAAATAGAACTACTATAAATATAACTACTGTCATGTGGTGATAAGCTCTGTGGAGAGAGGAAGTGTTCTATTGTCCTATTATGCTGTCTCAGTCTTTTAGTGAATCTAGGTCTCTGCATGGCAAACTTCACAGGTATTCTCAGTTTTTATTTCTCTCCCTCTTTAGGAGGGATAAGATGGCTAACACAGATTGAAGTTGGGTATTTCTCTTCTCCCAGGTCAAATAGGCTAAAGCCCTAGTTAACCAGACTCTCCTAGTTAAGAAGAATAGAGTTCTCCGGTATATTTTGAAATGGTTCTTTTCTTCCTTCTTCCCCATTGGAAGCATTAGGAGATTTTTTCCCCAATATTCACCTTGAGAATATGGTTGTGCTCCTGAACGTGAATCTCACAATACTGTAGGCACTCCGACAAGGTATCCTTGGAGTTTTAACTCTCAGACTTGTGCACACTGAACTTCCAATAAATTTTCAACTGCAGTTCAGATTTTCCTATCCTGGTACTTGTTCTTGTGGTAGTTTCCGCTCATAAGTCTCTGTCCTGTTAAAGACATAACTCCCTGTATTTGTCTATTTATCTCTCCAATCTTGGGTTCAGTGGTCTACCCTCTGTACTTATTTCTCTTATGGGTCCAAGAAGAGTTGTCAACTGTTCTATTTTGTTACTTTTTGGTAGCACAGACTGTCAGCTTCTAAGCTTCTTACATGTGGAACCAGAAAACGATTTTATATCTTCTTATTAAATTGCTTTTTCCAGGAAAAATAATTACTTCCTCAAGAAAAAAGGTGTTTTATTCATAGAATTATCATGTTAAGCAAAATGTATCTTATTATGACTCTTCATTGTGTGTATTTGAGTGTCCATGTGTCTTTATTTTTGCTATATCTTGACAGAGTTTCTACTATAATTGTTCTTTTTAGGAACTACAGTATGGTGTTTTGATTTATACATTTTTATTTGTTTTCCAATTACTTAATGACTAGAATTATATGGAATGTATGTATATATATTTAGCTTCACCCAGAACAAAACCCCTTTGTAATGGGTGGCTGTTGCCAAAGTATAAATATGCATTCACCTTTGGGGCTGTCAATCAGTAAGTATACTTCCATTGTCTCCGTCCCAGCCTTTGTGTTATATTTGGCATTCATATTACATCTACAAGTGCTATAATCCTTGCAATTCATCATTATTGTATTATTCAAGATCATTTCACTTGCAAATGATGTAAACCAAAATTAAACTAAGTTGAACAAAAACTAAAAGGAAGGAGGAATATATTGTCTTCTGTACTAAAATGATAAGAGTAGCCAAAGGGTGGATCTAGCTGCATCCAGAATCTCACATGCATACTCTCAGAACATTCTCTCTTCAACTCTCATTTCTATTCTCTGAATTTCCCCATGCACATGGACTTACGACCAAGAAATGTGGCTATATATATCTTTACATGCTCCAGAACTGAAAGAGATCTTTTCCTGTTCTGTGTGTAATAATAAAATCTTGTAAAACACATGAAATGCCTGATTTAAAGATACATATCCATTTGTGCACCAATAATTTTAGCCAGATGGATACAGGTGTGCTGCTCACAATAGTCATGAATCTATAGAGATGGGGGGAAAAATTAAAACTATATTTATTCTCAGATAATATGAGCCTATCTATAGAAAATTTGAAGAAACCTATAAAAAGGCTACTAAAACTAGTAAGTAACTTTTGTAAGTTTGCAGAATACAAGGTCAATATACAAAACCAGTTGGTTTTCTATGCACTAGAAAAGGAAATAAAAAATTAAAATTTAAAACATACCATTTAAATAGCTTCAAAAAGTACAAAATAATTACAGCTATATTTGTCTGGAGGTAAACAAGATCTCTATACTGAGAGCTACAAGCATTGCAAAAAGAGATTAAAGAAGAACAAAATAAGTAGAGAAATCTATCCCTTCATGGATCCAGAAATTCAATATTGTTAAGATGTCTATTCTTACACAAATTGAACTACAAATTTAATGCAATGATGGTTAAAATCCCAGATTGCTTTTGGTAGAAATAAATAAGCTGATTTTAAAATTAGTATGGAAATTCAAAAGACCTAAAATAGCAAAAACAAATTGGAATAAGAAAATAAAATTTAGAACACATCACTACTTACTTCAAGAAGTATTTTAAAGTTACTATAATCAGCAAGTATAGAATTAGCATAAAAATGCATACATAGATAAATGGTACCAGAGTCCAGAAATGGATGCATTCAAATTATCTGAGTTTTGACAGAGGTCCCAAGGAATTAAATGGAGAAAGGATAGTTTTTGATAAACTGTGCTGTAGTTATTGGATATTCATACGCCACAAAGAAAATGATAACCCTTAGCTCTCACTTTTAATCATATACAAAAATTATTGCCAAAAGACCTAAATGTAGTTGTTGAACCTATAAAACTTCTGAATGAAAATATGGAGGAGAGCCTGGGTGGCTCAGCTGGTTAAGCGTCTGACTTTTGATCTCAGCTCAGGTCATGATCTCACAGTTTTGGAGTTCAAGCGCCACATCAGCCTCGGTACTGATGGAGTAGAGCCTGCCTGGGATTTTGTCTCTCCCTGTCTTTCTGCCCCTCCCCTATGCTCTCTCTCTCTCTCTCTCTCTCTCTCTCTCTCTCTCAAAATAAATAAATAAACTTAAAACAATAAAGAAAATAAAATATGGGAGAAAATCCAAGTGACTCTGGGGTTTCATAAACATTTATTAAATAGGGTGCTGCAACAGTTACCCCTTGTAAAAGACAATGATTGATAAACTGTACTTCTTCAGAATGAAAACAAATAATCTTTAGAACATAATTACACATAAGAAAGAGCAATCAACAAATAAGGAGATAACTATTTATTTATATAATGTCTATTTAGTTATTCTGAGAGAGAGAGAAAGAGAGACAGAGGGAGAGAGGGAGTGAGAGAAGGAGTTGGGGAAGGAGAGACTCCCAAGTAGGCTTCACTATCAACAGAGAACCCAACACGGGGGCTCAGTATACCAAATGTGATATCATGACTTGAGCCAAAATCAAGAGTCGATGCTTAACTGACTGAGTCACCCAGGCACCCCAGGGAGATAACATTTAAAAACTGTAATCTGGCAAAGGACTTGTATCCAGAATATGTGTGTGTGTATATATATATGTGTGTGTGTATATATATATATATATATATATATATATATATATATTTAAAACCTCTTACATAACAAGCCAATATTACAAAACAATTTTTAGGAATGCCTGGATGGCTCAGTCAGTTAAGCATCCACCTCTTGGTTTCAGCTAAGGTCATGATCTCATGGTTTGTGGGTTTGAGTCCTACATCAGGATCTGCACTGACAGCACAGAGCCTGCTTGGGATCCTCTCTCTCCCTCCCTCCTTGCCCCTCCCCCACTCACACTCTCACTCTCCCTCTCAAAAATAAACTTTAAATATATGTATATTTAAAAATAATATAACAAACTGATTTTTAAATTGATAAAAGATTTGAAAGACACTTTGAAATTTTAAATATACTGGTAGCAAATACATGAAAATATCTTTATGATTAGTTACAGAGAAATTTAAATTAAAATGACAATGAGACACCACTACATGTCCACTAGAATGGCAAAATTTGAAAGAATGAAGATTTAAACAATCTAAAATAAATTAATGCAATCCACTATATCAACAAACTAAAGAAAAATCACATTTAGACCCATAGAAGGCATAATGGCTGAAAATGTGCCAAGATTTTGGTAGACACCAATCCCCAATATTTTGATGGCAAGAGATTGCAATGGCACTAAAAATATCCATCCAAAGCCATGTACAAGAAACAGAAGAAAGACCAGTGTGTATAGAAGGCAATGATAAAGGAGAGAATGATAGAAAATTGAACCAGAGAGTCTGAAAAGTCAGCTGGTTCATGTGGGGCCTCACTAGCCATGGTAATGATTTTTAATTTTATCCAAGTGAAGTGAGTAGCCACTGGAAATTACTGAGTATGAGAGTGACCTTATCTGGCATAGGGAAGAGTTAATTTGTCCAAGAATGATCTCCTGCAGGCTTGCCTCCCTGAAAAGGGGCCCACTTCTTAGAGGACTCCCTGGAGACCAGCTACAGCCTGGTGATTAAAAATAAAACTAATAATAAAATAATTAACAGCAAGACTTGACTCAAAACACCCTCCTCTTCTCTCCAACCAGTAGTGCTGAGGTAGCAAATCATGTCATTACACAGTTGCAGCTATAAGCCTGCATCACTGGTCTTTCATCATTCTGGAAGTTGGGCTTCTGCACCTGTAAGCTGGAGGAATAAGGCTAGAGCCAAGGATTTTCCCTGGCATCTAACTACTGGATCTCAGTCCCCGGTCAAGCCATTGGAAGCACTTCCATTAAAAGACTCAGGGCCAACAACTCTCTTCCTACATCTTATGCCCATCTACATTAGATTTCAAAGCACTTTTTATAATGCACTGGACAGCAAGGACCCCGCACTCTTGCTGTTGCTCTTGGCTCAAGGAGTTTTTCCCAGTAAGAGCTGCTTGTAATTATCTTTTGTTTGCTAGACACTGGCTTAATTAAAAGAAAAAAAACCCACTCCTGTTGCTATGTTAAGAATAGACTGTATGGCAGCAAGAACATAATTAGTGATATAAATCTGGAACCTGTTCCAAAAATCCAAGTGGGAGATGATTATGCAAGAAAATTTGTCAGATGCTAGGTTTATGTTGAAGCAGAACCAAGGATTTCTTGATTGACTGAATGTATGGCTTGGAAGAAAGAGGTAAGTTTTGACTCTAAGGTAAAAACACCAATAATCTTGGATAATTTAGGAAAAGGGGGGATTAGGACTACAATAGAGCCTCCCTGACTCAAAATAGCCAATAGAACCAACCCCTTAATTCAGCAACAGCTTTTGACAAGTACTCTATTTCATCAAATGCCAAGGTCTTCCACATCTTAAACGTGTCAAAAATGCTCACCATCTCTCAGAATGTTAACAATGGTGATTATCATAGAGACTCCATAATTAAGAAATCTAAGCTATACATGTAGGCAGAGTTCATATTTGCAGAAGCCCCAGCAATATTGAATAATGCACAAAGGAGTTTCTGTATCAAAAAAAGAAGCATACACTTGCCTGTAATATTCTCTTCTTTTCGTCTTCACGAGTATTCCTCCTAAGGGCTGTTTATACTAAATATGCTACTTCCTTTCTTCCCATTTCCCTTGAAGCTTTTTGAAGATGTGTATCAATGCTTGACATTCTCGTCAAAGGAACCAACTTCTCTGAGAAATGCAAAAGCCATTTTTAAATATGCCAAACACATTTTCCTTGGACGAATGCATAATGGGATAGATTATATTTTACTTAATATAATTTTAAATTTTATTTTGCAGATCAATATAATGGGTAAAGCTAGGGGTAGAGGTTCCCTAAGGCTTAGAGTCTAGCATAAGTTACAACAGAAATGGCTAAAAGATCTTTATCTGTCTTTACGATAGGTATGATTTTTAAAAAGAGGAAAGAGCTAAAGAGCCTTTCTAGAGCAAGTTTAGAAACCATGTTTCAGTAACTTGAGTTTGTTGTTAACAAAAGACACTGGGAATAACTGAGTAACATATGAGATACTGAGAAAGAGGGAAAGAGGATTTGAGACACTGTGTTCTTTATTGTGTTCTTTATGTTCTTAGAAACTATTGGAAAGATTTAGAATTGCTTGGTAATTATTTTTGATGCCATTCTGGTATGTCTTTGAGTGCTACATTGTACCAAGGTAGAGCCACAACATAGTCCCAAGATTTATTCAGTTTACAGATGAATGAATGGAAATTCTTTGAGATCATATCTATGATTCTAGTCTTGAAATTTTTGAAATCAATTTTGACAATGCAGTCAGACTGGTACTTTTTTCAGCACAACCCTAGCCAAGTTAATTCTCTGCTTAAAAATCTTGGGTGGTTTCATTTTTTGAATAAAATCCTTACCACCACTCATGATATCATTATCTAGTCCCTACTTATCTCTTCTGCTTTTCTCTTGATACAGCCCCATTTCCAGCATCTCTTTCTGCCTCTCTCACAATTAAACTGAGGTGGGTTTTTTTTTGCACTTTCGAAAGCATTTTAAAAACATTCTCTTTAGTTTCTAATAATGTATATACTATGTTCTTTAATCATTCAATTTTAAACATCCTCATCTACTCACTTCTCCCTACCAAATCTGGCTCCTACTTACCCTTTACAATTCAATTTACATTAGACTTATTCCATCTCATTGACCAACCCCTTAAACAGACTTTGTTACGTGTTTAGACGTCTCTACACCATGTTCTGATAGGGTAAAATAATCTTAACAGAGCAATGATTATGCCAATCATTCCTTCTTTAAACTGGTAGTGCATTGAATATATTTTATTATGTATGTTATAATTATAATTATATTAATATTATAATCTCAGAACCTAGCCTCGTGATATGGTCTGAATATTTGTGACCTCCCAAAATTCATGTGTTGTAATCTTAATGTCCAACGTGGTAGTACTAGGAGATGGGACTTTTGGGAGGTGCTTAGTTCATGAGGATTGAGTCCTCATAAATGGTATTAGTGCGCTTAGAAAAGACACACCACAAAGCTCCCTAGTTCCTTCCACTATATGAGGATATAGCAATGTCAGCAGTCTGTAACCCAGAAGATGGTTTTCACAAGACCATGACCATGCTGGAACACTGATCTTTGGCTTCTAATTTCTAGAACTGTGATAAATAAATTTCTGTTGTTAATAAGCCACCCAGTCTGTGGCATTTTGCTACAGCAATCTGAATGGACGAAGGTACCCAATGATGTCTTAATAACCATTGAATAAATATCTGTTTAACAAGGACATGATACAATGTTTCAAATTTACAAAATTTACTATAAAAATACAAAAATAAAATGCCAATTATATTTGCAATTCATGTATTTATTTCTGACTTAATATCCAAAAAAAGTCCAGACGACTGCCACTGTAAACTATAAACAACAAGTATATATGGAGAAAAGAAAAAAGGAAGAAGAAATTCTTAAAGTCAGTAACTATGTTGAAAATTTACATATATGTACTATATGTTTTCCCATCATACCTAGACTAATATGGAAATGATTTCCATTTGATGGAAAAAGTTGAGAACACTATATGTAGTAAAAATGTAAAGGCAGCATCAACTCAAAGTGACTTTTTTTTATTGGAAAAGTTTGTTAATATATTCTGTGTGAGTCTTTTCTTGATTCTTAACTCACTAAAGCTTGTACTTTATCTTCTCTCCAATGATATGGTATTTGACTCAGTGTAAAGACTTGTGATCATTTATTTGATTGCAACCATCTGCTCCCTAAAAGTCATTTATCTCTCTCAGGATTTGGAATGATATCTACAGATTCCTAGGGTGCCCTCGTTCTTTTCCCTTGAGGGAAATTACTTTGTCTTGATTGCCTGTTTCTTTTTTATTCTCTCCTGAGTTTTGTCCTAAATCAACCCTGTCCGTGGGGAGTTCAAAGGCAGCAATTATAAAGCTTGAGTCTAGGAATTACCAGTGACTGCCTATCAGAGAAAATGAATGTGTGTGTTCAAGTGCCCCTTGGGACTTTTCATGACTTTCATGCCTTCAAATTTCCATGCAAAAGCAATAGCATACAGAAAAGTCAAAACGCTTATTATAATATGGTTTTCTCTAGATAAAATACTGAGATGATAAGAAGAAATATGAGAATTTACCTTAATGGGCAGATAGTGTGTGCCCAGGACTATGCAAGGTAATTTTCTTCTTAATCTACTGAATTCTCAAAACAAATCAATGAGTTAGACATTCCTTTAGCTATTTTTAAAGTAAGAAAATTGAGAATAACTGATTTGCCTAAGGAGTTCCACTTAACTAGTGGCAGAGCTGAATTCAAACACAGGTCTGAAAAACTTCAAAATGTGATCTTTCATAAGAAGCACTTTACTTCATATAAGCATATAATAGCATTAGTATACTTTAAACTTGGTCTTTTTTTAAGTTTTTTTATTTACTTAGAGAGAGAGAGAGAGAGAGAGGAAGAGAGTTGCATGGGCAGGGGAGGGGCAGAGAGAGAGAGAGGGAGAGAGGGAGAGAGAGAATCCCAAGCAGGCTCCCCACTGTCAGGACAGGGGCCAATTTGGGGCTTGATCCCACGAACCATGAGATCATGATCTGAGCTGAAAACAAAAGTTGGGTGTTTAACTGACTGAGACACCCAGGGGCCTCTAAACTTTGTCTTTAAAGTTCTCTTTCAAGCCCAAATGTCCATCAACTGATGAATGTATAAAGAAATTGTGGTTTATATACACAATGGAATACTACGTGGCAATGAGAAAGAATGAAATATGGCCCTTTGTAGCAACGTGGATGGAACTGGAGAGTGTGATGCTAAGTGAAATAAGCCATACAGAGAAAGACAGATACCATATGGTTTCACTCTTATGTGGAGCCTGAGAAAGTTAAACCCATGGGGGAAGGGAAGGAAAAAAAAAGAGGTTAAAGTGGGAGAGAGCCAAAGCATAAGAGACTCTTAAAAACTGAGAACAAACTGAGGGTTGATGGGGGGTGGGAGGGAGGGAAGGGTGGGTGATGGGTATTGAGGAGGGCACCTTTTGGGATGAGCACTGGGTGTTGTATGGAAACCAATTTGGCAATAAATTTCATATATTGAAAAAAAAATAAAGTTCTCTTTCAAGTTGGTAATTTATAAATTTTATGAATGTCAGAGTATATATGAGGAGAGTGCTAGATATGGCTCTGTATTGCAAGGTGTTGGGAAGGCAGCACATGAACCAGTGTAAAATATTTAATTAAAAAGATGTAATGAGAGGCACCTGGGTGGCTCAGTCAGTTAAACATCAGACTCTTGATCTCAGATCAGGTCTTGATCTAAGGGTCTTGATTTCATGCCCTGCATTGGGCCCATGGTGGTCATGGAGCCTCCTTGGGGGGAAAAGAAGATGTAATGAAAATCTAAAGACACAAACCTTTTCCTTTTGTTTGTTTGTTTGTTTGTTTGTTTGTTTGTTTTTAAGGCTGGAGGGTAATTCCATCCAGTTACTTCTTGCTAGCACTAGAATTCATTATAAGCATTGAAATCAAGCAGTAATTTCTTCCAGCTTCCTTCATCTTTTAAAAATGGTTTGGCTCCTCTCTGTCATTAATATTTCTATATTCTCTTGTAATAGACCTAGTAATTTCTAGAAGATTCCTGATAGAATTATAGATGGAATGAATTGTTTGTAAATTATAAATCAATTTGGAATTAAATTACATTTTGACAATATTGATCCTTCCAATTTGTAAACACAATAAATCTCATCATTTGTTTAGTTTTCCTTTTATATCTGTCAACAATTTTCAGAGGTTGTGAAGAAGTCTTGCACACTTCTTACCTTTAAGTATTCTATTTTTTTGAGCACCATCATCTCTTAATTTTCATATTATACATTTTTTCTATCCAGCACCCGAAACAATAAATGATTTTTTTCATATTATTATAGAATTTGGTCATTTTTGAGTATTTGAAATTACGATATTAGTAACTAAATGTTATTTGAATATCATTGACACATAATACTCTACATTTCATTCCTTCAACAAACCATGAGCCAGTCTTGTAAGATGTTGTTTTCATCTGGTCAGTTTAGAACAGAGGAATAAAAAACATGGTAGGCATCATTTACTGAACACATAAAATATATTTGATGGTTATGTCTTAAGGTTGTGCTCCTACAAGTTTATTTAATTCATTTAACAGTGATAGAAGTTTTATAGAATTCTTAGCATTTTCTCTGTAGACAACTATGCAATCTACTTTCTTCTCACAGTGACGAGGACAACCAGTATAAGATTGAATAAAAATGTGAGAACAGGCATCCTGGCTTTATCCTCAGTCTTAAAGGAAAGTTGCTAACATTTTTATAGGACACACAGTGTCCTACAACATTAATTAACTTTTATATTTATTAATGACTGTTAGATTTTGGTTTGGGGTTTATGCTGGTTTCATGAAACTAACTATAAATAAAGCACTCCCTACTTCTAGAGTTTGCCAGTTTGTTGATAAGGGTTACAGTAAAAAAATATTTCATATAATTCACCAGGGAAGCCATGTGCATGTGGGATTGGAGCTACCTGGGTGGGAATTTGGATGATAAGCCCATTTCTCTAATAGATACAGAACTATTCAAATTTTGTATCCAAACTTTTTAAATTATAGCTTTTAAGAAATTTATCCATTTCATATAAGTGTCACATGTGTAGCAACAAAAATCACTTTCTATCCTTTGAATGTCATTAGGATCTGTGGTAATAACATCCCTCTCGTCCTTGATATTGATGATAAATATTTCATTCATTTTTAAAAAAAATTTAATGTTTATTTTTGAGACAGAGAGAGAGAGAAACAGAGTGTGGGCCAGGGAGGAAGAGAGAGAGAGGGAGACAGAGAATCTGAAGCAGGCTCCAGGCTCTGAGCTGTAAGCACAGAGTCTGACACAGGGCTTGAATTCACAAACCGTGAGATCATGACCTGAGCTGAAGTGGGAAGCTTAACTGACTGAGCCACCCAGGTGCCCCTCCTTCGTTTTTCTTAATCTATCTAAGGATCTATAAATTTTGCTTAACTTCAAGAACCAAGTGTTTACTAGTTTTATTTTCTCTTGTTGCATATTTACTATCCTGTTAATTTTTGTTCTCATCTTTATTGATTCCTTTCTTCTGTTTATTTTTTTTTTTAGTATAGTTGACAGACAATGTTACATTCGTTTCAGGTATACAACTTGGTAATCTGACAAGTTTATACGTTATGCTGTGCTCACCACAAGTATGGTTTACCTTCTGTCCCATTACATCGCTATTACAATATCATTGACAATATTCATTATGCTCTACTTTTTATTCCTGTGATTTATTCTGTAACTGGAGGCCTGTATGTCCCTCTCCCCTTCGATCATTTTTCCCATCCCCCCATACTCATCTTCACTCTGGCAACCATCATTTTGATCTCCATACTTATAGTTCTGATTCTGCTTTTTGTTTCTTCTTCTTCTTTTTTTTTAAGATTCCATTTATGAGTGAAATCATATAATGTTTGTCTTTCTCAGCCTGATTTATTTCACCTAGCATAACACCGACTAGGTCCATCCATGTTGTCTCAAACGGCACAATCTCATCTTTTTTATGGCTGAGTAAAATCTCATTTATGTATCAATCATAGTTTATGTATCCACTCATCTATTGATGGAAAGTTAGGTTACTTCCATTTCCTTACTTCTTTTGGGTTGAGTTTGGCCCTTTATTTCTAACTTTCCAAAGTGGAACTTATATCACTAATTTTAGACCTTCACTGTTATTATTATTATGCTATTATTTATTATTTTCTAATTAAAGTATTTAAAATGTAAATTTCCCTCAATAAACCGTTTTAGTGGCATTCATGAATTTTATTAGACTATATTTACAATTTCATACATTTTGAAATATTTTCTAATTTGCTTATGATTTCTTCTTTATACAATGGATTGTGGAGGAGTATATCATTTAATTCCCAAATACTAGATATCTCATTATTACTTTCTAATTTATTTCTCCTCTAATTAGAAAATGCATTGTGTATAACTTCAAAAGCACTAAGAGTATTTCAACCGTTTTTATGACTAACATGATCCTTCTGGTGAATGTTTCATTTTACTTGAATGTGTGTTTTAACAAGTTCACAATAACTTTCTACAATGTCAGTGCAGTCAAATGCATTATAGTTGTTCATTCTCTCTCTCTCTCTCTTGATTTTCTGTGTACTCATTCTATCAATCACTTAGAGAGAAGGGTTGAAATCTTCAAGTCTTTGTGGCTCTGTCTACTTCTCTTAATTCCATCAGGTTTTGACTCATGCATTTTGTGGCTTCCCCAATAGATGCATACATTTTTAAGATTATTAACTCCTTGAGGAAGTAACCTTCTTTCATTATAAAATGTCTTTCACTGTCCAGTGTAATAAAACCTTTTTTTCTGATGTCTACTTGTTTTCATACTAAGATAGTCATTCTAACTCTTATGATATGGTATATCTTCATTCACACTTTAATATTCAAATGTTTAAATGATAAAACCTTTTTTATTTCCCCACATATGTATTTTTCCATTGTTCCATTTTCATACTTTTCTACAGATCCAAGTTTACATTTGATATCTTGTTTTTCAGCCTGCAAATGGCCTTTAGCATGTGTTCTTTTTAAATTTTTTTTAATGTTTATTTATTTTTGAGAAAGAGAGAGAGACAGAGCATGAGCTGGGAAGGGGCAGAGAGAGAGGGAGCCACAGAATTGGAAGAAGGCTCCAGGCTCTGAGCTGTCAGCACAGAGTCTGATGCAGGGCTTGAACTCACGAACCATGAGATCATGACCTGAGCTGAAGTTGGACGCTTAACCGACTGAGCCACCCAGGCACCCCAATTTTATTATTTTTTTAATGTTTATTTATTTTTGAGAGAGAGAGAGAAAGAGCACAAGTGGAGGAGGGGCAGAGAGTGAGAGGGAGACACAGAATCTGAAGCTGGCTCTGGGCTCTGAGCTGTCAGTACAGAGCCCAAAGCAGGGCTCGAACTCACCAGCTGTGAGATCATGACCTGAGCTGAAGTCAGACGCTCAACCAACTGAGCCACCCAGGCGCCCCTAGCATGTGTTCTATTACATGCCAGCTACCAATCAATTTTGTTGGAAAAGTCTGTTCAATCTTTATTTTTGAAATATTATTTTGTTAGGCATAGATTTTAGATGCCCTCCATTTTCCTCTTTAAGCACATTAAGTATGTTATTCAATTTTCTTTCAGCTAATATTTTTCCTAAGAATGGTTGTCATTATTTTTCCCCATAGGTAATATCACCCCTAACACATGCTTTTAAAATTTCCTCTTTATCAGTGTTTTTCTACAGTTTGGTTATGATGGCTTGCTATAGATTTTATTAAACATGAAAATTTGCCAACCTTTTTTTCAAACTGTTCTTTTCTAGATCTGTTTCTAATGACTAATTTTTCCTGATTGTGGAACATACTTTCCTCTCTGGTAAAACTGGATTCTTGCTCAGAATATCGATTCTTAGATTATTAAGCATATGAATTTTATCACCTTTCTCTAAAGACTATTTAGTTTTGTGCCCTGAGGAAGTCAATTTACTTCCATATCAGCGTGGTCATTTTAAGGCTTGCTTGACCCTATTCCTAAGGCACCTCTTTCTTCAGTCCCTCATGATTCTCTCCAGTATCATCAATCGGTCTCCACTCTGATGAACTAAGGCTCAAACTATGCATGCTTTGCTGGTTTTGCAGCTTACAGCAACCAGTAGTTACTTACCTCATCTCATATCTAATTTTTACCTTTCGTATGTGCCATGATGATTCAGGAAAACATTCGGTGGGTACCGGGAGTGCTTCCCTGCCTATCTTTCTTCTTTCTGATTCTCTGCCTCTCAAATCTGTATCTCCTAAATCCCTAATCCTTAATAGCTGCATCTTCAGCTCGATGAAGATACAAAAGATACAAAAGATAACCAAAGTTATATTTCATGGACTCTCAAATAAGGTTCTTGAATTACATTCACCACAAAAAAATGTGCATATTTAAAGCTTTTACGAATATATATATTTTCTAATATATATACAATGTTTTCTAATATATAATCATCTTACAAAATGAGCTTCACTTTTATCTAAGTACTGCAAAAGAACTAATGTAACATTCATTTTGATTGGCCGTCCATCAAATGTAGGCTTATCGTAGCTGTTGAGGAGATCCTTCAAAGTTCATACACTATGAAATGTTTAATTCAAATTGTTAAAGTACAGCATAATTACGTCTAATTTTATAATGAGAAATAAAGAGCATTTTTCTTATGACATGTATAGTATTTATTTGTCTAATTTTATCATGAGAAATAAAGTGTATTTTTCTAATGGCATGGTATAGTATTTATTTTCATATGGCAGTGTATTGTGGAGAAAATGTATTGATTCACAGAAATATTGAAGCAGATTGTTTTCTTTGCTATTCTCAAATTACACATTTATTTAAATTACAAACTTTGTAAATGTTTTTCATATAATTTAGATAGTTTTCTCAGAAATTTTCATATGATTACTATAAATTAAAATACACGCATATTAAGTTGTTTCTTTTTGCCAGAATTGTTAAAAATTCCAAACTAGGTCTGTATCTCAAATATTGAGAGAATCTGACCATAGAGTTCCTTTCAATTTAAAAACATTCTCTCTTGGGGCGCCTGGGTGGCTCAGTTTGTTGAGTGTCCAACATCAACTCAGGTCATGATCTCGTGGTTCATGAGTTCAAGCCCCACGTCAGGTTCTGTGCTGACAGCTCAGAGCCTGGAACCTGTTTCAGATTCTGTGTCTCCCTCTTTCTCCCCTGCTCATACTCTGTTTCTCTGTCTCTTAAAAATGAATAAACATTAACAATTTTTTAAATATAAAATAAAATAAAAATAAAAATGTTCTCTGTACAATAAGAGAAGGGAAGGGGAAAATGGCATAAATTTTTAAATGTTCTTCAGAGAAAGCTCTGAAATCATGCATTTTTTTTCATTTTCAAAGGGTGAACTGTATTGCCATGTACTCTCAACTAATAAATGTGTTTGGTTATACAAGATACACCCCAGGAAAACAATTTGATTTTCTCTCAGTTCCTGACATTAAGTTATGTTTTTGAGATCCATAGATGAAATTCCTAACATCTCTTTCTCTATAACACATTGTACAGAAACACACACACACACACACACACACACACACACACACACAGATGCGCTTTAGTTTATGTCTTAATGATTTCCTGGAGCACTGTACATCAAATTACACCAGTTTATCTAAGGGGAGAGAAAATAATAATGCATCATTAATTAGTTATTTTTCCCCTTTGCATTAGTCCTACTAGAGCCTAATGATTCATCTTATTCAGTGGTGCCTCTTTTATACTAAGATATAAACCTCAAAGTATGTCTGTAATTAAATCCTTAATATTACAAAAAGTCTTGGTTAGTCAATGCTTCCAATACTGTAAATATTTCTGTATTTCAAATGTGTGGATAATCTCAGCAGAATTTTAGTCAATGACAAAGAAGATGCTTGGTAAATCTAGCCATGGCATAGTAATTACGAAGCAGCTGAAATCCCAAATTTCTTGGCAATTTTCAAGAATATGCTTGTTCAAAGGATGATTTTAGTAGAAACCAAAGAATATGTCCTCTGATTTTATTTTAACGTGGTCTACTCGTGACATTTTATTTCATCAACTGTGACACCACATTCCCAAAATGTGTTGCTGAATGCTCTTAAGACATTATGATAACCAGGGATGGAATTGAAATTCCTGGGATATGTGACAGCTTTAGTTTCTTTCAAGATCAAATTTTCAGTGTCACTACAATGTGGGATATAATCTTCCAAATGAAGAGTCACATCTGGCAGCACTAATAACCTTTAGAGTTAAACATATAAATAAAAATAAATGTTATTTTAAATTCTATGTATATCCTTTATTCTTTACCTCTTCCAGAATACATTTCCATAGCCACACAGCAGTTATTCACTAGTTTTCTATATAAGTTTTGGGATCGGAAGCTAACCTATGAATAATAGTAAGTTTGAGGTACAGAAACTTACAGCTCTGTGGGGTACTGGGGAGAACGCATATATTAGTCTGAAATGTAGTAATTAACCCACTCTTAGATAAGGTATTATACATGCAGCTGGATACATGTAAAGACGTGAGCCAAATGTTAAGATACATTGCGATTATGCTTTTCTGTTTCAGAAGACCAGACAGATTCCTATACAAACGGAATCTACTGTCTGGTTTAGCCCAACACATAAAGTATTTCAGTGTGAATACTGCAGAACAATATCCACTATATATCTTGCTTGATTTACTGTGCTTGTTAAAAGAACAGTTTACGACTATTGGAGTAGCATTAAAATCTCCAAGGCCTTAGGAAATCACTATATGTGATGCTCTCAACCCCTTACTCCCAAATAGGCCGCACACACCCATAAAGATCTTTCCAATACACTTTTGAAATATTAAAGTTGATACATGACATCCTGAAGAATGTGCACATGTGTGTGATCGCACGCCTGTGCATGAGAGGGAGCAATGTGAGGGAGTAATGTGTGATAATAAGAGAGATCCCACCTGATTTACCACAAGAACATTATAGAGGGGGGTTAGAGAATTATGGTTTCAACTCTGACACATAAAACATTTGACTTGTGTCACTCTTATCCTTATAGAAAGGAAAAGCTGCACTAAAACTCAGTGAGTTTTCTTGAACCCAGCAGATAACTCAAGACAGGGAAATCAGCCATCCCCGAATCTGAACAAATAACTGTGAATTAGAGTCACAGCAGTGATCTGCTTACTGGGAGCAGAAGCCACAAGAACACTGAACAGGTAGGAACATTTAAGTGATTTTGGATATTGTTAGAGTCTGAATAATACTGGTACAAGAGAGAAACTCCTGGGGGCCAATCTTAGGGGTTCCCCACAAGTTTGTGGATTTTGCCTCAAGGAACTCAGTGGGTTCTCACAGTGAAGATTCTGAAAGATAACATCATGGCTCCGACCTTAGGAGGAGAAAATTAACCATTTGAAGTACAACCAGAACATTCCTCAAAACAGACGCCTATACTCCAAAGAAAGAGACTTTATCAGGGTCTTAATATACCTTGCAGGTTATTTACTTGACTTAGGTCCCCACCTGCCTTTCTGTCTAACCTTAGAAGACAGTGGTTTGCCACCAGACTTGTGAGCCAAACTGCATACTAAAAATATCTATGAAACTACAGTATCTTTATCAGACTATTAACTGTTAACATTTCTAAAACCTGCACATTTACAGAGAATTACAAATAGAGAAACCCAATGTTATTCATTTTAGCCTTAATAAAATGCTTTCTTTTCTATTTTCTTTTAAGTTTATTTGTTTTGAGAGACAGAGAGAACAGAAGAGGGGCAGAGAGAGAGGGAGAGAGACAATCCCAGGCAGGCTCTGTGCTATCAGCACAGAGCCCGACATGGGGCTCAAACTCACAAACTGTGAGATCGTTAGCTGAGCTGAAACCAAGAGTCGGACACTTCACCGACTGAGGCACCCAGGTGTCCCCCTAATAAAATGCTTTTAAAATGAAATAATACTGCTTTTAAAATGAAATAAATGAAATATATATAATGGACATTTATTCTATATTGATTGCATGTTGAAATAATGATATTGTGGATATATTGTGTTGAATAAAATTATAACATTAAAATTAATATCACCCCTTTTTAAATATAGTAGAATACTGAATAATACATTTGTAGTTCTCATTAGATTTCTTTTGGACAGCTGGTCCAGAAGGAAAAAACACAGAACTCCTGATCAGCCACACTTTCATGAGTAAGATAGTAAGGGCTCATCTGATGACTTACAATAAAATGCGATAAATCCACTCAAAATGTTTTTTAGCTTAATGACATCATTTCACTGATTTTTTTTCAACAAACTGCATTTTTCTCTGAGTTTTGGCATTGAGAAGACACAAGTCAGAAAACACCATTGTGAATTTGTCAGAATTTTAATTCTGAAGCAGCCAGCATCCATGAGTGTTGTCTGGAATAATAATTTTTTGAATTTTCAGCTTTGGCTACACCAATAGATAATGATCATTAAATGTAAAAGACTGAAACATTTATCAAAATTAGTACAGCTGGTAATTTCCATTTCATTAAAATTTATACGTGTTTTCATTTATAAAGTTTCTTCAGCTATCTGGGATCCATGAAACCTTTCAAAGTTCACAGATGAATAACATGAACTCAGTGAAATTTTATGGAACATTTTGTGGACTTGTTCCTTTTTCTATTCTGGAGAGAAGAGTCACAGACTTCATCAGTTTGCTGAATGGCTCCATGATACAAACAATTTAATGTCCTACTTTAGAACTAGGTTAATTTCTTTCTAGTACTGTGACTTCTTTTTGGTTGAGATAAAGACTAGCATAAATTTCTTCAATTTAGTTGCTACTAATACATTTTTTTGAGTTGTTGAGTTTTAAGAAATTCACTGGACGTATTGAGAGACAGTAAACCCTAGGAGTGGAGGTTGAGGAAGTACCCTTTAATCTGAAAATGATAGCGATTTTATATAGTTTAAATCATTATTTGACACATCCTATATATCTGCTCTCTGTAGTAGAATCATTAATGCCTTCATGTAGTTCATGTAAAAGGAAACCTCATGTGCTGTGTTGGGAATGTAGACTGGTGCAGCCACTGTGGAGAAAGCATGGAGTTTCCTCAAAGAATGAAAAATAGAACTACCCTATGATCCAATAATTGTACTGGTAGGTATTTATCCAAAGAATACAAAAATACTGATTTGAAAGAATATTTCCACTACTATGTTTGTTGTAGCATTATTTATAATAGCCAAATTATGGGAGCAGCCCAAGTGTCCATTGTTTGGTGAATGGATAAAGAAGAGGTGAAGGGCGCCTGGGCGCTCAGTCGGTTGAGCGTCTGACTTCGTCTCAGGACATGATCTCACAGTTCATGGGTTCGAGCCCCACATCAGGCTCTGCGCTTGCTCAGAGCCTGGAGCCTGCTTCAGATTCTGTGTCTCCTTCTCTCTCTCTGCCCCTTCCCTGCTCACGCTTTGTCTCACTCTGTTTCTCAAAAATAAATGTAAAAAAATATTAAAAAATAAAAGAAAAAGAAGAGGTTATATATATATATATATATATATATATACACATATACATATATATACACATATGTATATGCGTATATATATGTGTATATATATATTTACATATTATGCAGCCATAAAGAAGAATGAAATCTTGCCATTGCAATGGATGGAGCTAGAGAGTATAATACTAAGTGAAATTAGTCAGAGAAAGACAAATACCATATGATTTCAGCCATATGTGGAATTTAAGAAACAAAACAAAGGAATGAGAGAGACAGAGACAGAGACAGAGAGAAACCCAGAACAGATTCTTAACTATAGAGCACAAACTGATAATTACCAGAGGGGAGGTGGGTGGGGGGAATGGGTGAGATAGGTGAAGGGCATTAAGAGGACATTTATCATGGCGAGCACTGAGTTGTGTATAGAGTTGTTGAATCACTACATTGTACACTTGAAACTAATATAACACTGTATGTTAACTGTATAGGAATTAGAATTTAAAAACTTAATAAAAAAGAGTAGCTGATGTCTAAGTTGTCAAAATTTACTTAATTTTTTATGAGAGCAATCATCAAATGTTATCCAAAAGAAACTTCCTTTTTGGTGTTCTCAGACACCATTAACTTCATAAGCACACAAACTAATATACAGAAAAATATCCCTTAGGCTCTATAAAAATAAAAACAATCAACTCTCCACCCTGCTACTGCACGCTTTAGCATATGGAACAGTGATGTTCCTATCACAGGAGCCAGCTTTGCTTTAGAGAACACTAAATTTCCTAAATTTACCTGCAAACTCACCATAGTCTCAAGACGCAACGCTTAAACACATAAAGGCACAAAGTCTTCAAAAAGCTGAACCATTTTTTTTTAAAATAAAAGCTTGCGGTTTTACTTGCTCTTATATCTCTGCCAACATAATAAAACAGTCAATGATCAGCCCAGCAATTTCAAAAATTTGAACCTCAAATATATGTGTACTGGTAAGTAATAGATCATTGAGTTTCTGAAGTATTCTCACAATGTAACAATAACTCAAATTATAGCAGGGTTGGAAGCAAGCAGCCACTGACTACACAAGATATAATATATGTAATGCAAGGAATCACCTGAATCTTGTGGCACCGACGACTCAGGGCACCAATCCGGGCTAGAGTAGAGCCCTGAAGACTCATGGCCAGGAGGGGTCACTTACATACTGCATCACCTGTAGATCAGGGGAGTCCAGAAGAGAGGCCAGAGGTTGGGCTAGGGAATGGGGTGGACACCAGAAGACTCAGAACAATGCACATGTCCTCTACCTTATATAAGTTTTTGATATCTAGCAATCTGTACAGGAAAGCCATACACCTTGACTATAAACCACAGATTGACATTATTTCAGTAGCTCACAGGCTATTTTCATAATGATACTAATATGTTGTATGTTTGCTGTAGTGCCATTCTCTTACGAGGGTGGAGTGGAGTTTCCAGAGGCTGCATGAAGTATGATATATAGAGAAAGTACATGAAGTATGAAAAATGAATTCAGGAACAAATTTAAAAATCCAGCCAGACACTAAAGCCATTTGCAACAATGCAAACCAGTGTCATTCTCCTAATCATTTTTGTTTCTTTTTTTTACCAAAATATAATTATTTTATTTATTTATTTATTTATTTATTTATTTATTTATTTATTGAGAAAGAGAGTGCAAGTGGGAGAGGGGTAATAGGAGAGGGAGGGAGAGGATTTCAAGCAGGCTCTACACTCACTGGGGATCCTGACTCTGGGCTCGTTCTCACAATAGTAAGATCAGGACCTGAGCCAAAATCAAGAGTCAGATATTTAACTGAGCCACCTAGGAGCCCCTCAAAAATACAATGATTTTAAACCAAAATATGTTACTTAAGTTAACATGGAATGTTTATTACTACTATTTTAAATGAATTAATAAATGCTTAAAATTTTTCTTAGTTTTAACTTCTAATGGTAAATATTAATAGAATAACCCAAGTGAACAAAAGGTCTTTGAGGTGTTCAGTAACTTTAAAAAATATAACGAGTTCGTAAGTCAAAAATTTTGAGAATCATTGTCCTACCTTAACACATTAAAATAGAAATATATAATCTTCTCAAATGATACCTAAAATACATCTTGTAAAGAAATTCAACATTTTTCTAATAAAGAAATAAGCAGGGGGTATTCTTAATATTAATTATCACAGATTCCTTGAAGATATACTCAGATATGCAAAGAAAAGTTTCCATCAGATTGAATAGTCTTAACATTTATACTTCCAAATCTAGAATAATTTGGTCTTTTCAAGTGTAATTGCCATCTTTCCATTGTATCTACTATGCAATGGATATAGTATCCAGGGTTCAGCTTCCTACTGGTTGCTGAATTCGAAAGTCTTTTTGGCGATTGTCTCTCCTGAGATAAATGCTTTCAAAATGCCACTCTCCCTTCTCTCCAAAGAGTGTCTGGTTATGAAGATGTCCACTCTATCTCTATGGGTCCATATGGTGTCTTACAAATTCTCTTTCTGCTGCAATTTCATCTGGCCTGTTATCCGGGTTGGCAACTCCCAAATGTGGCAAATTCTACTGGAAATTTTGAAAGGTTATATTGTGATACAGCGACCAAGTCCATGTCCTAGCCATTTTCTCATGCTTTCTGAGTTTTCTCTCTGATTAGGTTTCTGCGTGTCCACAGGCCATTCTCGGACCTTGTGCATTTTATCACCAGAGTAAGCAGAAACGTGTGGATCCTTTCACACTGTGGGTAAGCCATGTATATCCAGGAATTCCTCTCAGACTCTGAGATGAGACCCCATGCCACCCTCACCTCTGCACCACCATGCCCACTCCATGCTGGAAACTATACTGGGTCAATGTCTTGAGAAGCAGAACACTGGAAACAATATTCTTCAACATTTATTTAGGTGTTTCTAAAGCAGCACTTTCTTATTGATCACTTCCAAGGAGTTGGTAGAGGAAATCAAAACCTAGCATACTGGGGCGCCCAGCTCAGTTGGTTAAGTGTCCAACTCTTGGTTTCAGCTCAGGTCATGATCTCATGGTTCATGGGTTCGAGCCCCCCATTGGGCTTCATGCTGACAGTGCAGAGCCTGTTTGGGATTCTCTCTCTCTCTCCTTCTCTCTCTCTGCCCCTCCTCTACTTGCTCTGTCTCTCAAAATAAATAAATACAACTTAAAAAGAAAACTAGTATACTAATCACTCCCTTTCACACTAATCACTAGTACACTACTATTGTCTGCCTTATACACTCACCATCTCTTGAGTCCAGAAGGACAAATATTACTCCCCTTTCAGTTTTACGGGGACCACCCTAGACTCCCCCTTGTGTTATCGATTCCATTTTCCATGATAAGCTCTCATACTAATAAGAGAAGGCAAATCAGAACTCGTTTCAAAAATTATATATACATATATACTATTTTTATATATTTTATATAATTTGGGAGGCATATCTTCAAAATCTATAGCAGACATTATACCAAATAATAAAATGTTAGAAACATTTATATAAATGTCAAGGGAAAAAAACATGGATGCTGAATATCATTTTTAATATTCAATATTTGCCAGCAGTTTCTATATAATAGTCTAAGACATAAAAATAACAGATATATAAATATTAGAATGAAAGAGACATAACATATATTTATGCTAATGTTATTATTGTTGGTTTGGAATAACCAAGAGAAGTGTCTGTCACATTGGTAAATTTGTTAGAACTTTCAATAAAGTGGTCTGCTATAAAATAAATACAAGAAAATCAGTAGCTTTAGCATGCCTTAAAAAGCAAGTTAATTAAAATAAAGCTCACAACAGCAATTAAACACACACCAACGGTACAAGTGAAAACACTTTTGCTCCCTCTTGTATTTTGCCCATCCCTCCCATATCTCAGAAACTACAGTTAACAAGATAGAGAAGAAAAACAAGTAAAGAGAGAAGCTAGAAGTCAAAGAGCAGATATTTACTGATCAAATTATCCCTTCCTGCCTACCTACCTGGGGATAGTAGATAGACTTAAAATTAATTTCAAAGCTTCCATTATATAATGGTGTCATACAATTTAATTTGTGAAACGAAATGTTTTAATTTATAGTGGGAAGACATGACATGTGGTTACAAAATCCTGACACCATCATAGTTACATCTTGGGCAATGGAGGAAAAAAAATTCTACAGAGTATATTTTAAAAAGACATGGAAGACAAAACTAAGATGCTTTGTGATTTCATCCATGAGTAATGTTAGTTTAACTTACTGGTTATATTAATTAAAAAGGTATATGTCTTTCAATATCTGACTTTATTAAGTCACAAAATATATTATGTACAATGTATTTTACATAAGTAAGTTATCAAAACACTGACCTCAACTGCCATGAACCTTGTCAAACCTTTGTTTAAGCCCCCAAATAGAATTCATTGTTTCCTTTTTTGTGAACCCCCTTTTCACTTTAAATAATTTCTACATTGGGGGGATATTTCAGGGGAATCAGTTGTCTCTCCCATTAGATTAAGCTACAAAGAACAGGACTAATTTCCTCTTCATTGTTATATTCTCTGTGCTTTGTATATGTTAGATACTTATTAAAAGAATAACGCATAATAATTTTGTTGAAAGAAATATATAACTCCTAATTCTTAGTCATAACATTTTGGTTTACTATGGTAAATGCTTATGAAGTTTGTCTAAATTTACTAGATTGCTTTGTGGTATTTACTACCCCATTTAACATGGTTTTATTATATGAGTTATTATATGCATGGCCTATACTTAAAAATCATCAAAAATGATTTCGAGAGGGAGGGGAAGATGGTGGCAGAGTAGGAGGACCCCAAGCTTGCTTCGCCCATGAATACAACTAGATAGCCACCAAATCACCCTCAATACTCCGGAAATCAGTCTGAAGACTGGCAGAACAAACTCCACAACTACAGGTAGAGAACAGGCCACATCAAAGAAGGTAGGAAGTGTGGCGGCGTGACTTAGGAGACAAGTAGATCATGGCTGTTATGGTGGGGAGGGAGTTGCAGTGGTGAAGGGGCAAGAGACAGACTAGCTCACAGGGCAGCACATGAGGAAGATGATTCCCCAGAGCAACTGGCTTGGAAAACAAGAGGGCCTGAATTTCACGAGTTCTTGCAACCAGCTGGGCTTAAAGCCTGGAATTTTCAAGGTCAGCATGCTTGGTTCTGGAAGACCTCTGAGGACATGGGGCTGCTATTAGAGAAAAGGCAGGGCAAATAGCCCATGGACATACCGTATGGAAACAACAATCTGAGGAGCACATGGGGCCCACAGTGGGGAGGTTACTCGTTCATCTTGGAACGTGTCCCAAAGAAGCAGTGTTCACAGAAAGTCCCCTCCAGGAACAAAGGAACTGGAAGGTGCCATTTCTCTCCCTGACCCCTCAGCATAAACAGAGTCACCTGCAGGAACTAGCACAATGCTGAAACTGGTCACCTAACTCACACCAAGGCCTGCCTCCCCCACTCCACACACACATTCAGGAAGAACGACGTTTCCCAGTCACACTTGTTTCAGTCCCGGTGCAGTGGGCTCCCTCCCTCAGAAGATAAGCCCAAACCAGTGCCAGCACCACATATCCCAGCCCAGACGCTGTGGGAGGGCTTGGCAGTAACAGGTCTCATCTCACAAGCAGAGCAGGATACACGTAAGTAAAACTCACCACATTCAGGCCAGGGACCACACACTACCCATGTCAGGTAAAAGGAGCCTCTGCAGATGAGCGGCCCGAAAAATAAAGTGGCCAGGACATAATAGGAGAGGACATGCAGCACACATTGGAGCCACTCCGGAAGTGCGAGGCCTGGGGAACAGGGGCAACTATACTGCAAGGCACCACAGGAACTCTTCTTCATGTAGCCATTACCCTCAAGAACAGGAGACATAGCTGACTCTTCTATCACACAGAGACAGGAACAGAGACTTAGACAAAATCAGAAGACAGAGTTATTTGTCCCAAGTGAAAGAATAGGACAAGGCTAAGCCCAGAGATCTAAGCAAAACAGATATAAGTAACATGCCTGTTGGACCATTTAAAGCAATGATCTTAAGGATACTCACTGGACTTGAGAAAAGACTGGAGGACACAGAGAAACCATTAACACAGAGATAAGGAATAACATAGCAGAGCAAAGGGATCAATAAATAACATGAGAAACACACTTAATGATATAAACAGCAGGCTGGAAAAAGAAGGAGAACAAATTAATGTTCTAGAAGGCAGAGTAATGGAAAGTAATCAAGTTGAACAAAAGACAGAAAAAGAATTATGCAGAACGAGGATAGATTTAGGGAACTCTGTGACTCCATCAAAAAAAAAAAAAAACAAAAAAAAACATTTGTATTAAAGGAGTCCCAGAAGCAGAAGAGAAAAGGCAGCAGAGAATTTATTTGAAGAAATGATAACTGAAAATCTCCCTAATCTGGGGAAGGAAATAGATATCCAGATCCAGAAAGCACAGAGAACCTCCAACAAAATCAATGAAAGCAGATCCACACCAAGACATATTGTAATTGAAATGGCAAAATATAACGATAAAGAAAAAAATCTTCAAAGCAAAAAGACAAAGGAAGACAGTTACATACAAAGGAAACCCCATAAGCCTAACAGTGGATATTTCAGCAGAAACATTCTAAGCCAGAAAGGTGTGGCATGACATATTCAACATGCTGAATGGGAAGAACCTGCAACCAAGAATACTATCATTTGGAGCGGAAGCAGAGATAGTTTTCCAGATAAAAGGTAAAGGAGTTCATGACTACTAAACCAGCCCTGCCAAAAATAGTAAAGGGGACTCTGAGTAAGAAGGAAAGACCAAAAATGACAGTATGAAGATAGTAAACACACAAGAGGTAAACGTGAACTTTTCTGGGGGTGCCTGGGTGGCTCAGTGGGATAAGCATCCAACTTCAGCTCTGGTCATGATCTTACAGTTTGTGAGTTCGAGCCCTGCGTCGGGCTCTGGGCTGACAGCTCAGAGCCTGGAGACTGCTTCAGATTCTGTGTCTCCCTTTCTCTCTCTCCCTACTCATGCTCTGTCTCTCTCTCTCTCTCAAAAATAAGCATTAATTTTTTTTTAAAAAAAGTGAAATTTTCTGTAAAAAATCAGTCAAAGAACTCACATAATGTAAAATGGGACACCATATACCTAAAACGTTGGGAGGAAAGGACTAAAAAATGGATTCAATCCTAAATGACCATCCACTTAATATAGGCTGCTAGATGCATAAGATGTTATATACAAACCTAACAGTAACCACAAATCAAAAGCCACTAATAAATATGCAAAAAATAAAGAAAAAAGAAGTCCAAATATATCATTAAATAAATTCCAGAAAACTGTGAAAGGAAGACAATAAAGGGTCACATAAAATTCTGAGAAACAACTATAAATCAAGTAATGAAATGGCAATAGATACATACCTATCAATAATTACTTTAAATGTAAATGGACCAAAGGCTTCAATCAAAAGACACAGAGTGACAGGACAAATAAAAAGAACATCTAAATGCTGCCTACATCCCACCTATATGCTGCCTACAAGAGACTCATATCAGACCTAACTCTTCTGCCCCTGAAATTGAGCTGGAACTTCTAAGACTGGATCACATGATGTCTTACAGATTTTTTTTAAATTGTTTATTTACTTTTGAGAGAGAGCGAGTGGGGAAGGGGCAGAGATAGAGACAGAGAATCCCGTGGGATCATGACCTGAGCCAAAACCAAAAGTCAGATGTTTGACTGAGCCACCCAGATGCCCCGAGTCTTGTGGATTTTAACCAAGTCTCTTAAAACACTCTATCTGGGGAGGCCTGGGGTATATCATGTAAGGAGATTACCTTGATACTGGGAAGAAATCACATGCTGGCTCCTTGTCCACATTCCCACCTAAGCTCAGCCTTCTGGCCAATTTTGTTTAAGTTGAGAATCAAAACATTGTGTGCCAAAAAAAGGCACCATGGAAGAAGTGAAGGGCACCCCACAAAACAGGATGAAATATGTGTAAACTGTGTACCTCATAATGGACTTGTATCTTGCACTTGTATAGTGTAATCAAAGTACATAGACAGTACATATTTTCCAACTATCATTGCTTGACATCATTATTTTATTATCATATTGTCCCTGCCCTTGTATTTTTACTTTGAATAATCTGACAGTCAGATGAAATACTTAGGTGTGTAATTCCTTTCCCAGCAAGGATACCTTCATCTCCAAACATTTCTTTATGTTTCATTGTTTGTGAATCATAGTTTGGCAAGGCATGAAATTTCTGGTCAAAATATTTTTCCCTCACAATTTCGTACAGAACGTTTCCCTTCTCTCCAAACAAGAAACACTTTTTTGCCCTCTTAACTTCCCTGAACTGTCCCACATGCATGTTATAGGCTTAGCTCCCACATGACAATGAATACGTTTGAAATACATTTATTAAAAAACACAAAATTTCTGTGAGCAAATTGAGGGATTCAAGCAATAGTAAAATTTTAGCTAATATCTTTAACTTGACTTAAATACTAATGTGATTAAAACTGACTTATAGGGGCGCCTGGGTGGCTCGGTCGGTTAAGCATCTGACTTCGGCTCAGGTCATGATCTCACGGTCCGTGAGTTCAAGCCCTGCGTTGGGCTCTGTGCTGACAGCTCAGAGCCTGGAGCCTGTTTCAGATTCTGTGTCTCCCTCTCTCTCTGACTCTCCCCGTTCATGCTCTGTCTCTCTCTGTCTCAAAAATAAATAAATGTTAAAACTGACTTATAAACACATATATTCACCAAAATGTTAGGTTCCCAAATATTGCCATCTTTACTGTCAAACACGGTGAGGAGGCATAGAAGAGGTCTCCTGCCTTAGTAGACTAATACATAGTGAATACATAATGGAAGAAAGAGTTTAAAATCAGGTATTCTGACCTCAAGTTCTCTCCAGTACAGTATACTGACTATATTCCCTTTAACATGATAGAATAATTTGAACAACTTGAAAAAAAGATAATTACAGTTTCTTATTGGTTTTTCTACAAGTTTCATTAATGTTCTATTTAGCTGTAAAACTTCTTTTTTTTAGCTGTTCACTCTTCCTAGTTCTGAGATTGTGCACTACAGATAGTTTTCTGAATGTCTGTAGTTAAATTCACTGTGTTATATTTCTATAGGATTTATAGTTTCCAACAATGATACAGGACATGCTTGTTTTGATGAAAATTGCACTAAATCTGGAACAAAGATTAGCATAATTCTGCTGAAGGGTAACTTGAAAACTTGTGAAATCTTCCATTTTATTTATTTATTCATTTAAATTTTTAAAAATGTGTATTTAGTTACTTATTGAGAAAGACAGTGCAAGCAGGGGAGGGGCCGAGAGAGAGGGAGACACAGAATTCAAAGCAGCCTCCAGGCTCTGAGCTGTCAGCACAGAGACTGACGCAGGGCTTGAACTCACAGATCATGAGATCATGACCTGAGCTGAAGTTAGACGCTTAACTGACTTAGCCACCCAGGTGCCCATCTTCCACTCTTTTTAAAATGAAGCCTGACTTGGAACTCTTGTATTAATTTGATATAATATAAACTTGTACACAGGGGTTAAATCCTTTCAGTAAAAGAAAGTGAAATGGAAAGTTGTGTACCAAGGAAACCAATACTGTAGGAAGCTGGTGAGAGAGGAGATAAACAAACGTGTAGGAATTTTTAAAAATCTAACTTTGAAAAGGTAAAAATTACACCAAGAAAGTCTCATGCATGGAAAGCACACATGACAATTTTAACATTGTCCAAAATAATATATGAGGCATAGGTTCAAAACATTGCCATTAATATTTCTGGTGTAGCACAAAAGGAGCAAAGAAATCTTGCTTCTAAACTGTCATTTTTTTAAGTTTATTTATTTTGAGACAGAAAGACAAAGAGAGACAGAGAGAGACAGAGAGAGAGAGAGAGAGAGAGAGAGAGAGCACACAAGTTGGGGAGGGGCAGAGAGAAGGAGAGACAGAATCCCAAGCAGCCTCCACACCATCAGCACAGAGCCGATGCGGGGCTCAAACTCACAAACTGGGAGATCATGACCTGAGCTGAGATCAAGAGTCAGAGGCTGAACTGACTGTGCCACCCCAGTGCCCCTAAGCCATCATTTTTAAAAGGTAATACAGATACTTGTTTTATTTATTCCTCGTGCTAACATTTATTTACCAAGACGGTCTTCTGCAGAACGGAGGGGGGTATGCAAACAACGTGGTTTGGTCCGTTGTGTATTTTAGTGGGAGAAAAGTATTCATACACCACTTTGCTGCAGAGCAGTAACAAAGTAACTGTTACCCAAGATATGGTTAAGTGCTGTTGGGATAAAAGAAGGGATAGGTGACTCCTTGTTGGTGTCATCAAAGAAGACCTCATAAGAAAGGTCACATTGGAGGGAGTCTAGAAAGATAACAGGACTTCAACACTCAGAGGTGTGAGGGTGGATATGGCCTCACAAGGATAAAGAACGCTTTGAACTAAAGCCTGAAAGCAGAAATGTAACCAAGGAATGATAAAGAGATCCACTTGGGTACAGCGCCGGAGTGAAGGATCATAATGAGTGGCTACATGAGAGTGTCATAGCAAGGCTAGAGGTGGAGAATGTTTGAATGTGGATTGAAGACTTTCTTTATGAATTTGGTAGAATATTATTACTTTTAATTTGACTCGTTTATTTTATCTAGAAGTTGCTATGAAGCGTCAAAGATTTAAAGACTGAGATTTAGGAACTTTACAGATTACATTCTCATACATCAACTAAACTGTGCCTCAAGGAATGGTCTTACATACACTTTTAACTGTATCACAGGCTGCACATTCTAACCACGAGCAGAGACCCAGTCAGAACTTAGAGGCCCATCTGACACGTCAATGCTAGCAAGAGGAAACACAGGGGGCATCTAATGGGGTGTGATAATAGTTTAGCACAAAACATGAGCACATTTTCCAAAATATGTGAAGCTTTGATTTGCAACCATTACTCTTACTGATAAACACTTTGCCTTTCAGATGTAAGCTAATAAAAGTAGAAAGCCATTGCAAATAGCCAGGTATTTAAAATATTTAAAAAAAAATTTTTTTAATGTTTATTTATTTTTGAGACAGAGAGAGCATGGATGGGGGAGGGTCAGAGAGAGAGGGAGACACAGAATCGGAAACAGGCGCCAGGCTCTGAGCTGTCAGTGCAGAGCCCGAGGCGGGGCTCAAACTCACGGACCGCGAGATCATGACCTGAGCCGAAGTCAGACGCTCAACCAACTGAGCTACCCAGGCGCCCCTAAAATATTCAAAATAAAAATATTGCAGAAGCAAATTAGTGAAGTAATGAGGTTTGTGTATACGGCCTTCTTAGTCCCCAGATTCCCTATCTCTGGCAAAAAGGATGTCATCCCTATACCCGGAGGGTAGCTTCACGTGGGAGATTTCTTTCCTACCTTCAGAGGAACAATGGAGGGTCCGAGTGTCCTTCTTATACCAGCTTCTTTGGGCCTAAGAAGCACATAGATTAACTAGAGCCCTGCTCTCCCCGCTGCTCTGCCACAGGCTCCAGAAACTTGCCTTCAGGGGCATCCTGAAGGCAGAACAGGGGCACCTGTCTGGGTCAGCCGAGTTTCTCAATGAGAAGCTGGCATTCCCACAGAAGCGGTGAGGTACTTTCATGGGGATGCAGAGGGGGCAATTGACCAGGAGGAGACACGTCTACTGCCATGTGCAATGCATACAGGGACCCCCAAAATTAACTGGCAGACACATTTGAGGAGAGTAAAAGGCACTGTAATTCGAACATTAGCGTTGACTGCTCGCACGGAGTAGGAAGGCCCAAGACAAGGTGAGAAATAAGTAATCACGGGCGAACGTTTGAGGTTGGTTTTGTGGAAGCAGAATCAGCCACATTTGGGTGGGTGGTTCAAGTTATGGGTGTAGACGTGATTATCAGCGAAGAGCGTGACAGTTTCTTTCACGGAAAAGATCTTAAGACACATCCTCATTTATTCTGCTATTTAATTCACGTTAACATTTTCCTGTAACCACTCAGACTCCAAACTTTTGATTTTGGTGAATAAGAGTTGACAGAGGGGGAAAAATGAATCAAATAAAGTAGAATGTGGTCCCTCAAGATAAAGGCATTTAATCATAGTACACGGGTAAGAACTTTTAAGTGTTATTCGTAAGAGGCCATTACTGTAAAGATGTACACATTAAATTCTGCTCAATTTAAAGACAGGGACATATCAGCGCTATTAAGGTCAATTTAATTAAAACTGGAAAAAAATCACTCATGCTTAAGATTCTATATTTCACTTCAGTGTCCCTGATCACAACTGCTTTAGAGAAATTCTTTAGTCTGTTTTTGGAGAAACATCTTCTCAACTATAAAATTGGTTGCTTTAAAAATTTATGAAATACATGATTTTGTACCCTTTGAAATCCCACTGTAAGCAAACTTCTTTTCTTTGCCATATGATCGTCAACAGAGGATAATTTTTTAAAACATAAATCATTTGCTAGATCATATACTAGATGAATCAAGTCATTTACACTGTAGTTTCAAATATTTCCTTTTTTATATTGCCAGATTACTATTGATAAGGACAAGATAGCTCTTTTCTTTAAAATTGTGTTAAAAAAAGAAATTCAATCAAGGAGTCATTTCTGTAACATTAATTAATAAGAGTAGTAGCTACTACTGAACTAGGGGATATAAAAGTGAACAGACAAAATTGATATGGGTTAAGACTTTCTAGACTTCATCAGGTTTATGATATAGGTTTACATTTCAACTCTTCTCCCAATTTACATTAGTCTAGAGCTCACACTGAAAGGTCAAATATGTTACATAAGTAAACAAAAGAATGGAATTAACCTTTAAATATTTTTTTAATGTTTATTCACTTTTTGAGAGACAGGGACAGAGTATGAGCAGGGCAGGGGCAGAGAGAAAGACACAATCCGAATCCCCAGGCTCCGAGCTGTCAGCATGGAGCCCGACACGGGCTGGAACTCACAAACCGTGAGATCATGACGTGAGCCAAAGTCGGACGCTTAACCCACTGAGCCACCCAGGTGCCTCTGAAATTAACATTTAAAGGATTTTCATCACCAAGGAGATAATTCTATTAACTTCAAATTTAAGGATCATTTAAAATAATAGAATATTTTAAAATTTGATTGTTTTTATAACTGAAAGATACTTTTTTTTTATTTTTTAATGTTTATTTTTGAGAGAGAGAGAGAGAGAGCAAGCATAGAGCAGGGGAGGAGCAGAGACAGAGGAAGACACAGAATCCAAAACAGGCTCCCGACTCTGAGCTGTCAGCACAGACCCCAATGTGGGGTTCAAACTCAGGAACCATGAGATCATGTCTTGAGCTCAAATCAGATGCTTAACTGACGGAGCCACCAGGTAACCCTAACTGAAAGATACTCTTAATCATCTTTCTCAGTGGTGAGCTTAACTAATGAATGGTGAGCAAAACTTGAAGAAAAATGTTCTATATATTTATTTCTAGGAAAGAAATGTAATAGAATAACAACAGTAAGCACAAAGGAACACTTGTAAAATAGAGTAAGTGCAGGTAACTGTTAAAAACATGATAAAACTCTCCTAGAAAATCAATCCTTTAGTTGCATGCAAGTACTATTTGAAGTAAAAAGAGACAGACGGAAGTGTGTCAACCGCCATTCATTCTGTATCAACATGGGGTCACAGCATATCAAACTGTAAATTTGAAATATATTTAGAAGACGCCATGCAAAAGCTCAAGAATTTAATGCTACTATTGGAAGAAGCTAATGATTCAGACAAACCATGGCCAAGTTTTTGAAATACTTACAGAGCAGCCACCAAACACAAATCAGAGCAGAAGCCAACTACGTGTGTATTTACTAACCAAGGACAAGCGAAAGATGTGCACAAAGGCTTCGGTTTGATGCATTCGCCTTTTCACAAATCTCTGTTAAGAGCATATTCTGGCGGCACCTTCCTGGCTCAGTTAGAACTTACACCTCTTGATCTTGGAGTTGTGATTTCCAGCCCCATGTTGGGTGTACAGATGACTTAGAGAGAGAGAGAGAAAACATTCCACCTGACATCATAATGTGAAAGAAGGTCAGATGTGAAAATAATACAAGCATGCTTCTTTGCAGGAGTAATTTAGTTTGGTTAGCATAGAGACCTGACCTGATGTGTGTAAGATGATGAGAATGGACAGACAGCTCCCAGCAGAGGGAAGAAGGAGGAAACAGTAACAGTGGGACCGAGGAGCCATGACTACATCTGCTCAGCTGTGGTGAATTACAGTGAAATTCAAGATTTTAGCATTCCGAGATTCAAGTGAAACGTTTGCTCTGTTGTATACAGTAGGAAACTGATGCTCACCTAATATAATGCACACAAGAGGAGCTTAGAGATTCCAGCCCCATGTGCTTCTAATTTCATGTACCTCTGAGTCTCACTCTGAGCCTGAGTAGAAGAGATTGTATTTGATAGAACTGAGCCACCTGAAAATCTTAAGAAAGTTCTGACTTCAGTACAATGCAGGAGAAACACCAATGACCAGCAAGAATATCTGTACCTAGCATTTGTTTTCTTATGGGAACCTAAAATGTGTCCCAAATTTACTGAAGCACACCTCTTACGATTAATGTATCTTTTCTTAATTGATTTGTCCAATTTGTTATCATTAAATCAACAGAATTTACTTGCTTTATCTTTAAGGCATTGGTGTGTTTTTGTTTTGTTTTGTTTTTGTTTTGTTTTGTTTTGTTGCTGTGTCAATTTTGCCAAGATGGAGGCTATGCTTCCCATATTCTCCTCCTGATACAGTTCTGGGTTAGGGTTACCACAGGAGAAATTAGCAGACGTGGAAGGCAGGAGAGAAACAAGACAACTTCTATTCTGCAAGCCAAACTCCCGCACATTGTCATAGACTGGCTGCTTCACTTCAGTGACGTGGGACAACCATGTCCTCACCCTTCCACTTCCCATCGCATCTCCTCCCTATGTTTTCAGAGTTCTGGGCCAGGTGTGTGTGCAACCATGGCATGAAGGGCAGAAAGTTCTTCTATGGGTACCTATGTGGTCGGTGGGAGACAGGGGTTCCAATTTGTCTTCATGGTTTCCTGATTTTCCTTGTAGAGTTGTCTTGCACGTCCCACTTTGTTGTTGATTTCTTCCTTTATGCTGCCTGGAAGTTGCCTGCCTTGCTGAATTTCCATCAGGGCTATCCACTCAGCAAAAGCAAGAGTCCATAGCCCTGCAGAGACTTTGTCCCCAGTTCACTCTGTGATCTCTGGTTGGTGACATTTCTCTGATCCACCACTACTCCCATTGAGAGTTCATTTCCTCAACTTCTCCCATAACCGTAGGAGATCTCAACCCCATAATAAATAGTTTATATCACGTACCACAACCTCACGAGTTAAGGGCATGAGATGAAGAAGTTTTATTTTTCCAATTGAGCCAAGAGTTTAATTTCTACTTTTCTATTACTCAAACTGGTTCTAAAATGAATTCAGTGTTCATTTAAATACCATTTTAGAATATTTTCCTCCATAATGGTAGACTTTATATTGAGAAGATGCTAGTTAAAATAATACAAGTTGTATTTCCTTTCTTGTTCCAGGGACCACAGGATCAATGTAATACATTTTCTTCTGATAAGGGCCAAGCCTGCTCAATAACAATCTGGCCGTGATGATTTGCCACATTACTTAACTATATTGTGCTGGTGGTTTTGATCTGTTATTTGTTCTGTGGTTTATCTCCTCTATTGTGCTTCATTCCTTTTTTTAAATTTTTTTAAACGTTTTTATTTATTTTTGAGAGAGAGAGAGAGAGAGAGAGCGAGCGCAAGTGGGGGAGGGGCAGAGAGAGACGGAGACACAGAATCCAAAGCAGGATCCAGGCTCTAAGTCGTCAGCACAGAGCCCGACGCGGGGCTGGAACCCACCAACCGTGAGATCATGACCTGAGCCAAAGTTGGAAACCCAGCCAACTGAGCCACCCAGGCACCCCTTCATTCCTTTTAATGTATGAACCTTCACATAATCTGAAATTCATTCTGACAGAAAGATGCCTGAAATCACAGACTGATCACTATTCAAACACAGGAGGTAACACCCATACCTTATATTTGATGTGGCTTCCTGAGGATGGCAGAATAATAATAATAATTAATAATAATAATAATAACAGCAGCCAAAAATATACCATTTAAAACAAATACCACATACCACAGCATGTAGCTTTTATATGTAAACTCACTTCATCTTCTCCACCTTTGAACATTTAAAAGTTGACATTATTACTCTTAGTTTAAACATGAGGCATTGAGATCTTAAGAACATTTTGAAAATTGTTTGTAAGTCACATAGCTCCTAAGTGGCCAAGAAAATGTTTAAATCCAAATCTTCCCATTGTCAAAGACTATATTTTTCACACCAAATTTCTCTGCTTCTCTTCCTGACTTACTTGTTTTCTTTATTTCAAAACTCATCTTTCTTATGAAAGAAAATACAACATATAACAAGTATAAATATGAAAAAATAACAAAATATAACGTATTTTTCTTTTATCTTTTTGTCTCTCTGCATGTTATCCATGTCAAAGTGATACATGAATTGTTTTGGGTGGTACTTTGAAATACTTTTTCCAAAATTATTAAGTCTGACAGGGCTGTTTTGGCCGTCATAAAAACAAAAGCCAAAGACAGCAAAAGAGGAAAGCACAGAGAAAATGTTGGAAGTTGGGTCTTCCGTTTAGAGTGGGATCCTGAAAGAATAAAAACCTTCCAGCAATGCTTCCTCAACTCAGCCAACTTGGAAATATGACAAGAATCATCTCTTTCATGACATTACAGTATTTCACTTGTCAAACATTTTAAGAGCAAAAAAAAAAAAAAAAAAAAAAACCAAGAGGTATGTGCATTGGCTCTAGTCCCAGTTTTTAAATGAGTTTGCCCACTCATTCCTAAAAGCACTTGTATAAATGCTGTCAGCCCCTCCACTCAGCTGCCGACATTGACGAGCTTTGTTTACTGAGAGGTTGTGATATGTGGAGTTGGGGAAGACCATGTCTTTTTGCTATTTCCGTTTTGCATTTCCAAAGTATGAAATGTAGATTAAGAGTTGGAATGTATAACTCCTCTTTGGTCCTGTCACGCTCATGAACCTATTTCCCCAAAATGATTTTGTCATGACAGGAACTGACAGTAACTTTGATGTTTCTAATATAAAAGTGTAGAATATGAGAGAGAGAATGTGAAGGAGAAAATGCTGAAATCTATTGAAATCTACAATTAATGAAATCAGCAAAGATACCAAGATTGAGCATGAGAGCTAAATGACAAATAGATCTTGTAACTTAACAATGGATAGCTATTAAGAAACCTATCATATCTATTTCTCTCAGTTGGGGGGAATTCATACTCTCAATAAAATATTCTGGCATCTTTCCCTGAAACTCAGAACCACTCTCCTTAATTTAAAACGATAAAATTCAGAACACAAGTTAGGAAGCCATAGCTTGTTTTGCACCAGCACCTGACAATTCAGTGAACCCTTTCCTCCTTCCTTAGAAGCATCTCCATTACTTCATTCTTTTGTGTACGTGCGCACGCACGCGTTTGTGTCTAACCTACCAGTTGAGTAATTAGAATTTTGGAGCTGTAGTTTGAGAGGGGAGAATGAACACAGTTGATGGCGTGCTTCACATATACTCATGCTAACTTTCAAGAACTCTCAACCTAGGAGAGCAGAAAGGTTTGATACATATACTTAGAAGAGAGACCACAGGTATAGAAAATGCCAAGATATTTTTCCCCACTGCCCGGAAACCTCCTCAGTCCTTTCACCAGATCTCAGCTCAAAAACAATTTCCTCAGAGCCACTTTCTGCAAGCCCCCTGAGTCCCCAAGTCTGAGTTACTCTGCTTTGTTGGATGCTCCTTCCTCCCAATGTTTTGGTCTTTACACTGTTGTATCTCCAGAGCCCAGAGCCCAGGACTGTGTTAGAAAATCTTAGGTGGTCATAAGTGCAAGTTGAAACAGTATTCAAATGAACAAACAAGGCACAGGTAATGGTACAATCTGGCTTACAATTTAAATTTGCTCGTCATAAAAAACAAAGGCAAAATGCTGAGAGAAGATAGAAGTGTGTAAGACTCTTGCACAGTGCAAAACAAAACTTGATATTCCCTGACATTAAATGGTTAGAAAAGTTACTTTGGAGAAAATAAAAGGCAGATGAATGACACACTAGAGAAGCCAAATTGATTTTGGTATTAATTTTGTTATTTTGTGTTTCTGAAGGGCATACTAGCTCAGACTCACTGTACTGCAGTGAAGATAAAGAGTAGGGGGCAAAGAATGAGAAACAATAAAACAGGCAAGGAGGGAAGAGAAGAGAGGGGAGAGAAGAATGGAGCGGGACAGAGAATGCAGTGTGAGTCCGCCCAGGTGCACAAGGGCAGGAAATACTTATCTGATTTATCGACCTGCTGGTCTCCTGACCTTATCAAGGGTTACTCAGTGGAGTGATCCTCCAGCATCCAGAGTAGAAAAGATTGAAGAATGGTAATAACAGTATCTTCCTCATGCCATTGTTATGAGGATGAAAACGTTCATGAAAGTGCAAGTTCCTAGCCTATTTCCTGGAACATAATAAACTCGCAATAAACAAGCTCACAACGGATACAGTTCATTTTAGCTCACTAAACACCTTGCGGACTTTTTCACAGTTAGATACCGTCATCACTATTGGTGTTCTGGTCATTTTTATTATTCCAGTGTAGTGACAGTGTTTGCCTTTGAAAGGGTGGGATTGTCTCCTTGATGTATCACTCCAAAGTCATAAAATCAGAGTAATGATGTGCAATATTTAAATTAAAAGCTATGAAAATCTGTCTAAACAAGCTAAGCCGACTAGGCATAATTTGCTGAGCATAAAAAAAAAAAGAAACTACAAAGTAAAAAAAATGATATGTGTGTTATTTTACATGCACACTAATGATGGAAAATTTGGCCAATATTGGTAGGAAGAAAGAATGATCTGTTTTTTCAGATAATGAGATTATATAATAAACACAATTTTTTAAAACTAGAATCTCTTCTCTATGGTTTACCTGTTAGGATACAGGTTAGTGCAAAAAGGAGCCGATGATACATTTTCTGAATTAAAATATGATACACGATATTGAGCCTGAAACAGATTTTTCTCTTTTCTTAGTTTGAGAACTAACTAGCTAGAGATTGTTTTAGTGTATAGAAAATAGGAAGAGCTGTTTGTACTGTGTGCAGATTATTGATATCTGGTAATAGGCACAAATAACATATGGTTGACATCTAATTATTATTGCTGTCATTTCTTTTTTTTTTAATTTTTTTAATGTTTATTTATTTTTGAGAGAGACAGAGACAGAATGTGAGTGGGTTAGGGGCAGAGAGAGAGGGAGACACAGAATCCAAAGCAGGCTCCAGGCTCTGAGCTGTCAGCACAGAGCCCGGCGCGGGGCTAGAACTCCCGAGCTGTGAGATCATGCCCTGAGCCGAAGTCGGACCGACTGAGCCACCCAGGCGCCCCATTATTGCTGTCATTTCTATGAGAGTATCTACTATGGCCTCAGTTTGAAGACCTTTTTAGCATTTATTTAATTTAGAAAAGCTCTAGTTTAAGATGAAAAGCAAACTTATATTTTTATGTGTCAATTACATTTTAACTGTCCATTAGTAAGATAAAATGTAAGTGTATAAGAATTTTAAAGGAAGTAAAAACTAGGAAAAATTTTTAAGTAAAACTACTGGATAATTCATATATTGTTTCTGAATTAAATCAACTCAACATGAAATCCCATGGACAGATACAATTTTGTGTTCAATATTAAATTATTCCCCAGATTTTTTTTTCATGAAATTACTTGCACCCCCCCCCCAGAATATTTCCAATAAAATTAACTGGAAAAGAAAAACAAAATAAAACTCTAATAAGCAATGGTCTAGGAGTTTAAATGTGATGGTTGCTTCTAATCAAATGTTTACCACCTGCAACTCAGTCAGATAACTAAGGACTTCGTGGTTTCTTAAGATCATTGCCTAATACACTGAAGAAATAGTGTCAGGGGTCTATGTGTTATGCTAGTGTTGCTCAGAAGTGTGGGATTGCTGATAATATTTTCTTTTAGAAGTAAATCTAACATCATCCTTGGAGACTCAGACCCAGGAAAGTAGGCAGGCATCTATAAAGAAGTAAGAACAGCAAGCTGGAAATGGGCTTAATCCAACTTTTTTCCTCACACTTTGATGCCATATGAATCCAGAGTTCATTACAAAAGAAAAATCTCAGCAAGAATTCTGGTAATATTTCGTGCTACAACGTTTATTTTACTATTGGGAAACAAAAAAGAATGTGCCCAACATAGTTAAAAAATGGGGTTCCTTTTGTCACTATCCTCTGATCTCATTATCACATTTTTCTTCTCCAGTTGAAAAAAATCCTAGATCTGATCTTGCCATTCCAATTTTCAAGCAACAACATTTTGTATTTTAAATGTTATTCACATATTTTTATAAAAACAACCCCATATAGCGGGCCATTATAGAATATGATATTATAAAATATTATAAAAATAGTTGATGAAATATGTCACCATCCAACCACAAGGAACTTCATAAAAATTTAAGCATTGGTATTCTGAGTTTTAGTAGACAACTGACAAATATATTTTAAATAGTTGAAAGTCAAATGGTAAGAGATAGATAGATATAATAAAAACCTTAATTAACTCTATGTTGTATTGAAACCAATTGAGAAGTTTCACCACAGTTGCATAGTCTTGTGCTTTATTACTTAAATAAATTTTATAAATGGCAAGTAACAGCTGTTGAAGCCACTGAACCCAACTCTCCATTTAGAACCCTGTTTTTCTTTTTCTTTTGCACATAACATAGATAATTGCAAACTGCATTGTTAGACACACATTACAACTACTTTGAACATGCAACATGCTATTTTTATACTGAGGAGATGGGGTATTTTATTTTTTATTTATTTTTTTGAAAGTTTTATTTTTTTATTTTTTTTCTTCAATATATGAAATTTATTGTCAAATTGGTTTCCATACAACACCCAGTGCTCATCCCAAAAGGTGCCCTCCTCAATGCCCATCACCCACCCTCCCCATCAACCCTCAGTTTGTTCTCAGTTTTTAACAGTCTCTTATGCTTTGGCTCTCTCCCACTCTAACCTCTTTTTTTTTCCTTCCCCTCCCCCATGGGTTTCTGTTAAGTTTCTCAGGATCCACATAAGAGTGAAAACATATGGTATCTGTCTTTCTCTGTATGGCTTATTTCACTTAGCATCACACTCTCCAGTTCCATCCACGTTGCTACAAAAGGCCATATTTCATTCTTTCTCATTGCCACGTAGTACTCCATTGTGTATATAAACCACAATTTCTTTATCCATTCATCAGTTGATGGACATTTGGGCTCTTTCCATCATTTGGCTATTGTTGAGAGTGCTGCTATACACATTGGGGTACAAGTGCCCCTATGTATCAGTACTCCTGTATCCCTTGGGTAAATTCCTAGCAGTGCTATTGCTGGGTCATAGGGTAGATCTATTTTTAATTTTTTGAGGAACCTCCACACTGTTTTGAGATGGGGTATTTTAAATGGCACAGGTAAAAAAACTAAAGTCTTGATCATCAAAAATATTTTTATCTATCTGAACGTCTTTATCATTTGATAACTCAGCTGGTGTAAAACGTCTAAATCGTTTAATGTGAGCTTGTTGTTTGGTTCATTGATGGACTAGTTGAAAAAGAAGGCTAGCACAAAATCTATTAGTGTAAATATAGAGAATACTCAAGAGTTTAGGGGAATGTGAAAACATGGTAAGAGGGTAGCAAATGGGGAATGAATGAATAGAGAAAGCCACACCAACCTGGAAGATGACAGAGTGGGGTTTGTATTACAGTTAAGGCCAATAAACAATGGGAAACATTGAAGCTGCAATAAAACAGGTGCAAAGAAATAAGTTGGGACGTCATCGTACCTGACTTCTCACAGAGGCTAGATCCATTAAAAAAAAAAGACTTGGAGTAATCTCTTGGTAAGTACAATTTATAACACCATAAAGAAAGTGTTAATAAAGTTAGTTGGTAAAAGGCACTACAATTTGATTACACTCAAGGGCAAGGAAATACAATTTCTGCTTTTATACTCCTACTCAATTTATGGCTTGATTTATATTTTATACTTAATTACACAATTAATAGGAGTTCATTAAAGTAAAAAAAAAAAGTCATGTAATCCAATCACTAGGGGATAACTTTTGTTTATATGCCTCCCACTTTCTTTCTTTATTAAGGTACATAACTGGGTACCTGAATATATACAATTAGGTAATTTCTTCTTACTTTCTAACAAGTTAATTTCTTTCTATGTCAATAAATACAACACAAATAAGCAAAAATTATTACTGTTATTCTCATGTTATGGGCAATAAAACTATGGCTAGTTACAGTCAGTAAGAGAGCTAATCATATGTCAAACAACAGGTGTTACCCAAGTATTTTGGCTTTTATTAAGAAATTGCCCAAACTTATACCATTGTAATTCCCTCAATAATATATATGTATGTATGTTGTATATATGTATATATACATAGATATATAGTTGAGGGAATTTTATGTATTCCCCCATGAATACAGATAATTATATTTTTCATTTCTGCTAAAAATACATTTAATTTTTATAAATTTTATTTATTTAGTTTTGAGAAAGAGAGAGAGCACATGCACAAGAGAAGGAGGGGCAGAATGACAAGGAGAGAGAGAATCCCAAGCAGGCTCCACGCTGTCAGCACAGAGCCCGACTCAGGGCTCCAGGGCACAAACCATGAGATCATGACCTTAGCTGAAATCAAGAGTTGGACACTCAACCAACTGAGCTACTCAGGCGCCCCCCCATTAAAATTTTTAATTCATATTTTTGATTACTTTTGAATTGGAATTCAGCATATAAGTAACAGTCATTCACATCCTATTTTTTTATTGTTGGCTTATTTCTGTATGTAAGAACTCTTGAAGGACTACATCAGTTTCTTTTTATGATACAGATTTTTTATTTTTGTCTTAATTTTTAACACGTATTTGAATTTGTATGTGACAAATCTCTCCCAATTTAGGAGTTTTCACTTAGTGGAGTTTTATCTACATATTTTTAATGCTTTCTCTGAGTTCCTGCTTCAAAATCCTTCCCGACCACACTGACATATCCCTCAAGTATGTTTACAGTTTCTCCCTTTGTATTTAAATGTTTAGTCTATCCAGTATATATTTGAGTAAACGATATGAGAGGAATTGGACTAACGAATTATTTAGTCTATCGTCCCAAGTTCATAAAAGCAATAATGCAATCTGGCATATTGATTCAAGATGCTCCTTTATGACAGATCAGAACTGTACATTTTGAAAATCTGTCTCACACTTTCTCTACTTGAAACTTATTTGGCACCAACTTCTTTCTCCTACTTCTATGAATATAACTTAATAACTGGGTGGTCAAGTTTTTACATTTAGAAGATTTTTCAAAAATTGTCTTGGCCATCCTGTCTTACTTGTCCACATTGATAGGAGAATTATTTCGTAAAGGACAAAAATCTTGCTAGTTTGATCAACATGTCATCAAATCCCAGGTGAGTCAGTTTTCCATGTATTGAATGATTATATTTCTCGGCAAAAAATCGGTAACAGTTTCTCTAGAGATCCTAAACAATTCTCATTTTAGTATCTGTATATATTTCATAATTTTGTTGAGATCTTTTTCTCTAACTTTTGTAACTGACTCCGAGACTTAATGTTATAATAATATCTGGTGGCCTGTTCAATTTTTTTGTTGGAATCAGTTGATGCTTCTTTCTGGAAAACACTTAAAGTTATTCTTTAACCTTTGGAACAAATGTTTGTGTATGTAGGGAAGAATGGCTTCAATATAAGTATAGTTATGTATTTAGGCTTTTTAATTTTATATGTATTTATAAATATATCAAAAATCTTACTCATTTAGATTCTATGATTGATATATGAAAGATGAGTATTTTCATAGTTCCTGTTTTAAATGTACTTAGCAATTTTGCTTGATTTTCTTTAAAAACATCCTTAATTTTGCAAAGGTGCCTGGGCGGCTCAGTTGGTTAAGCATCGGACTTCGGTTCAGGTCACGATCACATGATTCATGGGTTCAAGCCCTGCATTTGGCTCTGTGCTGACAGCTTGGAGCCTGGAGTCTGTTTCAGATTCTGTGTCTCCCTCTCTCTCTGCCCCTCTCCTGCTCATTCTCTCTCTCTCTCTTTCTCTCTCAAATAAATAAACATTAAAAAATTTTTAAATAAAAAATAAACCCTTAATTTGGCAAATCATCATGGGATGGCTGAATTGAAGAGCAACAATAATAAAGAATTCTTTATTTTTGTAGTAGCCAGCACTTGTAAGTGATACATTAGGTATCTTTGACTTTATTTACTGCATTGTTTTCTTCTTTTCATTATTTTCCTTCTATTTTTTTTGTAATTTTTCTATAATATCAACTATAACTCCTAGTGTTCACCTTCTCCTGTTTTCTACAGCGTGCTTACAGTGTTTTGTCTTCTATTAATAATTATATTTCATATTTCTGAAGTTATTTACACTTTAGAATCCAATGTAAAACAGTCTTAAACCCTGGTGAATTAGGTAAATATCAAGTCTTTCTCTACACTGTGTGGTATTCATACCACCTGTTACTTCTCCCATAAATGTTTTGCTTGTATGTTATTAGTCCATGTGGTTTTACATCATGTATAACTTCTATGGAGAAAGAAATTTACACTTGCCTTCTTTCTGTAGCAGTGCTTACAATAGTCATTTCATCTTATTTCTATGCTAAATGATGTAATGCACATAGACCACCTTTTTATACTTTGACTTTCTCATTCCTTTTTTAAATAATTTTTTTAAGTTCATTTATTATTGAGAGAGAAAGAGACAAAGAGAGCGAGAGAGAGAGAGAGACAGAGAGAGCATAAGCTGGGGAGAAGCAGAAAGAGAAAGGGAGACCTAGAATCCGAAGCAGGATCTAGGCTCTGTGCTGTCAGCACAAGAGCCTGACATGGGGCTCGAACCCACGAACCTTGAGATCATGACCTGAGCCCAAGTCAGATGCTTAACTGACTGAGCCTCCCAGGTGGCGCTGTACTTGATAAATCTTTACTTCTTTTTTGGCAGGGTTAAACAACACGCTGTGTATTAGAACTTCCTATAACTTTTACACACGGAAAAATGCAATTAAAACTCTAACATTTTAATTTTTTTAAACTTCACTAATGTACCTCCACTGATTTTAACAAATTGATTCATAGGAACGTGAAAGTCATGTTTTTCTTAGGTTTGTGCAAAGTATAACATTTCATTAGTGAACCACTTTCCTTCCACACCTTCTTTCTCTTATAGCATTTCTCGCTTTTTTTGCACAATCTTTAAAAGTTCCTTTAGAGAGGATATTTTAATAATAAACTCTTTAGTAAAAGTCTTTATTCCCAAAAGATAGCATCCCTGGTATAGGATTCTATGTAGAGGGAAATTTGCCTTCAAATTCAAAGTTCTTATTCCACTGGCTCTTGGCTGCATCATTATTATAAAGAAACAAGAAATCATCACGCTCATTGCCCTTCCTTTGTAGGTGGTATAGCCCTTCTTTCTGGAGACTTATACATCCCTTTAATTGAAGTATCTTCTGATTTCAGTGTTCAATGATTCCTGTTTGGGAATCATTGAACTTCTGAAATGAAGGACCTGTGCCTGCTTCCATCAATACTGGAACAGATCACTTGTGGGTTTCTGTTTTGTTTCTTTAAATTTGACTTTTCTGTAATCTCTACACCCAGAGTGGGATTTGAACTCACAACCCCCGGATCAAGAGTCACACAGTCCACCAACTGAGCCAGCCGGGCACCGCCAGAATCACTTGCTTTATACTTTGAAAACTGCATCGCTTCTGTTCTTTCTATACTCTTCTTTTGGCTTTTGTGTATCATTTACATAGAGAAATATTTTGCTTCTGTTTTCCTTTTTTTAAATTTAAATTTTAGTTAGGTAACATACAGTACAATATTGACTTCAGGAATAGAATTCAGTGATTCATCACTTACATACAACACTCAGTGCTCATCTCAAAAAGTGCCCTCCTTGATGCCCATCACCCATTTAGCCCATCTCCCACCCACCTCCCTTCAGCGACCCTCAGTTTGTTCTCCATCATTAAGAGTGTCTCGTGATTTGTTTCCCTCTCTTCTCCCCCCCCCCACTCACTTCTCATATGTTTATCTGTTTTGTTTCTTAAATCCATATATGAGTGAAATCATATGTCTTTTTCTGACTGACTTATTATGTTTAGCATAATACTCTCTAGCTCCATCCACATCATTGCAAATGGCAAGATTTCACTCTTTTTGATGGCTGAGTAATATTTCATTGTATATCACACCTGTTTTTAAGTGTATTTATTTATTTTGAGATAGAGAGAGTGGAGGAGGGGCACATAGAAGGGAGAGAATCCCAAGCAGGTTCCGCACTGTCATGGCAGAGCCCGATGAAGGGCTCGAACTCACAAACCATGAGATCATGACTTGAGGTGAGGTCAGATGCTCAACTGACTGAACCACCCTGGCACCCTTATATCACTTCTTCTTTATTCATTCATCAGTCGATAGACATTTGGGTACTGTCTTTATTTAGTTTGGCTACTGTTGATAGTGCTGCTATAAACATTGGGTGCATGGACCCCTTCGAATCAGCATTTTTGTATCCTTTGGGTAAATACCTAGTAGTGCAATTGCTGGGTCGTGGGGTAGCTCTATTTTTAGCTTTCTGGGGAACCTCCATGCTGTTCTGCAGCGTGACTACATCAGTTTGCATTCCCGCCAACAGTTCAAGAATGTTGCCCTTTTTCTGCATCCTTACTAACACCTGTTATTTCCTGTGTTGCTAATTTTAGCCATTTTGACAAGTCATTGTGGTTTTGATTTTGTATTTCCCTGATGATCAGTGATTTGAGCATCTTTTCACGTGTCTGTTAGACATCTGGATGTCTGCTTTGGAACAGTGCCTATACATCTGTTCTGCCCATTTCTTAACTGGGTTAACAGTTTCTTAGGTTTTGAGTTTGATAAGTTCTTTATAGATCTGGGTTACTAATCCTTTATCAGATATGTCATTTGCAAATATCTTCTCCCATTCTATAGGCTGCCTTTTAGTTTCATTGATTGTTCCCTTCACTGTGCAGAAGCTTTTTATCTTGATGAGGTCCAGTAGTTCATTTTTGCTTTTGTTTCCCTTCCCTTTGGTGACATATCTAGTAGGAAGCTCCTCCAGCTTAGGTCAAAAAGGTTGCTGCCTGTGTTCTTCTCTGGGAATTTGACAGTTTCCTGTATCACATGTAAGTCTTTTATCCATTTTCAATTTGTTTTTGTGTACGGTGTAAGAAAATAGTCTAGGTTCATTCTTCTGCATGTTACCACCCAGTTTTCCCAACACTATTTGTTGAAGAGACTGTCTTTTTTACATGGATATACTTTCCTGCTTTGTCAAAGATAAGTTGACCATATAGTTGTGCGTCCATTTCCGGGTTTTCTATTCTGTCCCATTGATCTATGTGTCTGTTTTTGTGTCAGTACCATACTGTCTTAATGACTACAGCTTTATAACAGAGCTTGAAATCCAGAATCATGATGACTCCAGTTTTATTTTCATTTTTCAGGATTGCTTCAGCTATTTGGAGTTTTCTTTCTTTCCATACAAGTTTTAGGATTATTTGTTCTAGCTCTGCAAAAAATGCTGGAGGTGTTTTGATAGGGACTGCACTAAATGTGCTCTGGGTAGTGTAGATATTTTAACGATGTTTGTTCTTCCATCCTACGAGCATGGAATGCTTTCCATTTCTTTGTGTCCTCTCCTACTTCTTTCATAAGCTGTTCTATAGTTTTAGAATATAGATCTTTTACCTCTTTAGTTAGGTTTATTCCTAGGTATCTTATTTTGCATTTTGTTCCAAAATTTTTCTTGCTCTCTTCTCTATTCCAATTTTCCTCTCCTTCACACTTCCCAGCTCCTCTCTCTATGTCTCTTATCTTGGGTTTTCTATTTTTCAGATGTGTCATCCAGTTTACTCTCTCCCCAACTGTGCCTTATTTTTGGCTTACCAACACACTGATTGAATTTTAAAAGCATTTCTAACATTTTTAATTTCTTAAAGGTATATTTTTATTTAATCAAATAAGCTTGGTCACATTAATAGATTTTTATTTTTTCTTCATAATTTTGATTTTTTTATAGTTTATTTTAACAAAAAAAAAGAATGACCATTATATTCATTACATATAAATGTTCTATCTGCAATTGTACACTGTTGATTTTGTTGACCATCATTTTTTCCCTTATATATTTAAAGGTTTTTCATTGCAAGTTCATGTTTCTTAACAGTTTATTTAGAACATTTTTGATTTTTGTTTTTTTAGAGAGACAGAGAGAAAGAGAGTGGGTACATGGGCATGCGCAAGTAAGGGAGGGACGGATGGAGAAGGGGAGAGAGAATCTTAAGCAAGCTCCATTCCCAGCACAGAGCCCAGTGCAGGGCTCAATCTCTGGACCATGAGATCATGACCTGAGCTGAAATCAAGAGTTGGATGCTTAACTGACTGAGTTACCCAGGTGCCCTAAGGTGTGTTTTTAAAAACGTATCCCTCGAGGCACCTGGGAGCTCAGCCAGTTGAGCATCCAACTTCGGCTCAGGTCACGATCTCGTGGTTCCTGACTTCGAGCCCTGCATTGGGCTCTGTGCTGACAGATTCTGGATGCTGTGTCTCCCTCTTTCTCTGCCCCTCCCCTGCTCGTACGCTGTGTGTCTCTCTCTGTCTCTCAAAAAATGAATAAATGTTTTTTAAAAAGTCTAAAATGCATCCTTCAAAGAAGATTTTAGTTTTCTTTTGCTAATTTTCTAAAAGCACTTACCACATGGGGACAATTAGAATAAATATTTCAGCTTTGTATTTTTCTGGCCACATAGGTGATATGAACTCCCTAAATAAAAGTAAGATAAGCTATTGTTTACAAGTTTTCAAGTGAAAAAAGTTTCCCTCTGTATTCAGAGGCAAGGTCAAAATAATTATAGACCCATGATTGTCCTTTGTAGAGTTGTTGTTTTTTTTTCTTTTCATCTAGTCCGCTCACTGTGAATGTTGACTTTCAGTGGTTCCAGTATTATTGAATAGATTTCCCATTTGCCCTCCTGTTCCTTAATTCTTTAGTCCACTGATACCCAGCTTCTGTGTCAACAGAAATTAGCAAAATATGTCACAGGCAAGCAGTAGCTCCAAGACTTTCTTGCCCCAATGAATTTATCACTTCTGAAGAATTTCCTTTCTTCTGTATCATCTCAGTCGTGTATTTAAGAAAATGTATTTTTATACCTCAACCAGCATCTCTAGCTGTGTGCCCAGAAAAGCATTTCATCCACAGTATTTCAAAAATAGTAAACCAGTTTAGTTCTTTGCACCCAAAATTATTCATATATTTCTCTTCTTATATTTTTCTAATTATTTACTTTACATTTTTACCAGGTTTATCATGGTACGAGTCTTATTTAATTGTCATTCAACATGAATTAATAGGGATATAGCTTGGATAGAAATTTTAAAAGTAAATAAATAACAGTGGTTTTTAACAGGCATAAAATACACAAAGTTAGTCTCTGTCATGCAACATAGGCATTCGAAGACAAATATTATGGCTTAAACATCATTAGGAACCAAGGATTCTCCATACTGCATTTCTACGTCATAGTCCCAGATGGCTGTGCAACTCCAGCTATCACATTGGTATTCAATCCAACAGAAAAAGGTAACACTGAGACCCCTCACTGCATCATTGCCTTTGTTAAGACTTGTCAGAAGCTATACAAACCACCTCTACAAGACCCTGACCATGACCAGAACATTGTCACACTGCAACACTTAGCTTCAAGATAACTTGGAAAATGCCAGCTTTACACAAGGTACTCATGTGCCTAATTTATATTCTAAGTTCCTCCTAGTGAAGAAGGATAAACGGAAACTGGAAAAGACCCATCGGCCTCTGATATGACATATCCATAAGCACTGATGCTTGCGCTCGAAACACACTGATTGTCACTTCCAGAGAAACAATTCCAAAGCTCCCTCCAAGTGCAAGGTCTCTAGGGATGTTCACTTCCTCCCATTGAGCCAAGATAGGGCTTCCGATGGCCTGATTGTTTATAAGTGGTAGAAAACTGTTAAAGAGTAATCATAATTAAAATTCCCAAGTAATAAGTAGTAGGCTTCTGGTCAACAGCAATTATCAAGCTTCCCTTGATAAGACCAAGAAAGGTTTCCTTTATGGGTGGTACCATAAGTTTTCAAGCTTGTTGAGCTCTCAGTCCCTGATTCTTCTTTCTAAGGGAGAAAAAAAAAAATCTCCTTTTTGTCTGTAGTACCAGCCTCTGTCTCTGGGAGATTGTTCTTTGTCCCCTATCTTCCATAAACCATCCCAGGATGCCCTTCCTAGAGTATCCAGAGTTTTTGTGACCTGCGGGTTTGGGAGCCCCCTAAGTTGATTTTAAAGAATGAATTTTCACAAATTTTTGTAGGCTAGGCTCATGACTTTTCACTCATTTCAACTCTTTGTGAAGGGTTTTGATTTGTTTGCTTGGTCCCCGTGTCCAAGAAACTGCAGCCGAACATTTTTGTCTAGACGTAGACTTTAAGCCTAAAAGCTAATTTCATGCATACTAGATCCTGAACTCTTATTCCACTTTTCTTTCCTTGAAGAAGCTACATCACAGCTTTCTAAAACAACAGTTTGGGGTAGAAAGACGATACATTCATTTGGCCTTTACCTCTAGGTGGCTCCCAGAATGCGAAGAGAACTCTTAACCATGGGCAAGCCTGCAGCCGAGGCAGCAACTGCAGAATCACCACTGGGAAGAAGGAAGGAGCAAAGGAGAATATTCTCTGCAGTCTCTTCTCTGAATGTCTCTAGTCTTGTACATATCACCTCCATTTCATTACATCAGAGTGAACATCTTTCTCTGACTGCACCCCCTTTTAACAGAGCCAGTAATGTTTGTCTTTATTTCTAGGTGCCATATACCAAAACAATACCTGGGGGTTCCATCACACTATACGTAACGAGAAAAATATTCCAAGAGTGGTATCTGCCACCATATGACTTTTTTGTTTTGAGTTCGGTTAAGAGCTTGGATTCTGGAACCAATGCCTGGGTTCAAATCCTAGATTTGCTACTTTCAGTAACCTCTGGCAGGTTTGTTTCAAATGAGGATAATACTATTGTCCGTTTCCCAGGGTTGTCATATGAATAACATCAAATAAAATCATGTTAGCAGAGTGTCTGGCAGTTAAGTACAGAGCTCTCTGAATATTAGATGTAATTGTAATAAATTATGATGCTAATAATAATAGTAATAATGATAATGATTATATTTTTTTCGTCTGTATCCTTTAGGTTTACACTAAGATTTACAGTGGCATGGAGTTGAAGACCACATTTCCAGTCAATTCTCTGTATCATTATATTCAATAACTACTCTGTACCAGCCACTGTTCAAGGCACCCAGTTGAAGCAGCGAATAAGAAAATCCTGTTCCAATGGAACTTCTGGCACTCTTAACTGCACTGAGCCACATTTCCTGCTGCGTAACATCCCAGTCCTCTGGGTAGATACAGTAAATAAAGAACCATAATTTCCTAGCATGCACTGCTCCCAGGGTTTTTCCTGAAGGCACGTGCTCGCCTTTCCTCATGAGATTACACTCCCAGCACCAATCACCAGTTAGCCTGACTCTCCACTTAGTTATTTTATGGGCCCCTTATTCTTTGCCTGGACTGAAAAGATATTCCCACAGGTGAGGAACTGTGGGGGCTCATCCTGTGTATTTAAACTTGATAGCACATGGGGAAGGAGGCACTCATCATCCTCCTGCCTGCTTCAGGTGGTTTGGTTTCATGAAGCCGACTCAAAGTGTGCTATGTGCTCAAGTCTGAGAAGATTATTCTCCATCCGGATCCGTTTACCTTATACTTACTGTCAAGTCTTCCAAGATTCTGGCAGTAGATGTTCTGCCAGTCTTTACTTTCTGTACTTTGGAATTTTTGTCTCTTGCTCCCTGCGTCTTCAGAAGAATTTTAATTAGAATTTTGGAGAGAATGCATGTGGAACTGCTAAGCCACTTAAATCAGATGTATGCATCATTTTCAGGTAAAATCCTAAACATGGGACGATTTTCACCGTGAATTTGACTTGTCTTTCTTCCTACAATATTTTTAGCACTTTTTATTTTGCTTGATACCATGAAGAACTTTTAAAAAAAAATTTTTAACGTTTATTCATTTCTGAGAGACAGAGAGAGAGAGAGAGAGAGAGAGAGAGAGAGCGGGGGTGGGGAAGAGGGAGAGGTAGACACGGAATCCGGAATCCGAAGCAGGCTCCAGGCTCAGAGCTGTCGGCACAGAGCCCGACGCGGGGCTCGAACTCACGAACCATGAGATCATGACCTGAGCCGAAGTCGGACGCTCAACTGACCAAGCCACCCATGAGCCCCTATGATGAAGAACTTCCAACCAGACTTAGTTATGCAGCATCCTTAACATCAAGGTTATTTTAAAATCTGGTTCAAATATTCTTTTCAGAATATAACTTTATGTTCTGGTACCTCAATATATCTACCACATGATATTTACATTATTAAATGTTAACTCTATTACAAAAATTATATGTGACCTCCAAAAGATATAGTTCTTGGGCTTTTTTTTTTTTAAACGGATTTCAAAGGCAGCTTTTAAAAGTATTTTAAAATACTGCTCATTGACGGTAAGAGTTTTTTTGGAATTAAAACGTACGGCCTATTTACGTGAGGCCATTGCACTTTTCCGAGCATGCTTGCAGCTCACTATGACTGTGCTGGACACACAGCGAGTGTGGCCTGGGAATCACCTCCCAAGTAAAGCCTTTCATGCAATTCTCCAACCCTGTCTCCTCCCTGAGGCCTTTTCTCTGAGCGCTGACGCACGGAGTAAGTCTGAGTCACCAGATGTCTGTGCTGAGCAGAGAGGGCCTCTTCTCCTCCCTCGCCACTGTTGGACCTTGACGCAAACAAGACAGAAACCTGTGTTTCATAGATCCATTCAATGTCGTGTTTTGTTTTGTGTTGTTTTTTACAGCAGTAAACCTCACTTGACTGATTCAGAAGCCCAGTAAAACGATCAATGAGATCCTCTTTCTATATCAGTTCCTGAGAAAGGGTGAGTCAAGTCTTACTGGTTGGGCGTACTGGGGGAAGGAAAAAATGTTATACCGTTGATCTGTCCTCCTTCTCCCTTGGGTATCCTCCCTCTTATCAGGACTTGCTTTAAGAAAGAGTTCACAGACATTCAAGCACCACAGGGTACCTCAGTCCTTGCTTTCATGTGCTATGTTCTGAAAGAGCATACTTCTGATAGCAGCAGATCCTCTCTTTGGGGAGTGGCTCCTCGAATATGAAAAAGCAAAAAAGAGTGAAAGAGTCAGCTATTCTCATCATCAGACCTCAGAATCAGTGATAACGTTGTTGCAGCAATCTTGCAAGGGAGAGACCGACTTCAGCATAAAGCACTGGCCTACAGCCATCCCATGATGCACTAAAGAAAGCAGAGCACTGTGGCATGGGGTCTGTGTGGGTACGTTTGTGCAGGCTGCCAAACGCTCAAGGGGCATGCTCCCAGCACGTAAGGTAGCGAGGTTAACAGAGATTAGATTTATGTCATGATAAAGAGGGACATTCCAGGCAGTTTTTCTTCCCTCAGTCAGTGCCTTCAACTCATCACAGAGATGGTGGTCCCCACATTGAGGAATGGACCCAGGGCCCAGACGTTTTAGTTTCAATCCTCTTTGTTTCTCATTTGTCCAATTCCCTAATCTTATAAATAAGGCTGTCATGCACTTTACCTTACTTCTCTCATTATAAGCCCCAATTCTCAGTTTTTTCTAATTATTACCCACATTTGGTTGTTGAGGACAGCAAGAATATCATCCCAATGAAAGAACAATACAATGGAATTTAGAATACCCTTCATGGGGTCCAGGTACACTGCTTCCAGTGGGGTTACACACACCTAGGACTTTACAGTGTTTAGGGTTGTGCTTTTATGTTTATTTTCCTTTTTTAAACATTATTTATTTATTATTCATTCATTTGAATAAATAAATGTTATTTAATAAATAAATGAGCAGGGGAGAGGCAGAGAGAGAGGGAGACACAGAATCCGAAGCAGGCTCCAGGCTCTGAGCTGTCAGCACAGGGCCCGAGGCAAAACTTGAACCCACAAAACATGAGATCATGTCCTGAGCTGAAGTCGGACGCTTACCTGACTGAGTCACCCTGGCGTCCCATATTTTCTCCTTTATAACCTAACTTCTTTCATTGGAATGACCAAAAATATACTGACATGGCCCTACCTTAGGGAATCTACAAATCCATTCGTATTTCCTTCAGTACTTAATGATACGAAGAACATAACATTTCCAAGACTTTCAGCCCTCCCTCAATTTATAGGTGATCTCTTGTCTATATGTGTTCGCAGAATATCCCCCAAAGACTCAATCTACCTTGAAAAGAAAACTTTGGCTGGATCAAGGTCTTCAGTCAAAAAGAAAAAAATTAGAATTTTGTCATGTGTACTATGTAGGTCCTGATCTCTTTTCTGAAGGGCACTTTCTAGCCACAAAACAGTAATGAGTTCTCAAGCAATATCCAAAATCAACATCATGAGAAAATTGAAGTTTTCTGAGATCTACTGAATATTACAGGCCATAAAAATCCCTGATATTTTCTGGGATAAAATCCCTGATATTTTCAGCATAATATAACCCCCTTACATAACTACCAGAGGGTAAAAACAAAACAAAACAAAAACTTACTGTGGACTGCTGAAGCTAACTCAGCCAGCTATTCTTCAGTCTTAATTATATATGTCCTCAAAAATCTGTCTACTGAAATTACATACGTACATGTATATATACTTACATATGTATGTATTATTTGTTCATAAAATCAGAATGTGCATTAGGAATTGTAACCCTACAACATGGTGACCATTAGCAACTCATATCCTATATAAATGTTTCTCCAGATTCAGGAGATACGGCTTAACTTCCTTGTTTATGCACACAAAATAGCTTAAATAACGGTAAATGTTCCTGCAGATATGGTCCTAGCCACATCAATGAATTGAGGAGTTCTAATATTAATCCAGCTGTATTGCTGATAATCAACTAAGCATTTTTCAAAACTCAGTTAAGTAATTTTAAGACACCATTGTTAGCCTATAAAACTGGAGACTCAATATAATACATTTAGTAGTGCTTATGCTCTCAATGGAATTATTTATATTAAATGTTGTATACAGCAAAAGCAACACTGAAGAATCCATAGAAAATGTACTGGAAGTTTGTTACGAAAAACAAACAGCATTTTTACTCTCATGCATAGAGGTTATTTGAGATCATGAAAATATTAGAAAGTGTTATCTACATACACAAGGTAATTCAAACATGAATAACGTGGCCCCAGTCTTGGAAAAGAAACAATGGCTAATATCAGGAAGTCTGGCCACTTTCCTGGCCATGTGGTTGGCCAAGACAGGATTCTGCCTGAAAAAGGTACGGCAACTAGATGTTATTGGCAGAGGTAAGATTGTTGCAGTTCTGAATAATCATTGCATAACCTGGACATTACATACCTACGGAATTTCACCTCCGTAGCTGGGGATGCGGCTAGTTCATGTCTCACCGGCTGCAATAATAGTCTAAGCAGAGCCATAAAGACGGGACATAGTTCTGAGGCAGATCCGAAGGACATCTGAGTTTCTGGAGGTAGAATTATCCAGTTGCTCAATCACAATGTTATGAATATGTGCTTATGATTATCTTAAAACTCTCTGAATGTTTTGAAAACCTCAAATATTAAAAGGCCATTGCAGTCACCATGGCAAAGAAACTGTTGGACTATATTTTCCTTAACACTTAATACAAGTTCTCACTTCACTGGAATCATCATAAAGGAATTTTGAAAAACATCAGCACTTGATCAAAAACTTTATTGCCTCCATCTTCCACATTTTCAGGAAAAGTACACCGTACAAACAATACTATGAATTTAAATTGACCAAGCTCTCAGAGAAACTTGAAAATCTTCCTCTGGTCAGGAGTTTTGACCTTAATGTTAACAGTCATTATATGTTAATTGTTTCCAAATTTCATACACTAAATGCTATAAAATAAAAATGGGAAGACTTATGGTCTAACAATAGCACTCATCAATGATTCTGCCTTGACTCTTAAAAATCTAGCTATGTATTTTTTAAAATCAATATTCCAGTTATCATCTACAGACATAAAGTTCCTTTCTTTAGCACCTATATTCACCATGTCCCCATTTGTCTTGAAAACTAATCTTCTGAAAAATATACCACAGAAAGTCTTCATTGAAAATGTCCTGGAAAGTATACTGACAAGTTCTGACAACATATAGGGTAGCAAAATTACAAAGTGAATCCTGGAATCAATTCATTACATTTCAAAATGAAGGCCAAAGCACAAACAGACACATAGATCAATAGAACAGAACAGAAAGACCCAGAAATAAACCCATGATTATATGGCCAATTAATCCTCAAGAAAGAAGGCAAGAATATGCAATGGAAATAAGATAGTCTCTTCAACAAATGGTGTTGGGTAAACTGGACAACTACATGCAAAAGAGTGAAATGGGACCACTTTCTTTCACCACACACAAAAAATAAACTTGAAATGGATTAAGAATGTAAATGTGAGGCCTGAAACCATAAAAATCCTAGAAGAGAGCACAGACAGTAATTTCTCTGACATCGGCCGTAACAACATCTTTCTAGATATGTCTCCTGAGGCAAGAGAAATAAAAGCAGAAATAAACTACATCAATATAAAAAGATTCTGCACAGAAAAGGAAATAACCAATAAAACTTAAAAGTACCCTACTGAATGGGAGAAAATATTTGCAAATGACATATTCGATAAAGGGTTAGTGCCCAAAATATATAAAGAACTTCTATAACTCAACACTCCAAATATGAATAATCAATTAAAAAATGGACAGAAGGCATGAATAGACATCTCCCCAAAGAAGACGTAAAGATGGTCAACAGATACATGAAAGGAGGCTCAACATCACTCATCTTTGGGGAAGTGCAAATCACAACCACAATGAGATATCACTTTCCACCTTTCAGAATGACTAAAGGCAAGAACACAAGAAACAAGTATTGACAAGGATGTGGAAAAAAAGGAAACTTCATGTGCTTAGGTAGAAAGGCAAATTGGTGCAGCCACTGTGGAAGACAGTGTGGAGTTTCCTCAAAGAATTAAAAATAGAACTACCCAGGGCACCCAGGTGGCTCAGCTGGTTAAGTAAGTGTCCGACTTTAGCTCAGGTCATGATCTCACAGTTTGTGGGTTCAAGCCCCACACTGGGCTTTGTGCTGACAGCTCAGGGCTCTGTGCTGAGAGCTCAGAGCCTGGAGTCTGCTCACACTCTGTCTCTATCTCTCAAAAAATAAATAAACATTAAAAAACTTTTTTTTAAATACAACTACCCTATGATCCAGTAATTGAATTTCACTACTGGATATTTACCCAAAGAATGCAAAAGCATGAATTCAAAAGGATATATGCAGCCTTATGCTCAATGCAGCATTATTTACAATAGGCAAAGTAAGGAAGCAGCCCAAGTGTCCATCAAATGATTAATGGAAATTTTATATATGTATATATAAAATAGTAGTGCTTATGCTCTCTATAATCATATATATAAAATAAAATATTATTCAGCCATAAAAAGGAATGAAATCTTATTTGCAATGACATAGATGGATCTAGAGAGTATAAATGTAAGTGAAATAAGCCAGTCAGAGAAAGACAAATACCATATGATTTTACTTATATGTGGAATTTAAGAAACCAAACAAAGGAGCAAAGGGAAAAAAAAAGAGACAAGCCAAAAAACAGACTCTTAACTATTGAGAACACAAACAGATGGTTACCAGAAGGGAGGTAGGAGGGAAAATGGGTAAAATAAGTGAAAGGGGATTAAGAGCACACTTATCTTGATGAGCACTGAGCAATATATAGAATTGTTGAATCACTGTATTGTACATCTGAAATTAATATAGCACTATATGTTAATTACACTGGAATTCAAATTTTAAAAATAAATAAAAAAATAAATTTACACCAAAAAATTGAATGCAAAGACATTGATATGTTGTCTGAGGACAAGAGAGAGTCTACTCCCACTAGGGATCTTAAAATAAGACTCAATAAATGTCTCCAGAAGCAGATGACTATGTGAAGTTGTATTTGTTACCTAAGAGCTAAGGAAGGTGATGGTTACATGAAGCATACAACTTCTGACTAGAACAGTGGAAAAGGACCCGATGCCCAGAACTTCTGATTGTGATATTTTTGTTTGGCTGTATTTTTACTCCTAGTAATGATTTTGATTCCTCTTAATTTGCTTAAGACTTATTGACTATTAGCCAAACCATTGTCTTGTGTTTTTAAAATTGACATACAATTCATATATCATAAAATTCACTCCTGTAAAGCATGCAATTCATTAGTTGTATATACTTACAAATGCATGTAACCATCTTATTTTCTAATTCTACAACAGTTTATCACCCCAGGAAGGAACGACATATCTATTAGCAATCACACTCCATTACCCCTCACCCCCTGGAAATTTGTAATCCATTTTCTGTCTCTATAGATTTGTCTATCTTGGGAATTTCATATAAATGGAATCATGAAACATGTGACCTTTTGTATCTGCTTTCTTTCACTTGTGTAATGTTTTCGGAGTTTATCCATATTGAAGTATGTATCAGTATTTCATTCTCTTTCATGGCTGAATAACATTCCATTGAATGGATATACCATTGTTAGGTTTTTCAGTCATCACTTGATGGACAGTTGGGTGGTTTGCAATTTTGGCTACTATAAATAGTGCTGATATAAATATCTGTGTAAAATTTTTGTGTAGATACATTTTTGGCATATGTCTTTAATTCTCTTGATAATATACCTGGGAATGAAAATGTTGGTTCATATGATAATTCTATGTTTAACTTTTCAGGGACTGTCAAATTGTTTTCTAAATTGACTACATCATTGTTATTTTCCCACCAGCAATGTCTGAGTGTTTCAATGTCTTCCCATTCTCTGCAACATTTATTTATTATCTGACTTTTTGTTTATAACCACCTTAGTGAGTTGTTGTATCTCGTTGTTTTATTTTTGCATTCCTCTAATAGTTAATGATATCTAGCATCTTTCCATATGTTTATTGGCCATTTGTTTATCTTCTTTAAAGAAATATCAGGGGCGCTTGGGTGGCTCTGTTGGTTAAGTGTCCAACTCTTGATTTCAGCTCGGGTCACGATCTCATGATTCATGAGATCAAACCCAAGTTGGGCTCTATGCTGCCAGCGCAGAGTCTGCTTGGGATTCTCTCCTTCCCTTTCTCTCTGTCCCTCCCACACTTGCTCTCTTTCTCAAAATAAATAAATAAACATTAAAAAAAAGGAAATATCTATATGCATAGTTAAGTGCTCATTTTTAATTGGGATATTTTCTTTTTTCTTTTTTAATTATGAGTTATTTGTGTATCATCAATATTAGACCTTATCAGGGAGTCTGCATTGCTCAGTTGGTTAAGCGTCCAACTTTGGCTCAGGTCATGATCTCACAGCTTGTGATTCAAGCCCCACGTCGGGCTCTGTGCTGGCAGACAGCTCAGAGCCTGGAGCCTGTTTCAGATCCCGTGTCTCCCTCTCTCTCTGTCCCTTCCCTGCTTATGCTGTCTCTCCTTCAAAAATAAATGAACATTAAAAAAATTAAAAATAAATAAATAAATAATAGACCCTATCAAATACATAATTTGAAAATATCTTCTCCCATTCTGTGGGTTGTCATTTCACTTTCCTGATAGTGTCAAAGCACAAAAGTGTTTAATTTTAATAAATGCCAATTTTTTAAATTTTTTTGTTATACTTAGTGGCATACTTAAGAAACTATTGTCTAATCCAAACTCACAAATACATATGCCTGTGTTTTCTCTTTACACATTTAGCTCTTACATTATATCTTGATGTAGTTTTAGTTAACTTTTGTATATGGTATGAGGTAAGGCTCCAACTCTTTTCTTTTGCATGTGATATTCAGTGAGTTTCCCAGCATTCTTTGCTGAAAAGACTACTCTTTCCCCAGTCAATGGTTTTGGCATATTTGCAGAAAATAAGTGAACCTTAAGTGTATGGATTTACTTCTGAATCCCTCATTCTGCTCTATTGTTGTATATATCATACAAAATGTGTCCAGAGAGACAAATAGGGAAATGATCATGTAAAGTCTTATAGATCTTTACCAACTGGGCCATTTGCTCTGTGTGAAATGGGATTCATTGCAGTAGTATATATAGTATATAATATATCAATTCACTTAATATATATAATATATTAACTAGAGAGAGAGCGCGCACGCATGGGAGAGAGGGGCAGAGAGAGAGAGAGAATCTTAAACAGGCTCCATGCTCAGTGCAGACTCGTATGCAGGGCTCGACCCCATGACCCCAGGATCATGACCTGAGCCGAAATCAAGAGTCAGATGCTTAACTAACTGAGCCACCTAGGCACCCTAAATTTGAATATGTTTTGAAGAGAAAACTAATCTATTTTCTATAAGATTGGAAAGAAAAGGGGGTGTTAAAGAAAACTTTATTACCTGAGCAATTTGTAAGACGAAGTTTCCATTAAACAGTACGGAAAAACTCTAGATAAGGATTGGTGCAGTTTAAAAGTAGAAAAATTATCTAGAGTTCACTATTGAACCTGTTATGTTAGAATGTATTTTAAACATCTAAGTTTAGATGCTGAGTTATTTTTTTATAATGACTTTTTAAATTTAAATCCAAGTTTGTTAACATATAGTGTAATAATGGTTTCAGGAGTAGAATTTACTGATTCATCACTTACATATAACACCCAGTGCCCATCCCAACAAGTGCTCTCCTTAATTCTCATCCCCCCACCCAACACCCCTACAGTAACCCTTAGTCTGGTCTCTATATTTAAGTCTCTTATGGTTTGCTGAGTTATATATATGAGTCTGCAGTTCAGAAAATGGTTTAGGGTAGGCATATAATTTTGGAGTTGTCATTATTTTTCTTTAGAGTTTTTCTCTATCTATCTGTCTATTATTTATCTATTATCTATCTATCTATCTATCTATCTATCTATCTATCTATCATCCATATCTGCTATGGACTGAATGTTTGTGCCTTTCCCCCACAATTCAGAAGCTGAAACCCTAATCCTCAACATGATGGTATTTGGAGATAGGGCTCTGGTAGGTAATTAGATTATAAGGGTGGAGTCTTCATGAGGGGATTAGTGCCCTTACAAGAAGAAACATGAGCAAACCTGTTTATTCTTCCTCTCTCCATCCTGTGAGGACACAGCAAGAAGGCCTCCATCTGTAAACCACATACAAAAGAAGCTAGCACCTTGATCTTGGATTTCTCAGTCTTCAGAACTTCATAAATTTCCATTGTTTAGGCCATCCAATTGGTCCTGTTTTATTATAGCTCCCCAAACAGACTAAGATACTATCCATCTATCAATCATCTATGCATTTAAATATAGATATTTTTCTATTTCTATTTCTATTATTTCTATTTCTATTATTTCTATTTCTATTTCTTTCTAATTCTATTTCTATTTCTCTAGCCTAAATCAACTCTCCTGAAAATTGATCCCAAGGAATCAACTGAAGTAAGGATACCATTTTTCCAGAAGTCATCTTCTAAGTTAAAAAAAAAGAAAATAAATTGGGGGTGCCTGGGTGGCTCAGTTGGTTGAGCATCTGACATCAGCTCAGGTCGTGATCTCATGGTTCAGAAATTTGAGTCCTGCATTGGGCTTTCTGCTCTCAGCACAGAGCCCACTTCAGATCTTCTGGCCCCTCTGTCTCTAACCCTCCCCTGCTCATGCTTTCTCTCTCAAAAATAAATAAACATTAAAAAGAGCTAAAACTGTAGTCGAGAAACTCCTGAATTTTATTATTTTATTAGTTATCTTATTTTATTAAATGTTATCTTCATTTGCCAAGCACATAAAACTATGCATACATTTACACACATACATAAACACTCACACACGCACCCACACACAAGAAACAAAATTACAGGGGTGCTTGGGTGGCTCAGTCGGTTGAGCAACTAACTTCAGCTCAGATCATAATCTCATGTCTCATGAGTTTGAGCCCAGCGTCAGGCTCTGTGCTGACAGCTCAGAGCCTGGAGCCTGCTTCAGATTCTGTGTCTCCCTCTCTCTCTGCCTCTTCCCCACTTGCTCTCTGTCTCTCTCTGTCTCTCTCTCAAAAATAAATAAACATTAAAATTTTTTTAGAAAAAGAAAAAAAGACACAAAATTACAGGAGTAAGAATAAGTAGACAATGAAATAGTTTGGTTTTACTATCAACTAGAGAGAATCGTATGTACTCTGATCCGAATCTTAAGTAGCATAATGATTACTATCTACCAAGAACAATAACATTAAAAAGCTGATGATAATAATGATCTGCACAAGTAGCAGGAAATAATAAGGCACAGGAGGACTATTTATCCAAGCCCTGAATATTGACCAATGTGTCCTCATATTTTCAAGATTCTTCTCATCAAAGTTGTCAGATGCTTCATGTTGCCCTGACTGTATTAGGTACCCTGTCTAAAGTACTTTTAACATCACAAGCCTCATCAAACTAATACGAATAGATAGATGATAGATAGATAAAGTGTTTGAGAAGAAGGGCTAACAACAAGTCTATATTCTTTTCCTGTGCAAAGAATGACCTCAGACTTACCTCCACTAGCACCGTTTCCCTGGAAACCTAATGGTTTAACTGTGGCATATAAGTTCTGTTACTAAGCAATGATGTTTATTGCAAAAATGATTCATAGGTGGTGAACTGCATTTGGGTTTGCAGGGCTGGGAATAAGCTATTAAAACCTATTGAGGCACAGACCTTGGATCCTCCATGGCACATCAGGTTCCCAGGGTGAGTTGAGAGTTTTGCTCAAGGGATGTTACAAGATACTGGTCCAATGTTGAGTAAGACTGATCAAATCCAGGGTGGTTCCTACTTTAGTGTACATGGCCTCATCCTTCATAAAAGGACTGATGCTTGGGTTTCTTGAACAATGTATCTTTAAGTATTGTAAGGAGTCCTCTTGAAAACAATACCCCTGAAGCGGTCAGTTATGTTGGGATTCCTGTCCTGTATTTTTGCAAATAAAACAAAAAAAAAAACCCAAAAAACAACAACAAAAAAAAACTACAGTGAATTTGTTGCCAGATTATGGCCCATGCTTCTGTGAATAAAAATGCCAATCCATATCTTCTATGTTATGTGGAGTATGTGTGACCATCATTTTTAAAAATTTATATTGTCATCATTTATGAGAGCAAGTGACATAGATGGTTTAAATGTTTCACCAACGTGTCCAGTAAAAATTTAGCCATAGCTTCAATGACATTTCTAATTTAATGTATATTTGCAAATGTTTATTATGGTTCTACATAATTTTGTTTTTTAAATGTTAATGCATTTATTTTGAGAGAGAGAGAGCAAGAGAGAGAGAGAGAGAGAGAGGGAGATAGTGTGAGCCGGGGAGGAGCAGAGAGAGAGGGAGAGAGAATCCCAGCAGGATCCGTGCTGTTGGCACAGAGCTCAATATAGGTCTCGATATTACAAAACATGAGCTCCATTACCTGAGCGAATAACAGGAGTGGGTCTCTCAACAAACTGAGCCCAGAATACATTATTTCTTTGATTATTATAAAGACTCCATCAAAAATATGTATTTTCACCTCATTTTTTACTTCCTGTTATTTTTACTTAATACACAGTACACTGTAAAATGCTTATTTGGTATTCTAGTCTTTTTAAAATTCGTTAAATTTTATTAGAGACATTTTCCCTATTTATCACAATTTTAATTACAGCATGATTTATAAATAGATTTCATATTTTATTCTTTCAAAAGATGTATACATTGCCTTTAAGTATACAAAAGTTTTCTTTACTTAGGGACTTCTATCTTTGTAACTGTCTGTGTTGAACCAAGAATTGTGTACCCTGATGTTGATATCATCTAGCAGAACTGACTGACTTATGTCAGATAAAAATGCAGGCCCAATTCCACAACAGAGGCCAGAAGTCTTGCTTATGGTTTGAAATTTCCAAGTCTTTAAACAATGGCAGCTAGGACAGAACGCACTGAATGTTCAGAATGGTCTCAGACCTCTCCCATCAGTGTTCCCTCTCTCCTCTTTGCTAAGTAAGATAGGCTCTTGGTCATCCAGCTCCTGGCCTCCCTACAGCTCCAGGTTCTGGTCATCCAGCTCCTGGCCTCCCTACAGCTCCAGGTTCTGGTCATCCAGTTCCGGGCCTCCCTACAGCTCTGGGTTCAAGCCAATGGCATATGAATGGACCTGACTGTCTGCCACTTTAGGTGTAACCTGAAAGAATTTTTAAATTTTCATTCTTCCTCCATTTCCTCTGGTGCTAGATCACAGATGTGGTTGTGCCCAGATTCCAGTATATTAGGGGGAGGAAGAGCTCAAAACCGAAGGAAGTTTTCTCTGAAAGTTAGACATTCTGCCAATTTGCACTGCTGACTCTGAACTGAAAATGGGAAATATTTCAGTCTCACGCAAGCCAGTTTATTTTGAGATCTCCATATTACTGTAGCAAACAATTACTGTAACTAATACCATAACTCATACAATATATACATTTAGAAATTTGTGAGGGGAAAAAAATTGAAAAATACCTGTTGGCTTGTAACTTGAGGTCATATGTCAACATTTCCCATCTAGTCCTTACTGTCTACACCAGCTCTAACAAACTACTTGTGCACCAATCTGAGGTTTCGAAGATGTTATTCTCTCTGCATGAAATGTGCTTTTATCACTCTTTGTCTATTGAAGTCCTAAACTTACCATTTAAGACACACCACCAACATCTACTATATTGTCAACCTTTCCTTTGAAGTAATGAAGTGATTTAAACAATAAATTATAGAATTATAGTTTTTAAGACTATCCCAACTTTATTAACTCGATAAACATTTATTTAGCATGCGATGTCATCTCTGCACTGTGAAAATGACAACCCATGGGATAATGTGATCTGCAGCCCAGATGCCCCCTGAGGACCCCCCTTCCGGTTATCTCTTTTGCACTTTGCTATATTCCATTTATACGTATATCACGGCATCCTTCATGATGATAACGTTGACTTATTCCCATGTTTTCCTTCTTCTGGATTGTAAGCTCCTTGAGGGTAGACCATACACCTTATTTAGCTTTGTTTTCATCTTAGGTTCATTCCTCAGGAAACACATCGAAGCAAAGATCTGCTGGCAGAAGGTTTGTTGGGGCGATAGTTCTCTAAGGGAATTTGGGAAGCAAGAGGGGGCAGAGAGAAGCTGGATTGCCTGGCAGTTGCACAGAGGCCTGGGTTGATGCCTCAGCGAGCTCTGGAGCTAGGACGGAGCTTCCGAGTTGGCCCATATCGTGGGCTTCTGAGCCTTCTCCTCTACTGCACAAACTTTGGGTTGGAGCTGTCCCCAGGGAAAGAGTGATAAAATTTGAGTGAGGCATCCAGCCCCCTTCTGCTGAGGGCAATTCCCTGGAGACAGACTCCCTGTGAGCTGCCAACACCCAACTTCCCAAGAATCTGGGGCAAATGAGTGTGTGGTCCTGAGGGGAAGCAGAGCAGAGGAGCACAGGGTCCCCTGCAGCACATCCATGACAGTGGATGCTAAATAAAGCATTGAATTAATACTCTAGATATAGTCTTAAAATGTTTCATTCTATGTTTGTGAAATGATTCACATGGTCCTGTTTAGCACAGTTTCTGAATTATTTTTGCTGTGAAATTCGAATGACAAGTATCCATTCACTGATTCCCTCAGGTGTCAGGAGAGCTGGCTTGGATCTGTGGGTCGGAGCTGTGATTCTGTAACATTGGGCCATGAGTGGCCTTCTCTACCAACCATATTCAATGGACTTTAGAAGACTTCATTCTCTGCGTGTTTCATTAGATGGGAAAAGGCTGAGAAGCTCAGGGGCACTGGAAGTAAAAGTAGAGAAAATATCCTGAGGACTCTTCAAGGCATAAGACTATATAATTTTACTCACTATACTCTTTACTTTTACTAAGGGGAAACCATGACTTAGGTGAAAGGAAAAGAATTGAGGCGATTCTCCTTAAATTTAAATTACAGTAGGTGACCACACAAAGATACAATCCTTTTCCAATGGAAATCAAAGTCACACCGGGCACTTTTTACCCAAAGAGCTCCATCTGGTTTAGAGTATTTTATTTGTGCAAGTCAACAGACCAATGTAAAGGATAAAGGAGTCTTTGTGACTCCTGTTCTAGAACACAGTGGAGAGAGAGAAAACTTAGTCAAATTCATTTTCATAATCCATAGATGAAAACTAAAAGAAATCCAGGGAAAGACCCAATTATGAGGACTTCATGTTTTCAAACATTTCTAAAATTTACTCATTTGAACTGTATTAAAAAAACAACAACAACAAAACTAAGTTACAGTTCAGAGAACATCCTTCATTTAGGACAACTCACAGAGAAGATACAAATGGATCCTATATCTTCCTTCCTTAATGGCTAGCCTAATAATTTACTGATTAATTAAAACCACTTCTTAACCTGTCTGTATTTACCTCCCCGGGTTTTATGTGTTTTCAGATGATAACTGCATGAGAGCCTCGATAAACCTCTTTTTCAAGTTCAGGATGAGCCTACAAATTCTATGTTGTCATGCAGTCCTGGAATCCACTGTCCAGAGCTGTGGCTCAACACTAGACGACAAGACCGGAAGGTGAATATGTACTCTGGATGCTCCAAGTCATCTACGCCGTATGCCCCAGATTGTGTTACGACAGCTCTACACAGACATTTCTGATGCTGAAAGCCCTCTGTCACCCATGCCTGTTTAAAATCTAAAAATGAGAGCATGAGATATTCAAGAAAGGGAACTTGGTGCCACATCATACTCAAGCAAACCTGATGAAGGAAGGATGATAAGGACTATGGATATATTATCAACGCCTCTCAGGTGCTGCTTCAGATTCCCGCTTTACCTATTTTTGGAGCCCCTGACGCCTTGCTCATCTCTGGCTGCTGCTTGGGTGTTCCACTCCCCATGCATGCTGTCAGATGCAAACTGGAACTCTCTTGTCGGCAAACATTGACCAGTGGAGGATGGAAGAAACACAAAGAAAAGCCCCTCTCCATTTCTCCTTTTATGTCCATTTTGGAGCATTGTGTCTGTTTTATACCCTGTCTGCTGATGTAGCAAGTAACAGGGCGAATATTCTTGTCTCTCCATGAAGCAAGGCCTTCTGGTTAATCCTTATGCCTTTGTTTCTCACTCTTCCTTGTCCTATATTTTTTTATGCTGCTCTGGAATTTCTCAAAGTGTCAGCATTCAAAAAAATTTGAAAAATGTATTCTGCAATGTCCAGTATTGAAACAGAACAGAGATAGACTAACTTATTGTACTTTAGTCAAATTACTTTGGGACTTCTTCTTTTCTAAAAGCAGAGGAATGAGAGGTATTCCATTTGGCCTATAGCCAAACCTGCATAAATAAGGATATTCACTCTCAAACGAAGTGGTTAGACTTGATTATCTCTCAGTCTCTTCCAGCATCTTTCTGTTTATTAAAATGTGGTCAAACTTGAAGATTCAGGACTCAACAACTATTCTCAGAACTTGAATTAAAAGAACACTTGAAACTTGCATTTTGTATTCTCAATGCAGTATCTCCTAGTAAAATTATGAGAATTCCTAAGAGAAATGATACTCTTTAAGTGGTTCTAATTATGAAAAGCAATAGAGTTTACAACACTGTATCCTGTAAAGCAAGTTCTGCCAGGAGAGTTGATAAAATGTGGAGTTAGAAAGTTAATTACTGACAGTTCAGGCGTATTTGGACTTTGGTTGTATAGTTAAAATTCCACATGTGGATACACAGGAAAACATTCTCAAGAGAAAATTCAGAAATAGGAATCTTGTGAGACCTTCTTGGCTAATGGAAATACAGGGTCTCTATCTTCAGAATAAGACAATATTTTTAAGGGGCCCCTGGGTGGCTCAGTTGGTTAAGCATCCGACTTCAGCTCAGGTCATGATCTCACAATTTGTGGTTCAAGCCCTGCATGAGACTCTGTGCAGACAGCCCAGAGCCTGGCGCCTGCTTCAGATTCTGTGTCTCCCTCTATCTCTGCTCCTCCCACGCTCATAGTCTATCTCTCTGTCTCTCTCTGAAAAATAAATAAACATGAAGACAATAATTTTGAGTACAGGTAACCTCCATTTCACCATAGGTTGACTGACTTCTGATTCTTTGGTGTTATTTTTTGGGTTTTTTTTGTTTGTTTGTTTTTCTTTTTTAATTCTCTTGTGGCAGAGAAGCAACCAGTAATTATCAAATTAATGTTTCTAACTTTCCAAAGCCACTTGGTTTTGATTCTCATGTTTGCCATAAAAATATGTTTTCCTGTTTGAACCCAAATTGCCATGCAATATTTATTATTTAAATTTTATGAATGAGGAATATAAAATAAAATACAATAAGCAGAATAGACTTTCTTCTACCCAATAGAAATCCTGGACTCAATACAAAAGGAACATATTTTTTATTATAGCATAAAAATTTTTAAAAAGAAAAGAATTTGTCAAAGCTCAAAACCCAGAGTATATGCAGTCTGAGAGAAGTAGGTTAGAAATGGGATATAACGATTGGTCGTCTGGGTTATCCTTGTGATAAATGGCATAAGAGCTTTTCCCTAGGCCCAAGCAAAATCAGACTCTAGAATGAGTTGTCTGCACAACTAGGAGCCTGGCAGTCTTCTCCCCCTGGGGCAGGGAATGAAAAGGAACCCATGTGCAGCTCAAGATAAGAATAGAAAGTTTGGCTTTAACTTGAACCCAGGATGTAGAAAAAGTTATAGCATCTACCAGGTGCAAGCACTGAGCCCAAATAGTCACATTCCCTTTGTTTAGACATCTACAAGCCAATAATTAATATAAAAGGACATATAAGATACCTTTTTGGTGAAATCCACTGAGCAATTCATGAAAAAAAAACGTGAAATTACTCTCTAGGAACAGTTAATATTGTGTCTTATGAGATAACCACAGGAGAGGAAGAAGCAGCTAAAGATGAGCTATCAGCAAAATCAAGTCAATCCATCAATGCTAAACATTTTACCATGATGAAGAGAACACAAGCACAACCTAGGAGAAGATTAGCACCCAGAAAAAGTGAAATAGAAGAACAATTTTAACGTGATGTAAAAGCTATTTAGAAGTATTAGCGGGGCGCCTGGGTGGCAGTCTGTTGAGCCACCGACTTCGGCTCAGGTCACGATCTCGCAATTTGTGGGTCCGAGCCCCGCGTCGGGCTCTGTGCTGACAGCTCGGAGCCTGGAGCCTGCTTCGGATTCTGTGTCTCCTTCTCTCTGCCCCTCCCCCCCACTTGGGCTGTCTCTATCAAAAATAAATAAGTGTAAAAAAAAAAATAAAAAACTCTTAGCAACATATAGGGGCACCTGGGTGGCTCAGTCAGTTAAGCATCTGACTGGCTCAAGTCATGATCTCACAGTCCTTGAGTCTGAGCCCTGCATCTCGCTCTGTGCTGACAGCACAGAGCCTGCTTAGGATTCTCTGTCTCTGTCTCTCCCTTTCCCCTGCTTGTACTCCTCTCTCTTTCCTCAAAAATAAATAAATTGGCAACATATGAAGAAGAGAAATCATAATGAAAGAACAAGATCTATGAACAAAGGAATATGTAGATTTGAGAAAAAGAAAATCTAGAACTTAAAATCTCAGTCACTGAGTTAAATGGCTAAATATACCCAGAAGGAAATTGGTAAAAATTTAAGAAAGAAGTGAGGAAAATACCCAAGATTTGGAATACAGAAATAAAGGTAATATAAAATATGGGAGAAAAAAAAGCAGTCAGTATTTTAAGACAACGTTCTATATAACAAATCCAAAAAAATGTAGAGATAAATTATTGGAATAAATAATAGACCCTTAATGGTTTTCCAAATACAAAATAATCAGAAAATTAATAGTTGTCCTTTACAGTAAAAAAAAAAAAAAAAAAAAAAAAAAAAAAGAGAATTAGGCAATCTAACTTTAAAAGGTGTAATTTGTTTTGAGGGGGAGTGGGAGGCTCAGTTGGTTAAATGTCCAACCCATGATTTCAGTTCAGGTCATGATGTCACAGTTCATGAGTTCTGGCCTATATCAGACTCTGGGCTGGGATTCTCTCTCTCCCTCTCTCTCTCCGCCCCTCCCTCACTCATGTTTGTGCGCTCATGCACATGCACCCACTCTGCTCTCTTTCAAAATAATAAATAAACTTTAAAAAAGTATCCTTTGGTTTGATATTATGAAAAAGTTCTTGTGATGGTTGTACAACAGTGTGAATGCATTTAGTACCACTAAACTGTACCCTTAAAAATTATCTAAACAGTCAATTTTATATGCATATTCCACCACAGTAAAACAAAATCGTTTTTATATGCTATGGCAACAATAGCTGAAAATGCCATATAATTAAATAAAAATGTGCAAGAGCTTTTCAAAGAAAGTTATAAATTTCTACTGAAATCAACAAATGAGAATCTTATTGTAGAATTAAACCATGTTCATAAATGGAAGAATTCAATATCTTATGCAGATTTTCTCTACAATAATGTGTAAGTTAAATGTAATTCTAACAACCTCAGAAGTATTTTACAATGACACATGGATATTTCTCATAAAATTCATATTGAAGAACAAGTTATTAAAAATAGCAAAATCAATTTTGAAGTTGATGAAGGTGGATGATTTATCTCATACAGTATCAAACTTTACATAATGTTATAGCTATGCAAGGTAAGCAGAGCTCCACGAATATCTTTCACAGAGATTGGGATATATAAAAGAAGAGGAAACTGTGTTTAGAGGCTCTCTGGCATACCCCAGCAACACCACAAAAATGGAATGTACTTAGAAAGTTGTTGGTGAAGGTTATGCGTCTACTGGTTTGAAGACATGTGAAAACAGAAACTGGAGCCAACCTTACTGTCTTAAGAATTATCAAAATATGAAATGATCTGGAGTAGTTTCCATGATGGGCTGAGTAGAGAAGGAGATGGGGACCGTCCTGAATTGACATTCAAAGATGGGAGTCCCCTGGCACATGAATGCCTTGGATGACAGCTGAACTGAGTCACCCAGAGGTATTCCTCCCAAGTAGGCATAATGTCAAGATTAGGAGACCTGACTATTTTGAAGGTATAGGTTTGCTTTTTGGCAAAGGAACTGAAATAGGAAGCAGGTGGCAAGACATTAGCCAAAATGTGCCTTATCCATGTCATGAAACTTAGTATTGTTTCTCCCAAGAACCCACCAAAGAACATAGCTTGCATTCCCTTATCCCCTAATAAGATGTGGAGTGAGCTACACCTTGAGCATTTATGACCAATGAAGAAAGAACTGGAAGAGCAGGACCACTGAATGTGAGCAAACAACCACATGAATAAAAAAACAAGCACACATATAACCTGTCCCTTTTCTCTCTTGACTCCTTCACCTCTTTCAATTTCTAGAAAAATAATGTGTGTGCCTGAGATGTCACTCAGGATGGGAAGACATGAATGATCCTGCCAGATGTCTGCAGTTGGAGAAAAACCAAAGCATTTATAAACCCCCTCTGAATCCAACATATCTATTAGATATATTTTTATATCAAGAAAACTAATATATAGAAAACTCAGAGTACTGAACCTTATAATCTTTTGGAAACTGGTATTTTAATATTTCGGAACTCACTCTGAATGGTTTGAAAAAATATACTGATACCATTTTTTCTAGGTAATAAACAAAAATAAAATTATTTTTACACCATAGTTACAATTATTTGGTATTACTTTGGTTTCACCTTATATACAAGAAGGATCATCAAAACAATTTAGCAGATAGGCTAAAGTTAAAAAACAAAACAGTGACTAGAGGTCAGGGTAAGAGTTTATACTCAGATGATATTTCTTGTATTTTTTTCTTGACATGGAAGAAAAAAAATGAGGCATGACTATTTGCTGGAAGTACCTCGCTAAATACATCATTAGAGTAGAAATGCTGATATTTATAAAACGTAGTATTACCTCGTGTATATGTACATATATTATTACATATATATTTATACTATAGTATTATAAAAATACATGGTGTTATATTGGGTCAAGGCTCATTGTTACATATTCTTCATTACGAAGAAAGTTTTACTGTGGACTTCTGTGTACATGATACTGTCTACTAATAGAGTTACACTTAGGCCTAAATGATCACAAGAAGTTGAAAGTAGGACCAAATCCATCTGGGTTATTTGACATCCGCTCTCATTAATGCTCTCAACCTGTTTCCTTTCTTTGTCACTGGAAGCTTGAGATTTTGATTGATTTTCTAATAAAATATACATGTATCAGAAAGAACAATGTGGTAAATTTAACATGTAATTGCTTAATCAAGACTGTCTATGTGTTTACAGTGGAGAGGGACTAACTCCCCTTAGTTGGCCACATTCCCTGAAATATAATCCTTTGTTGTTTTTCACAGACTAATGGCGTTGACTGCAAGTTCTATGCCCATGGGCAAGATTTACTAACATGCAGCTCTTCCCGTAGGGCAAACAGGGAGCTAATTTCCCAGCGGGAATCCCAAATGTTAAGATCTCCAGGAATGTTCTGTCTGGAGAAGATTCTCCTGGCACCTGTATTTTTGTGGATAAGGTAGAACAAGAGGGCTAGGAAAACTTTCAGGCTATTTAGACTCTCAGTGCTTATATTCCTGAACCTCAACAATACTTTTCATTTTACCTGCTAATCCTGACAATCTGTAGTTTCTCAGATTTTATTTCTTGAGAGAAAAAAATCCAGACTCCATAGTGGTATAGGCAGAAGGGACACTATCTAGCTGATTCTAAGAGGTTTCAAAGGGACACACGCGTGCAACCGCTCCTTCTGAGATGTCTGGGGACCTCAAAGTGTGCATTTTTCAGGTGTTAACAGGTATCATTCTTATGTTCCTGTGTATTTTTTTTTTAGAAAGTTGGGTGAGGGTTTTGTATTGTGTTTTCTTGTTGCCTTATTAACAGATTATATAATTCCAAGAGTATGAATGGTATACCCAGATGTAAAGACCAATGGCAAGAAGAAAAGAGCTGAAGGAAATTAGTTCTCCAGTTCTCACAGTATGTCTTTACTGTGCTATCATTTAACACTTAACATTCTCTGCTTTGTCATAAAATCAGTATCAGTTCATATCAGTTGTAACTGTTTGAAAGTTTTAAAACTCAGGTGAGGTCTTAAAGAACACATAGTTCAATGCTTCCATTTTTTAGAAAGAACAATTAAATTCAGACTCTAAAAGACTATGTGCATGTGGGTGTATTTTCATGGATCATCTACTCAGTGTATTGTGGAGTTGTACAGTACAACACATTGTAGAGCTCAAATTAGCTTATGTCCTCATGAGATGATTGTATTAATTATTTTTAGTAAGGCCTACATGCTTTCTGTTAGTTTTCTTGCTTATTAGATACAAATTACATTTAAATCTCTTACCATTCAGGGATGCCTGGGTGGCTCAGTCAGTTAAGCGCTGACTTTGGTTCAGGTCATGATCTTACGGTTCGTGGGTTCGAGCCCCACATTCAGCACTGAGCTAACAGCTCAGAGCCTGGAGCCTGCTTCAGATTCTGTCTCTCTCTCTCTCTCTCTCTCTCTCTCTCTGCCCCTACCCTACTCTCTCTCTCTCTCTCTCTCTGTCAAAAATAAATAAAAACATTAAATGAACAAATAATTTAAATCTCTTACTAATGAGAATATCCTAATCTTTTTTCACCTGTAAATATTCAGATTAAGCTAAATGTATTTATTTAGAAAAGATGAATGGCTGTCATCAATATAATCATAATTTGGAAGCATAGTTTGGAATGCAAATGAAATGCATTTTGATGAAAAAGTAGTTATAATTCTGAATTAAAGAAACTCATATTCTGTTCCAACTTGTGCCAGTAAGTAAATACCTTTGTGGTTTACAATAAATGACTTAATCTCCCTTGTCTTCATTTTCCTCATTGGCAAAACGTCTAAACTAAAAACAATCTGGTTTTATCATTTAAACAAATTTTTTGTTGCATGTAAGAGTCTTATAATAAAGAACTTTTCATATAATTTACCATTTCATTTTTCCTCTACTGTTTAAATAATGTTGTTTCATACCATTTAGAAACAAAGCTGGTTTTGCCCAGGCGATACATACTCAGTTTGAATTCACTGTGATATTCTGATGTTTTGTCTCTTTAAGAGAAATTTTATTCAGTTCTCGGGATTTTTATATTGTTTTAGATAATTTCTATGAACAACACAAACATCTAGTTTTGAGTTCATTCTAAAACAACACCTGAAAAGATGCACTGTAATATACAATTAAAACTTTCAAACGAATGGCTCAGATACTACCCATAAGAGTAATGCAGCAATACACAAATTTTTATTATTTTTAAATTTTATTTATTTATTAAAAAATTTTTAATGTTTGTTTATTTTTGAGCCCCAACGAGGGGCTTGAACTCACAAACGGTGAAATCTGACCTGAGCCGAAGTTGGACACTTACCCATCTGAGCCACCCAAGTACCCCCGTTTATTTATTTAAAGAGACAGAGAGAGAGAGAAAGAGAGAGAGAAAGCACGAGTGGGGGAGGGGTGGAGAGAGAGAAAGAATCTCAAGCAGGCTCTGTGCTGTCAGCATGGAGCCCAATGTGGGGCTCAAACCCACAAACCATGAGATCATGACCTGAGCCAAAATCAAGAGTCAGATGCTTAACTGACTAAGCCACCCAGGCATCCCATAAACTAGAAAATTTTTAGAAGTGATTTAATAAGTATACAGTGATCTCAGAGGTATGTGCCAAGCATTGGGGTAAGCACTCGGTGATGTGCAACACAGACTCCAGTCCTTAGGAAGTTTGCAATCTTGTTGGGGATGCAAAGGTCATTTTGATGCAATATAAATGCTAAGATTAAAAAGGTAGACTGTCTTGTTGGAGCACATGACAAAGGTAACACCTTCATTACTGAGGAACAGGAAAAAATGAAGAAGTGAGGGGTAGGAAAAAAGGCAGTAGCATGGGAGTGGCCTAATAACTGTGTTCCAGGTAGAACAGCAGACTGTAAGAAGGCCTGGAGATAAAACCCAATAGCGTATTTGAGGACTTTCAAGAAGTCCACTGTGGCTCCTGCATAGAGTGTAAAAGTTAAGAGAAGAGAAGAAATAAATATAAAGCAATGGCTCTTAATATATGGTCCTTGGACCAGCAGCATGGCATGAGTATCACTTTTGTGTCTTACATGTGATAGATTATCGATGAATATTTATTAATTCTTCTGAATTCAAAAATGGCTCTAAATTATTTTTTAATTCTCTTAGTCTATCTATCACTTACTTTGGACACTTGTAGAAGTTTTTTTTTTCTCCCCTGTGGTAAAATGCATAGTTTTGTTATTATTATCATCATCATCATCACTATCATCACATCACCACCATCATCACCACAATCATCATCATCATCACCACCATCACTACCACCATCACTGTCATCATCATCACCATCACCACCATGAGCATCATCATCACCATTATCACCATGAGCATCATCATCACTATCATCATCATCATCATCACCATCATTATCACTATCACCATCATCACCACCACCACCATGATCATCATCATCATCAACACTATCATCATCATCATCATCATATCATCATCAACACCATCATCATCATCATCACCATCATATCATCATCAACACCATCATCATCATCATCATCACCATCATTGTCATCATAATTATCATCATCACCATCATCACCATCATTATTTTAAACTAGGGTATACACATCTGCAGAAAAATGTTTGGGTAAATACAAAGAAATAAAAAATCACTTTTGAATCAGAGTGCAGACTAGTAAAAGTCTATGAGCTTAAAGTGTGTATTTTCTTAAAGTAGCTGCAAGAATGGGGTCTGTATTAAGAAATGTTTGAATAGGATAATCTAGTTTCTAAGAAGAAATAAGATCAGAATCAAGGCAAATGAGCACATGCTTAATAATAAACAAAAATAACAAACTCCAATGATTTCCAAGCTATTTTTAAAAAAATCATATGGATCTGTATAGTGCCTAATCATGATACCATGAATTAGTTGATCAAATACCTGTGTTTGTGGCAATGTACATATGTGAGTGGAGGAGGAGGAAAAAGAGAGGGAAGACAGGACAGTGGAAGGGTTAAAAGAAATCAACATAAAAAAACCTTGGACCACCTACTTCAGGAAACCAGCACTTCCTTTTCAGTGACACTAGTCAGCACCAGCTATGTCTTCATATCTGTTATTGATTGATATGCCAAGAAACATGCAAGAATTACCAGTTGGTCTGGAGAAACATTTTCTACCACGGGATTTGAACATTTCACAGTTTTATGGTAAAACACTTAGCAGAAACTTACAGCATATAAAGTAATCCCTAATAATTTATTTTAAAGATAAATTTACTATTTAAAAAAATTTTTAATGTTTATTTTTGAGAGAGACAGAGTGTGGGCCAAGAAGGTCAGAGACAGGAGACACAGAATCTGAAGCAGGCTCCAGGCTCTGAGCCATCAGCACAGAGCCCAATGCAGGGCTCGAGCCCACAAACTATGAGATCATGACCTGAGCCGAAGTCGGATGCTTAACCGACTGAGCCACCCAGGTGCCCCAAGATAAATTTAAACAAACAGAAATTAGACTACATTTGATTTATATTTCCCCACAAAAATAAATAGAAAAGAGCTAAAGAGTGTGATTATTACTTGGGTAGAGAAATGAGATAGTGCTGAATCAGATTCTTATCAAATTCTCTGACAAAACTAAAAACAATAAGATATTAATAGCCTTCTTGATCATGGTCACCATTAATGTGTAAGCTGATTGCAGAATTCAAAAAGGACATGGTTTTTACATGATCAGACCATCTAAGAATTCAGATCATTTGGTCCAAATACACAACTTACAGAGAAGTGATGCAGTGGGTTCATTCAGTATTATTCCCATGAGATTTAAAAGCTGCTAAGAGTTCCTCGAGGTAATTAAGTTAAACAGTTTTGTTTAGCTAAGGAAATAAGCTTAGGATAGCTTCTTGAAAAAATTAACTGTAGTTGTCTTTCCGGTTTTACTATTGTCCCATTTACTCTTCCCTTCATGCGTTCTGGATCTTGCTATTCTACCGAGTCCATTTTCCAGGTTGCTAGTAAACAACCAAGCGCCAAGTCAATGACTTGGCCACCTTTCAGTATGTGTCATTACTAATGAATTTTCTTGTAAAACTTCTCCATGTTTCATGTTTCTTCAACTTCCTTGCTACTCCTTCTCAACACTCCTCCATAGACTCTTTTTTTATTTCATCCCCCAGCTCTTATTTCTTCTCAGGATGTATACTTTCCACTAGTAATCTTCTACTGTTCTTTACTTGCAACTGCATATATTAATGGACAACTTCTTTTTTTAAGTTTATTTATTTTGAGAGAGAGAGAGAAAAGGACAAGTAGGGGAGGAGCAGAGAGAGAGAGAGAGAGAGAGAGAGAGAGAATCCCAAGCAGGCTCCATGCCACCAGCACAGAATTGGATGCAGGGCTCCATCTCATGAACCATGAGAACATAATCTGAGCCACAATGGAGAGCAACAAGGCACCCTGACTGACAACTTCTAATTCCACATTTTCGTACACAACTTTATCCCTGATATATATAACCTTGCATAATTAACTGACCACCAGGTATCTTCATTTTTTTTAAGAGTATAACTACTATATTCTGACAAGTTCAATTTTTATGTCACCAATGTAACTCCTTTCTTTGATGACTACCCCATTGTTCATTCAAGTCAGAGGCTTATAGTTTATCCTTTTTCCACTCGTTACCTACTCTCATCCCCAATATCCACCGAGTTCATAAAGCTGACCAGTTATTTCTCCTTAAATCTATGAATTCTTCTCTTCCCTGCTCCCACTACCAACCCAACAGGAGTAGCACCTATATATACTTTGCAATTCCTACCGAAGCTTGTTTTCAGTCATCCTTGATAAATCATACAAGTTCACTGATGTCTCTTCCACATCTCAATACAATGATTTTCCCAAAATGTAATTGTAATGGCAGGCCCCCCAAAAAGTGTTTAAAATCTGCATTGCCTCCCCAAAACCTTAAAGATAAAATAAGTCCTTTAGCATGGTGCATAAGAGTCTTCACGATATAGTTTCTGTCTTAAACAAAGGCCATTAAAATTCCCATGGTTCACTTCACTACTGTCTAGTCATGTTAAAGTTTCTTTCCTAAATAGGCTACCCTATGTCTTTTGCTCTTTGCACCTTTCACTGGGGAACATCTTTTTTCATCTGATAACACCTATTAATTCTTTTTATATTTCCGATTCACATTCACCTCTGGGAAATTTTTTGATACCCAAAATCTGGAATAAGATTCCCTTACCATGAAATCCTGTAGGATTTGGTCTCTTTTGTCTTCTCCACTAGATTTGCACACTTTAAAAGCTATGATTTTGTAAGCTGTACTAGAAACTCATTAAATATTTATAGAAAAAATCAGTGAAGTTTAGAGTTTCAGGCTCCATAAGGAAAAAAAATAGCATTAGGGCTAAATTATACTTTCTTAACCCTTATCTGAATCTGGCAACCATCCTATGAGTTAGACAGGGAACATATTTTTATTTGATTTTTTAAGTGAAGGAACAAAACCTCAGAGAGATTAAGCAATCTTCCTGAGGACACACAATTTGTATGATATGTGTTCTTATTATCCTTAAGCTAAATGGAAATGGGCAGGAGGAATACAGTGGGGATAAAGGTACATAATGTTAACTGAAGTTTTATTTAGTTCAAGAAAATTAACTGAAAGCTTATGTTTAAAGCTATGTATTTTGGCAATATCTTCTTAATTTTGAAATAAATTAGATTTACAAAGGAGGTATGAAGTATCACAGAATTCACATATTCCCTTCCCTGAGCTGCCCCTAATGTTAGCAATTTATATAAGTAAGGAACAATTATTATCCAAAGCACTATTAACTGAACTAAAAAATATTACTCAAATGTCACCATTTTCCTCTCATAATGTACTTTTTTCTTCTGTTCCAAAACCCAATCTAGTCTCCCACATTACATTCCAATCTGAGCCAGCTCCTAGTGACTTAGGCAATTTTCAACAATTCTGAAGAGAAGTGATCAGCTATTTTGTGGAATATCTGTTAATTTGAATTTGTCTGATATCGGTTATATCTTTTGTCAAAATACAAAACAGGTTCTCCTCCATTGTCAGAGGGACACAATGATCTTAAAAAACATTGACCATGATAAGCATCTATTTTTCAAAACTCCCTGATTTTTACACATTATGATAATATTCAATATTCAGAAAACAAAAGTGCACTGAGTTTTTATACATATTCATCTGAAACCTGGGAGAAAATCTATTTAGGTTTTATGAGAGGTTGTTTCCTATGTATTTTGCTTCTTATATATTCTGAAACTGCTATAGGCAGTTTTTCCTTTATTATTGTTTACATAGCATGCAAATATGTTGAATATATTGTGTAGTCTTTTTGTAACTTATAAACAAAGCAAAATAGAACTTTAAAAATATATTTCCAATGTCCCCATTATATCTTTTATATCTGTGATATTCTATATGATAGCCACAAGACACACATGGCTATTTAAATTTAAACTAATTAAAATTAAAAATTTAGTTCATCATTTAAACTAGCCATATTTTGGGGAACCTAGGTGGCTCAGTCGGTTAAATGTCCAACTCTTAATTTCAGCTCAGGCTACGATCTTGGGGTTCATAGTTTCAAGCCCTTCGTCACGCTCTGAGATATCAGCACAGAGCCTGCTTGGGATTCTCTCTCTCTCTCTCTCTATTTCTCTGTCACTCCCCTACTCTCAAAAATGAACAAACTTTAAGTAAACTTAAAAAAAAATAAACTAGCCACATTTCAAGGGCTCAAGAGTAATATGAGGCTAGACACTGTATAGTGGACAGTAGAGATTATAGAACACATTAGTCATCACAGAATATTCTATTGGGCAACAAACAAAATCCCTGGACTACGATTGTAAGAGACAGTCTTCCCATTCATATGGACATATTTTCTGGATTGTTACTACAGACTGAATGTTTGTATCCTCTGAAAATTCACATGTTGAAACCTAATCCCCAATGTGATGATATCTAAAGGCGGGGGACTTTGGAAGGTGATTACAGCATGATGGTGGCCAGTGCCCTTTTTATAAAAGGGACTCTAGAGAGTTCTGCCACCCCTTCTGCCACGTGAGGACACAGAGAGAAGATAGTGTTTATGAGCGAGGATGTGGGCTCTTACCAGACACTAAATCACTAGTGTCTCTCTCTTGGACCTCCAGCCTCCAGGACTGAGAAATTTCTATTGTTTATAAACCACCTATGGTATTTTTGTAGCCACCTTAACAGAAGAAGCCGATTGTCTATGTAAATTAAGAAACAATGTTATTTTGTTAATAACCTACATAGATCTCACAACTATAGATTATTCCGATTTTTTTGTCATTTATAATTTAGTCAGCAATCCTGGTTTACCTTAGGCAATAGTAGAAAAAAATACAAATATATTTGGCACTATAGAAAATAGGTTGTTATTTTATTTCTTTACACGCAAAGAAATAAGGACTCTTATCGAGTCCTCACAACTACATGAAGTAGGTACTACGAAATTCCCACTTCCAGAAAAGGGAACTGAAGAAGAGGGTTGTCACATCGCCAGGAAACGATATGCCCAAAATTTGCCCCTGCTCTTGATCACTTTCCAATGCTCAACGAGCCAGTGTGCCATGTTTTTTCTTTTTTTTTTCCCTTCTATGTTGGATTACTATTTCAAATTCCTATACATATTATGGAAAAATTCCTAAAACAAACATCAGAAATAATATATTTGGTGTTCTATTTGGGGAGTGGAGTAATCAACAGAAATCAAAGTCATCAGTTACCAGTTATCACCCTAGATATTCCAAAGAATATTTTTTAAGGTTTAATACCATAGTGTAAGTGTTCACTTAGGTTTTTGTTTCTGTTTTGTTTCGTTTGAGTGTTCACATTAGTTTTAACAGAATCTGAGAAGGTTCCGAGAAATGAAGTTTTGAACAGGTAGTCAGGTTATTTAGGTAAGTACTAAAGGCTGCTTTAAAATAGTCTTCAAAGGAGGTAGAAATTAAATATTATTGTTCTTTCTGACCAAAAGGGCACTAGAGAATGAAGCTTTCCTTCTAAAGCTCATCGAAGAAGGCTGTGATTTCTTGCATGTTTTCTTCTATTGTTATTACCTTTCTAAATGAAACTTGATCTTATCCCTATCTGTGGACTTGATCTTAGCATTCCCCAATGTTAAGGTGACATCCAGCTCATCTATTTAAAGAATATCCAATCAGACCTTGGAGGAAAAATGTTGCTAATATATCTGCCATGTCAGTTTAATGGAAGCCATAGTGGAGATCTGTGAATTGGAAAATGATAACTAATGTTAGTGATAATTCACTTTACTGTGCCTGGCATGATTTCAGATTATAAATTAATAAAATATTTTAAAATCCCCACCCCCAAATCATTTTCATTTCATTAAAGCTGTAGACCTCTCAAATGCTCAAATTATTTCACTCCCATTTCTATAGAGTGTTCTTACATTAGATATTTGAGCTAACCATAAGAGTTCATATTCAGAAATGTTAATTTCATCAATTCTGGTGGGTATTTCAAAATTCGTGATGGTCCATCTCTGGGTGAGTAGAGTAACACTTTCCCAATTTCTTCTGTTCTGCACATTTACTTGCACTTTGCTTACTTTGTTAATTTCCTCTTCTAAGCTCTCCTAGCATTTATTTTCTTCCTCCAATTAACCTCCTGATAAACTAAGTCTCTAATAGTTTCTACCTTACAGCCACTCCATTTAGGTTGCTGCTATGTCTTCTGCTTTTTGCCAACTACTGATGGAGCTCATCTCCTTTCCCTCCCCCCCCTCAAAGTAATACAGGAGACACAAAGTGCTTGCTCAGCCTGTTAAACCAGGACATCAATTTTTTAGCACTCAATAATGAAACGGGCTGACTCTGCAAGGAAACTGTAAGGAATTGCCCTGCTAACCCTTGCCCAGCTCATCTACATTTATTGATGATAACACATTATTTCATACCATTTTCTTGGATAAGAGTATAGTAAGGTTAGCGCTCCAATTTTAGGCAACAGAATTAAATGCTATATAAGCTATATAAAATCAGTTATTTTATATGGCATCATTAATGACCACCCCCTCATACCATAAACATAAATAATATTTAATCATTAGTGTTCAGATTAGTGCAAGCTAATTTGCAATATAAATTTCCATAAGTGCAAATTTTCTATTACCTTGATGCTTAATTTTAGAAAGTAGAAATTTTGGAAAAAAAATATAATTTGCTGTTTCACACCCTAAAAAGGTATAATCTAGAAACCAGATTATAAAATATCTTCCATTAGGTAGTCATAACTTTTGAAACTGCAAATTTTCCATAAATTATTCCTTAATTTAAATGATTAGGGATACACACAATTTCCAAACTAGGCTGAAAATTATGCCATGAAATTGTGGCAAAAACATCGCATAGACCAATGTTGCATTCAGATCAATATTCTTTCTCAAAAGACACCATAAGTTAAATGAGGCACTTGGCCTCCACTGCATGGTCCATATATTTCATCATTATTCTGGGGTATTCGCTTCTCCAGAAATCTTTACTTATGATATTCATTTTATTTGCTCAGTTGTGAATTAAAAGATTGACATTCTTTCCCTCTCTATTTTCAGTGAATGATAAGGACTTTGGTTCAAGTTTTCAACTTGAGAATTTTTTATTTTCAAACTGTATGCTTTTCTTATGCCTTTATCTTAGCCACACCTGTAGTCATTTAGTGCAGGAAAAAAAAATAAGCATGTGTCTCATTTGGAATGTATTAAAACTATCATTCCCGGCTTTTATCAAGGATCGTATCATAAATAACAATCTTCTTGCCTTGATTTTCACACACTGTGCTCCCTTTCAGTGAGACCTGAAGTGCATTCCTTGGCAGAAAGTAAGCAGGAGGACACAGCTTGCATGGTGGGAAAGCAGCGGTGCAGAATTCACCCGTGACCCGTGAACTGACTTTCAATAAGTCTGGTTGCTTCCCACATTGGATGATCTCTTCTTAAAATATGTTCCTCCTCTGACTTCTAAGACAATATATTCTCCTGTTTTCAGGTCACTCTCATTTAGATGCTTACTCTGTTTTTCCATCCTCCCATCCATCCTTTCAAAGCAGGTGTATTTCAGAGATAATGGCAAAACACCTCCAGTATCCCACTCCACTGCCCACACTCTCCCCAGGACACCCACCGCTCACACTTTCACATGCCTTCAATCAGCATCTACGTGCTAGCAATCCTATATCCATATTTCCTGACAACACTTACCCGTTTAGTAGTTCACCAAACACCTCTATGGCCACATCCCATTGCCATTACTAACTCCTCATGTCCAGAAGTGAGCTTCCCTAGATATATCTTAATACTGTTCACGTTGAGGAAAAATGGTAGTCATTTGCATCAAGCCAAGAACCTGAAGGTCATCCTTTAAACCTCCCATTCATTCCATCTCTTTTGTAACCAAAAAATTGCCAAATTATATCTCATTTTCTAAACATTATCTCCATTATCTCTCTCTTTTTTTTTTTTTGAGAGAGAGAGAGAGAGCTTGCACACAAGCCGGGGAGGGGCAGAGGAAGGGGGAGAATCTTAAGCAGGCTCCACACTCAGCACAGAGCCTGATGCAGCACTCCATCCCACGACCATGAGATTATGACCTGAACCAAAATCAAGAGTCAGTTGCTTAACCCACTGAGCTGCCCAGGCACCCCTCTAAACTTAATCTCTTACCTGTCATCTTGTTCCCATCATCATTGTCACTACCTTTGTGCAAATACAGCTAACACTTGTATACCACATCTTTCAAAGCATTTCAAAAATACTGGCTGATGCAAACATCTATTCCTATATGTTTGATACTACTATTAACTACATTTTATAATTTATTATTATTTATTGAGGTTGAACCAAATAGATGTTTTCATCTGCAAAAATGGCAGTTTGGTACATTTTAACCTAATTGTCCAGTCATTTTAGAAAACCCAATATCCTTAACATGTACACGGTCTCTGAGCTGTCTCCAGCTCAACCCTCCAGCTCAGCTTAAGCCATCCCTAATTTAGCCATAATGTAAAATTTTAACTCTATTTTCTTTCAATTACTAGCTTTTCCCCAAAGAGTATTTTTCTGCCTGGTACATTATCTCTTTTATTCATTTGTTTGTTCAACTCTTTAGTTAGATATTCTTATTAAATTCTCATGTCTTTAGCATAGACGTCTCTGCTATAACAAAGTTCCCTTGAAAGCAAGAATCTCACATCTAAACTTCTGTCTTTAGGGACGCCTGGGTGGCTCAGTTGGTCGAGCATCAGACTTCAGCTTAGGTCATGATCTCGCAGTCTGTGAGTTCAAGTCCCATGTCAGGTTCTGTACTGACAGCTCAGAGTCTGGAGCCTGCTTCTGGTTGTGTGTATGCCCCTCTCTGACCCTCCCATGCTCATGCTCTCTCTCTCTCTCTCAAAAATAAATAAACACTAAAAATTTTAAATAAATAAATAAACAAACAAACAAACAAACAAACAAATTTCTGGCTTTAATACTATGACTACCACATGACAGAAACGTATGTTGATTGATATACTTTCTGTCAGTTATATGCCTATAAATTTATATTTATTGTTTTTGACATATAAAAAATTAATGCAACTTTAGAAATTATGCAAGTGAAGTGAGATTAAATTCCCTATCAAAATTATATACTTAATAAATATCAGACCTCAAAATCAAACCCAGGTGTGCTGAGTCCAAAATTTAGGAATATTCAGCATTATTCCATATTTCCAACAGAAACTAGGCCAATATAAGTCATCTCAAATGGTTAGATATTGTCTTTAACATAGTTAAGGTTGTGGATTTAATTCCTGTAAAGACTTCTATAATATATATATTTTTTTTAATTTGAGAGAGAGAGAGAGAGAGAGGGAGACAGTACACATGTTGGGGGAGAGGGACAGAAGGAGAGAGAGACAGAACCTTAAGCAGGCACCACGCTCAGTGTGGACCCCAATGTGCGGCTTGATCCCATGACCCTGGGTCATGACCTGAGCCAAAATGAAGAGTCCAATGCTCAACCAATTGAACCACCTAGGTGTCCCTAACTCCTATAAGGAATTCTAGTAGACAATATACAACATAGTTTTTGACAATAGTACTAAATTTAATTGGACACCTATCATGAAATAAATTATTCACTACTACCTGGATATGTACTAAGGATATTAAATCATATGGTAGGTGTATTAGAAGAATAGTACTTTTAAGAATTTTTAAAATTTCAGTCTGACATGTTTTCCAACAATGGTACCTTCCTTTAATTCTTTAAAGTATGTGTGTGCTAGGAAACTAGAGGAATATTCAGAAAAAAAATCTTTTAGGGGAAAGAAGTATTTGGAATACATGACAATACATGATAATTCTTATATTTTAATATCCAAATATACTTTCAGCTTAAGACAGTGAAAAAAATTAAATTTACTAGTGCCAAGATATTGCAACTGTAATGTATATATAATAATTATTCCACTCAAAACTGTTAAAGAATAAATAATTGTGTTTTTGTCACTCTTTTTCCTTACAAATGTGTCATTTTTCAACTTTCTAATTTATTATGATTTCATGTCATATATAAGTTTATAAAATATTTCATTATGGAGATACAAATTCAAACTATAATGAATTATCACTACACACATATTAGAATATCTAAAATTTTAAAAGACTACCCATACCAAATACTGACAAATATTTGGTAAAATTTGATGTCTCATACATTATTGGAATATAAGAAGGCACAATATTGGAAAATAGTTTGGAAATGTATATTCCCATGTGATCTAGCCATTAAAAACTATGCCTTTACAAAGAGTTTCATGCAAGTGTACATAGAAGCATTATTACTAATAGCCAAAAACTGGAAATAGTCCAGATATTGATAAACAAGTGAGAGACAAAAAATTGTAGTACATTCTTACAATAAAATACTCTTAAGCAAAAAAAAAAAAAAAAAAAAAAAAAGAGAGAGAGAAGGAACTACATATACAGACTATAATATGGATGAATTTCAAAACAGTTTTGCTGAGTAAAGGAAGTAGACAAAAAAACGTGTATACTGTACAATTTAATTAAACTGCAATTCTAGAAAATGCTAATTAATCTGTAGGGATGGGGGCATCTGGTGGGCTGCCAGTAAAGTATATAATTCTTGATCTTAGGGTTGTGAGTTCAAGCCCCACATTGGGTGTAGATACTATTAAAAAAAAATCTATCGTGACAGAAAGCAGCCCAACAGTAATGGGGAATAGTGATGGGTGTGAGGAAAGGCAATTGGGAAGGGTTACAAAAGGCAAGAGGAAACTTTTGGGGGTAACTGGTATGCTAATTATCTTAATTGTGGCAATGATTTCACAGATATGCCAAAACTTTTCAGATTGTACAATTTAAATATGTACAGTTTATTTAGGCAATTATATTTTATTAAAGCCATTAAGAAAAAAATAAAGAAAACATTTTAATCAAAACAAAAGTTTAAAAAATAAAGTGATTCATAAGGATAATAACAAAAAAAACGACAAAGTGTGAAAAGGAGTAAGTAAACTGTCAGTATTCACAGTTAACATGACTGTGTATGTAGGCCACATTACGCAATTTATTTAAAAATCTATCATTATTAATAAATTAAAATAACGATTCAGGATAAAATTAACTATATTTCTATAATAGTCATAAACAATTTGAAATTAAATTTAAAATTACCTAAATAACTAAAAATATCCCATCAAGTGTACATGAATAAATTTAACAAAAGATATGCAAGATCTACACACTACTAAAAATTGTTGAGAGGAATCAGAGGGGACAAATTAATAGAAACATATACAATGTTCATGGAACTGATTTACAGATTCAATGCAATCTCAAAATCCCACAGCCTTTTAAAAAATATATTGGCACATTACTTCTCAAATTAATATTGAAATGCAAATGATCTAGAATAACAGGAAGGAGGAAGAGGAGAAGGAGGAGGATGAGGAGGAGAAGAGGAGGAGGAGGAGGAGAAGAAAAGGAAGGAGAAAGGAGAAGAGAAAAAAATTAGTTGAAAGACTCTCAATATTATCTGCTTTCAAAACTTACTACAGAGCTATAGTCATCAAGATAGTACAGCATTGGTTAAAGGACAGCCAAATGTATCACTGGAACAGAATAAATAGTCCAGAAATAGAATCAAACCTATATAGCTCATTGAATTTTTTTTAAGTTTATTTATTTTGAGAGAGAAACTGCACTTGCACACATACATGTGAAAGGGGAGGGGCGGAGAGAGAGGGAGAGAGAGAGAATCTTAATCAGGCTCCATGCTGTCTATGCAGACCCCCAACGCAGGGCTCAAACTTATGAACCGTGAAATCACGACTTGAGCCAAACTCAAGAGTCGGACATATAACTGATCGAGCTACCCAGGTGCCCCTCAATTACATTTTAAAAAAGGAAAATCATTTTAATTAAGAACTTTTGTAATATTGGGTATCTGTATGAAAACAAGAACCTCTATCACTATCATGTTTCATATACAAAAATTAATTCAAGGTACATCATGAGCATAAATATGAATGCTAGAACGGCATAGTATAAAAAAAATTTTTTTTTAATGTTTATTTATTTTTGAGACAGAGAGAGACAGAGCATGAACAGCGGAGGGGCAGAGAGAGAGGGAGACACAGAATCTGAAACAGGCTCCAGACTCTGAGCTGTCAGCACAGAGCCCCATGCGGGGCTTGAACTCACGGACCGTGAGATCATGACCTGAGCCGAAGTCGGACACTTAACCGACCAAGCCACCCAGGCGCCCCTAGAACGGCATAGTTTTTAAAGGAAAGCATAAGATGATAGTTTTGCAAACTGGGTATAAGCAAAGTTTGTTTGTTTTTTTTAATATAAGATATAAAGATCATGAATTACAAAGGAAAAGAAAGATCACTGAACTTCATCAGAATTAAGATCTTCTGCTTCTACTTTTTTGTAGGCCAAAGTCAGGCAAAAGACCAATATCTATAAAATGTAAAGTAACACTAAAATATTAAAAGAAAAAGAATCTACTTAAAAATGGGTAAAGAACATGAAAAGATTATTAAAAAGGAAGGTAAGTGAGGGGCACCTGGGTGGCTCAGTCTGTTGAGCTTCTGACTTCGGCTCAGATCATGATCTCAGTCTGTAAGTTTGAGCCCCACGTCAGGCTCTGTACTGACAGCTCAGAGCCAGGAGCCTGCTTTGGATTCTGTGTCTCCCACTCTCTCTGCCCCTCCCCCCCCCCACTTGCACTCTGTCTCTCTCTCTCAAAAATAAGTAAACATTAAAAACTATTTTAAAAAAGGAAAGTAAGTGAAAACCTAATAACCACAAAGAAATATTCTAATCATTAGTTATCATGAAAATGTAAATTAAAACAATATGTAAATACATTCTATACCCAGTAAAGGAACTTAAATCAAAAGGACTGAAAATACAAAATGTTGATGAGGATGGGGAGCAAGCGGAATGTTCATACATTGCTGGTAGAAATGCAAATTGTATAACCGCTTTGAAACACTTTTTGTTAGCCTTTTTTTACATTTTAAATACACACTTATCTTATGATCTAGTATTTCTACTACTGGGTATTTACCCAACAGAAAAACCTGCAAGAAAATTTCTAGGAGTCTTATTCGTAGACATCAAATGCTGGAAATAAGCCAAATGTCCTTCAACAAGACAATGTTTTAAAATAATTGCAGGGGTGCCTGGGTGACTCGGTCAGTTAAGCGATAAACTCTTTTTTGGCTCAGGTCAAGGTTCCAGGGTTGTGGGATCGAGCCCCATGTTGGGATCTCTGCTAAGCGTGGAGCCTGCTTAAAATTCTCTCTCTCTCACTCTCTCTGTCTCTCCCTCTAAAATAAAATTTTAAAAATATTAAAAGAATAAAATAATTGCAATATATTCAGTAAATTAACTACTCTTAAGTAATACAAAGAAAAAAAATCCACGATGTGGGAAAACATTAATGAGTCATAAGAGTATCAAATTGAGTAAAAAAAAAAAACTTAAATGTAAGAATTCACTATGGTCCTCACTTTCTTACACCATACACAAAAAATAAACTCAAAATGGATGAAAGACCTAAATGTAAGACAGGAAGCCATCAACATCCTTGAGGAGAAAGCAGGCATAAACCTCTTTGATCTTGGCTGCAGCAACTTCTTACTCAATGCGTCTCCAGAGGCAAGGGAAACAAAAGCAAAAAAACAACTATTGGGACCTCATCAAAATAAACAGTTTCTGCTCAGCAAAGGAAACAATCAGCAAAACTTAAAGGCAACTCATAAAATGGGAGAACATATTTGCAAATGACATATCAGATAAAGGGTTAGTATCCAAAATCTATGAAGAACTTACCAAACTCAACACCCAAAAAAACAAATAATCCAGTGAAGAAATAGGCAAAAGACATGAATAGATAATTCTCCAAAGAAGACATCCGGATGGCCAATTGACACATGAAAAAATGCTCAACATCACTCATCATCAGGGAAATACAAATCAAAACCACACTGAGATACCACCTCACACCTGTCAGAATGGCTCACATTAACAACTCAGGCAACAACAGATGTTGGCAAGGATGCGGAAAAAAGAGGATCTCTTTTGCATTGTTGGTGGGAATGAAAGTTGGTGTGTCCACTCTGGAAAACAGTATGGAGGTTCCTCAAAAAACTAAAAATAGAACTCCCCTACAACCCAGCAATTGCACTACTAGGTATTTATCCAAGGGATACAGGTATGCTGTTTTGAAGGTGCACATGCACCCCAATGTTTATAGCAGCACTATCAACAACAGCCAAAGTATGGAAAGAGCCCAAATGTCTATTGATGGATGAATGGATATAGATGTGGTATATATATACAATGGAGCAGTACTCGGAAATCAAAAAGAATGAAATCTTGCCATTTGCAACTACGTGGATGGAACTAGAGGGTATTATGCTAAGCGAAATTAGTCAGTCAGAGAAAGACAAAAATCATATGACTTCACTCATATGAAGACTTTAAGACATAGAACAGATGAATACAAGGAAAGGGAAGCAAAAATAATATAAAATCAGGGAGAGGGACAAAACATAAGATACTCTTAAATGTGGAGAACAAACAGGGTTACTAGAGGGGTTGTGAGAGGGGCAATGGGCTAAATGGGTAAGGGGCATTAAGGAATCCACTCCTGAAATCGTTGCTGCACTAAATGCTAACTAACTTGGATGTAAATTTAAATAAATAAAATAAAATAAATAAAACACACACAGACACACACACGCACACACACACACAGACACACACAAAAGAATTCACTATGGTCCTACTGATATGAGGTTCTAGAACAAGCAAAATGACGTTGATAGTGATTGAAATTAAAATAGTGGTTCCCCATGGGTGAGGAGGCATGACAGAACTTTCTCTTGTGACTGAAATGTCCTATATCTTTTTTTAGTAGTTGTTACATGGATATAGACAATTTCCGAACAAATCAAAATGAAACATGATAAATCTGTGAAGATGAAAACAATTGTATATTAATACCCCACCAAACATAAATGCAAAAATCCTTTAAAATATGTTTATCCAATAGAATGCAACAATATATAAAGAGATAATGCAGCATAACCAAGTGGAGTTTCACATGGAAAGATGAATTAGCATAATGCACATTATTAAGAGAAAAAAAAGTAGTAAAACCATATGCTTATGTTAATAGGTGAAGAAAAATAATTTAACAAAATTCAACACCCACCAATGAAAATAGTTTCAAATAGAGAAGGAGGCAAAACATAAGAGACTCTTGAACGCAGAGAACAAACTGAGGGTTGATGGGGGTGAGGCTGCGAGGGAGGGAGGAAATGGGTGATGGGCACTGAGGAGGGCACCTGTTGGGATGAGCACTGGGTGTTGTATGTAAGCAATGGATCATGAGAATTTACTCCCAAAATCAAGAGCACACTGTTTACACTGTATGTTAGCTAACTTGACAAAAAAAAATTTTTTTAATTAAATAAAATGAAATGAAAATAATGATCATTTTTAAAAAAGCCAACTCTCAGTATTCTTAATGATGAAAGCCTGAAAGCTTCCCTCTAAAGATAATGAACAAGCCAAGAATGTTCCTTCTTGTCCTTACTCTTCAGCATCATACCCAAGATCTCAATCAGTACAAGGCAAGAAAAATAAATAGGGATATGGATTAGAAAGGAAGAAGTAAAACTGTTGTTATTTGTCAGTGACATGACTGGGTATGTAGATCTGCTAAGGAATCTATAAAATACTACTACAAATACTAAGTTAATTTAACAGGCTACAAGTTTAGTTTTCAGTGCTTAGTTTCATTCCTACACAGGAGCCATGAATAATTTCAAAATAACATTGACAACAACAACTAAGGAACAGTTTCCAATTTCATCAAAACCATGAAATGTTGAAGGGTCGTTTAACAAAATATGTGCAAAATCTGTACACTGAAAACTACCAAATATTGCTGAGAGAAATTAAAGACCTACATAAAGAGATAAACACAGTGCTCCTTTTTGGAAAACACCAGGATATCAATTGTTCCTACAGTGACCTATGGCTTCAATGCAAACCCAGTCAAAATCCCAGCAGGACTGTTTCTGTAAAAATTTATAAGTGGATTTGAAAAAGTAGGGGCGCCTGGGTGGCTCAGTCGGTTAAGCATCTGACTCTTTGTTTCGGTTCAGGTCAAGATCTCCTGGTTTGTGAGTTCGAGTCCCACATTGGACTCCACGCTGACGGTGTGGAGCCTGATTGAGATTCTTTCTCTCCCTCTCTCTCTCTGTCCCTCCCCCTCTCACTCTCTCTGTCTCTGTCTCAGAAATAAATAAACTCAAAAATTTTTTTTAAAAAGAGAGAAAAGAGAAATTATATGGGGATAAATAGAACCTAGCATAGCCAAAACTATTTTGCAAAAGTACAACATTATTTAGACAGGACTTATACTACCTTATGTCAGAATTCATTAACAAACTAAAGTTATGAAGGCATATAGGTTCATAGAGAACAATGGATCAGAAAGGATACATGAAGCAAATTATTCCTACATGGGCAATTGATTTTTAACAAAGTGCCAAGGTATTTCAATGGGAGAAATTAAAGACTTTTCAATAAATGGGGCTAGAACAACTAGATATCATTTGGAAGGGGAAAAAAGCTACAATATTTTTCTTCACAGCATATAGAAAAGTAAACTAAAAATGGATTATTAAAACTGAAATCTATACCTATAAAACTTCTAGAAGGAAACATAGGGAGAAATCTCTGTCTCCTCTCTCTCTCTCTCCCTCTCCCTCTCTCTCTCTCTCTCTCTCTCTAAGATAGGTGGAGATATCTTAGTTGGGTCATAAGATGAAAAGAAATAATAAATTGGACTTCATAAAAAATAGAAACTTCTGGTTTCTCATGAGAAGGCATGCCAGAGACTAGATAAATATTCCTACACATATATCTGACAGAAGAGGCTGGTGTCTAGAATATATAATTTACATCATACAATTATATATACAATATTTAGGTCTGCAACATTAGGTAGCACCTGCATTTAAATGGGCAAAAGGTATAACCAAGCCCCTCATAAAAGATTTACAAATTGATAATGAGCCACATGGATGAATCCCAAAAACATTTTGTTGAGAGAAAAACATTTGTTGATGGGCTGAGAAGAGTGCATACTGCTCTGTTCCCATTAATATGTAATTCTAGAAAAGAGAGCCCATCTAGGCTGGCAGAAGCAGATTAGCCATTGCCTGGGGACAAGAAAAAGGAAAAGGCAATGCACAAACAGCTACAAAGACAAAGGATCATCAGGGCACTGGTGGAAGTGATGGAAATATTCTCTTTCTTGGCTTTGAGTAGTTGCGTGTTGGGGGGAGGCATATTAAACGATGTATATATTTGTTAAGACTCAATAAATGTGCTACTAAAATGGGTGTACTTTGTTTTATGATATCATGTTAATAAAATTAATTTTAAAGCAAAGTGTACCTGTGTTTCATTGTATAAATTATAACAATAAAAAGTATACAGAAAACTATAGTAAAGTATAATAAACAGTAGGGATCAAAACGACAATGAGTATCTATTTTAATTAAGGATGTCCCTTAGGTGTTCTCTTAAGGTTTTAGATACCACACACAACCTTATAAATGACCAATGAGCATATGAATTTTGGCTCAAGACCAGAAGGCTTTGCCCTTCAGATCTGTTGGGCTTGAGACCCAGCATTCAATAAAATGGGTGGTTCATGTATTCTAGCATGTTTAAAAGTCACTGTAATGGCTGCGGTCAAGAAGCTAATGGTTTTCCATCAAATGTACCTATGTTTGTGCCTCTGCTTTAGGGAATGTTTTTGACTTTGGGAATGAAGTTCAGGTCGCATCTGTAACACATAAGGATGACAAAGGGAATATGCCTGCATAACAGAGTTGCACTGGTAGCAATAACATCAATACTTACTTTGGAGAAAAAAAAAAGTTCCTCGCTTTAGAAGCATATATTGAATTTTTACTAAGCTCCTGATATGGTACTTAGCAGATTTCTGACTATGGGATTAATCTAATATGATTTTATGGAAATAAATGGGCAGGGAACAGAGAGGTATAAAATCTTTCAAACTGGAGGACCTCTGAGGATTCTCCATTGCCTCTGTTACAATGTTATTTATCCTGGGTTTGGACTACTGTGTTTAAGGGTTCACCTCTAGCTACATTTTATTTTGTTTAAAAAAATATTTTAAGCAGTTTAATATTTACATTTGAAAGGGATCTGTCAATGCTGCAACCCTAAAGAATACATTGTATGATAATTTTAAGAGTTATGGAAAGGCTGGCAGGGGACAGAATTTTGGCTAAAAAGAAACTTTGCCTGTGTCTACCTTTCTCTCAGGCCTCCTTATATTTTCATGTTACCAGTTATTTTCAGGAGTTAAAATTAAATCCAGTGCAACAATGTATGTCAAGGTCTTCTTTTCTACTGTAAGAAGTAAATCATCAGCCTAGTGGATGGGAAATACATTCTTTCAGAAAGAAAGGCAAATGGATCATTGTATTGAGATTAAAATCTGTTAGTAAATCAAGTATGTACTGTAATTTAGTGTAGGATAAAGTTGACATGCAAGACAGCAAGCAAATTATAGACTTCAATAAATGGGCAACTGGATATCTGTGCAAACAAAAATAGGGGTGCCTGGGTGGCTCAGTTGGTTAAGTGTCCAACTCTTGATCATGATCTCAGGTCATGATCTCATTGCTTGTGAGCTGGAGCCCTGCATCAGGCTTCACCCAGACATGACAGGGCAGAGCCTGCTTGGCACGCTCTCTCTCTCTCTCTCTCTCATAAAAAAATAAAAATAAAAAAAAATAAGATGTATTTGGAGCTCCATCATACACAATACACTTAATTCCCACCAAATGGATCAAAGATTTAAATCTGAAAACAACCAATAATTAGATTCCATTTTAATAATGTGGCGGGGAAGACTTTATAACTAGGAAACTAGGATATATCAGTAAGGGAAATAGGAAGGGAAAGAAAAAAATGGCTACACTAATAAACAGCAACAACAAAAATTTTTAAAGTGAAACTTAAAATTGGCAAAATTTGATAAACAAATGTAAAAGAAAAGTAAAAAATTTTTGAAACTATAACTTATGGGCAAAAATACTAAAATTCAATGTCAGGTTCTTTTTTGAAGAGGCTATGATGAATTGGGCTCTTCTCATATACTGCAGATGGGAGTGAAAATTCAACTCATGGAGGAAATTTTGTCAATAGTTTTCAAAACAACAAATACATGTAATTTCCAACCTGAAAGTCTCACATATGCAAATTTATTTTATTTACAGATATATATACATACTTGCAAAATGGCTTCTGAATATTCATTGCAAATATCGTGATGACAAAAGATTGAAGGAAAACTCAAATATACATCAATAAGGTATTGATTTGTCTAAATTCTGATAACTTAAAATAATTTAAATGAGTTTATTTTAAATAATTTAAATTAAGGATAAATAAATTTTGCTAACCCATAATGATATATGGGACTGTAAAAAAAAAAGGAGGAAATACGTCCTGATAGGGGAGAAGCTTCAAAATATACTAAATACAAAAAACAAGATGTACAACAGTGCTTTAACATGTCTTGTTATGTGTAAATGGGGAGAAAATATGACTCCACATTCACATCAACTTCAGTATATTAAAAGAAAATCTAGACAGATAAAGAAGTCAAGAATAGTAGTTACACGGATAAATATAAAGGATGAACAGGTGGAAACAGGCTTGAAGCAGTACTGAAAATTATATTTTTCTCCTTTCATTATCAAACTTGTATAAATGAGAACAGGGCCCGCCTCAACATAGCATGAACCATCCAGAGACTTAACTGCTCCCTTCAGCGAGCTCTGTCAGCCTATGCTCCCTCCTCTTGATTCTTTAGACTAGAAATTTGGCCTGGGATCCAAATTCAGGACCACACGGGGCCCATATTTTCTCCCTCCTCTTTGAAGCCAGACCGTAAAGCATATGCTTTATTTAAATTCAGCCAAACCCATACTCTACTGTGAGTTTGAATCTCGGGTGAGTAACACAGAGTTGCGAAGGCAGAAGAGAAATCACTCACAGCAGTAGCAGCCCACCCAACGAAAGTCCAGCGGTGGTGAGGCGCTTACCAAGTGGTGACGAGGCCTCCAGCAAAACCCAGAAGCCACAGCAACCACCAACCTCTGTCCCTTTGCGTTTCACAAGTTAAGGTCTTCAGCCTTCCCTCCACATCTCTGCGATTGCCAGTGTTCTTCCCATGAATGCCATTTCTTCTAAGGGAGACCAGAGCTAGTTTATTTTGCTAGCCACATCTAGTTATAGTGCTACAATAAATCTCTTTTTCTACTCTATTTGCAGTTGGACTGTGAGCCTCCAGAGGTCAAGAAGCTAGTGTGGTTCACTCCTGGGGCCTAGCATTGTACTCACCAAATAACCAGAGATGATCATTCAGAGAACTGATTAATTCAATGACTCAGGTCAATGATGCTAAGAGGGTTTTTATTCATTGTTAATTTAAAAGCTTCAAAATAACAAAGAGCTTCCATGTTTAAACTCTGGGTTTGTGCGAAGTTTTTAGTTAACTGACTTGCTCCTGTGCCCAATCTCTAATCTAAGAACAGGTGGAATAATTTAACATTATAAAAAGAGTTATTATTAAGAAGGCACTGAATTACTTTTGCTTAAAATAAAACAGCAGGAGACCTGTTCCTAAAATGTATATCAAATACTAAAATGAGTGCAAAGTTTTCAGAAATCATTTCTTGTATAACAATTAGTTTTATATTTTAAGTTATTCTTACTTTTAACGACTATTACTTTACACACTGGTTGTTCTATTTCTCTTACACGATAGAAGGGATAGCCTGAATTAGATAATTTTTCATTCAGTTAAGCAATGAGAAAACATATTTCCTAGGAAGTATTCTTTGAAAAAAAACAACAATTTTTACTTTACACATGACAACACAATAAAAACCCTTATTGGAATTTATATCCCAGAAACAACGTCTTACTGTGTTAATACCAAATTCAGAATGTTACTGAAACAGATAAAAAAAAATTCCCACAACATTCAATTACTTGAATAATATATTTTACACAGCACTAATCAACTTCACCTAACATACCACTGGGAAATGAAAGCAAACATGTAATCTATTTGATTAATGTATTAGAACATTGCAGAATTACATATTTTTCCTCTAGAAAGAGATAATTTCCCCCATATTTCCTTTTCCTTGTTAACATCAAGTACTCTCATGTCAACAACATTGATGTGACAATTTGAGTAACATTCCTGTAACAACACTCCAGAAATAGCTACTCCTTCTTATATGTTGTCTCGATCTATAAAAATACAATATCATATGCCAGTCTAGAAAGCTTTCTAAAATTATATATTACCTAATAGAATTCTTAACCATTAAATTTCTTCCTGTTCCATGGAAAAGGCAAGATGTGGGAGCCACAAATCACTTCCTCAGGGATTAGGTTCGCTTTGCTTAAAAGGCCACTGGTCTGTCCCTCGTGAAAATCCTTCAAGTAACAAGGCATTTTCTATTTTCTTTGTCTGCTTCTCCTGGATGGATCTTCTAATTCTGTTCTCATCTAATTATATTCTGTATTCTTTTTCTTCTTTCCTTTCCTGCAACATTTTCCTCTCCTGCATTTCGAACTTTCTACGAAACATTTGAAATCAGAACATGCGTCTACTACATTTCTAAAGGCTGTTTCTTCTTCTTTGCCTTGCATTCTATACATTTTCCCCATATCTCTTAGTTTTGTAGTTTTTTTTTTCTGTTTCAGACATCATTTCTGTTTTCTATTAGTTCTGTGTCATTGTTTATTCTGGATTCTCTCTTTCATGCTAGAGATTTTCCTCCATTCTGTGCTGATTCTCACTGTCTAATTAAGGCACAAAAATCTAAGGTTGCGTATGAAAAATATTCACTGCCAATTAAGTTACAATAAATATGTGATCTAGTAATTAAGAGAGACATTAAAATCCTGGTCAGAAGTTGTATGTTTATAAAGAGGGATTTCCAAATCTTGGACTTTCTGTAAGGTGATTGTGATATAAAGATAGGTTTTTCTATAAAGGAACCAAAATATAACTTCCCGTCTTTTTTTTTTTAAAGAGCATATATATTAATTTGTTTTTCCACTTCGATTTTTAAGAACATACCTATGCAATTCACCCTTATATTAAGAAATAAAGACAGAAATAATTTTGAAAAAGATCTAGAAGCAATACCCAAAACGTAGTAACAATTCACTTACTTATTATCACTGATGAGTAATCAACTTATGTATATTAATTTTTCAGGCAAACTAGGCAAATTCATTTATTCATGCTAATTACTTAAACTTATTTGGCAAAAAAAAATCAAAAATATACTTCCTATTTCCTCATTTGTCCTTGAGACTACTGAATATAATTAAACTTTCCTTGGTCGTCATGAAGACCAAAACAATGTAATACAACAGAAACGTGTCCTCTGGGGATACTGTGGTATGTAATGCCATTTACCCTTTTCAAACATGTACAAAAATGTCTGTGATTTTCAAGTTATGCAAATATTTCTTAAGTTTCTCTATCTCCTCTTAAATCAACTGTCACTTTTTGCTGCAGCCTGTGTGTCTGCTTCCTGAAAAAGGCCCCTAATTTGCTTTCTAATCTGCTGTGCACTGAAAAACTGCATTGCCAAGCTTCTATAATTGTATCTAAAATAAGAATAAGTAAACTCAGAGATGGCTAAGGAGACCATCAGTAAACTGCATGGGTAATACCAGTATCAGCGTCTGCTGTTGTGTTGGCCTCTTCGCTCTTACTTGCCAAAGTACCGAATTGAGCATGTGTTTGCCATATAACTCGCGCGTTAATGTATTCATTATCGCATGAAATGTATTCAGTTTCATGTATTCATGTCTCTGTGTTTCTACAGCCCTGTTAATGAATTCAGTCTTTGAAAGAGAAATGGGTTTTAATAATTTTTATGTGTGTCTTCAATAAGTAATTGTATTTATTTCAGGGAAGGGCTAAAAATTTCATTGTTTTTAATTGCTCAAAACGAGGCACACAAAATTTACAGTGCTATCTATGTGACTTCAGGTCTGTTCTCCAATGTATCTATTCTAGAACTAGTGGGATGGTACTAAAAACGCATGGATAATTCAGTAAGTTCTGGCTAGCTGGGACTGGGGGAAATGCGTTGCTCTAGACCCACATTTTCAGAGTTTTTCAGGGAATTGTTATAAAATGTATCATACGCATCTACAAAATACATTTTAGTCATTTTATGTCAAGATGAACATTACTGACTAAATTTCTGTATTTCTACAGACTATTTTCCCCTACAGTACATGGGTCTATTCTGGTGTGCTTTTAAATTTTGCAGCAGTAGAATTTATTCAGCTTCATGAAGCTACTTTTAATCTGGTTTGGGCTTCAAAACCAGATAACTAAGATAGTTAGAATTCTGTGTAAATTAAACGTAAATGGATTCTGAATGATGACCCGGTTTTAAGTATGTGCGTGGATTTCATACATGTATTACAGGTGGTCATCAATCTTTTTAATTCATTATCTGCTTATTTTTTGCCTTTAAAATAAATAAAGCTACTGGGTTAAAAACACGAGCTCCAAATAGATGAATTTTAAAATACAATAAGAGGAATAAGAGCCATTTTGTTTCCTCATTTTTATCTTCTTTGTAGTTAATTCTGTAATTCCTCAAGTCAGATTAAAACTCAGGTCCCTGAGTTTGTATTTCTTCTGGTAATTTTTGTTTGAATTGGATACCAGATGCTGTTAAGAATTTCATTGCAGTATTATAGTCTAGTATGACAGTGTGAGGTGCTCCATGGACCCATTCCTCAGTGCTACTAGGGAAAATTACATTTGTACATATATATAATATAAATTATATTAAAATTATGCACATTTACACATTAAAATTACACTTAGACATATATATGTATACATTACACACACATACACACACACACACACACATGCACGTCTCTGGAAATGGTCCCATGGATATATAGCAAATGAAGAAACACCGACTCAAGAAATTCTACTAACATTTGGTAAGAACAGTGAGAGTTTATTGTATTTGAATACCTGCTTCCTCCCTTCCTCCTACCATTTCAGCCAGATGAAAATCCCAGTCTGGTCCAGCCAAGAACACAGGGTTCCCTGTCCAGTCAGTGCCTAGATGGAGGGCCAACTTACTGGGAAAAACAGGACATCAACATCCTGCCCCCAATACCTGTTCCTGAGAGTAAGTTGTGGGTAAGTGCAGGTGAATAATGGAGACTCTCTTCTTTCACCCATCCCTCCCTGTTGGACAGTCTACCTTGGACATAGAACTGAGAAAACTGGGGCCCCAGTCACCCTTCCTATAGCAATGATTCCATGCCAGGAGAGACAAGCATGAAAGCCCTAAGGCTGGGGCACATAACTGGTTCAGTTAGTGAAGCATGCAGCTCTTGATCTTGGGGTTGTTGGGTGCAGAGTTTACTCTAAAATTAAAAAGAAGAAGGAGGAGGAGGAGGAAGAGGAGGAGGAAGAGGAGGAGGAGGAGGAAGAGGAGGAGGAGGAGGAGGAGGAGGAGGAGGAGGAGGAGGAGGAGGAGAAGTCCTGAGACATCTGTTTCCCTCCACTGAGCACTTTACTCCTAAAGCAGTGATGCTATTCAGTGAAAAGTGCACTATTGTCCTCAAACCTAGCTCTAGATTCAAGTCTCAGAGCTTTTATTTTCCTGGGGGGAAGCACAAGTGTATACAACAGATAGCTCTTGATGTTTACGTCAAAGATTGACTTCATTTATTGGGGTACCTAGGTGGCTCAGTGAGTTAAGCGTCTGACTCTTGCTTTCAGCTCAGGTCATGATCTCATGGTTCATGAGTTCAAGTCCCACATTGGGCTTTGTGTTGACAGTGTGGAGCCTACTTGGGATTCTCTCTCTTCTTCTCTCTCTACCCCTCCCTGCTTACACTCTCTGTCTCAAAAATAAATAAACATTAAAAAAAAGAGGTGACTTCATTTGCAATAGAGGGTGGAGAATTTCCTAAGATGCCTCTCGAGACAGTGGAGCTTATAGTGAAGGACAACTAGGAGAAGCTTGGGGGAGTCATTGTACATAACAGCCTATGAAACGGTAGGCTGGTTAGTTCATCTGTGAGAACCTGGGAAAGAGACAGGAGGAAAGAGCCTAACTGGAGTCCAAACACAACTCAAACATTACTCTCGGAAAATATTCTTTTGAAAGGAGTCTGAAAATGACTGGTATAGTCTTTTGAGGAATTATGCCCCAGGACAAGGTTGATAACTCTAGAGCCATCAATAGATGATGAAGGATAACCATACCAAAACCACTGTCATTGTGACTGGGCATAACCAAGTTTGTACCTCTCAACAAATGACATTAGAGACTCACTCTGTGGGAAGTAGAATAAATTCAAACTAAGTAACCCCATAAGTAAATTCAAACTAAGTAACCCAGTAACAGACTACAACAAAGTTGGTGAGGGCTGGGGGTAGGTGGGGGGAAACAATACCTATGTTGCTACAGTATATTTTCTAAATACAGTTTACATAAACTATTATGAAAAATTAATAAACAAGATTTAAAAAGCAGAACAGAATTACTGCTACACCAGAAAAAAAATCAGGCAATAGAAAGTCTTACACTGTGGTCCCTGTCTAGCAGTTACTAATGAAAAATACCATCTAACCCATTTGGTGACCACTCATAGTGTTCACAATTTGTTCTGTAATTTTCACAGAAATGCTTTAACCATTGAAGATGATGCAAGCAGACAAGTTTCCCCAAATGTAGATCATTTCCAGTCTTCTCAGTCTTCTTCTTTTCTTTACATAGAAACATATTTTCCACAGGTATCATTTTCTTTCTGCCTGATGGACCTCTTCTGGCCATTATTTATGCCTGATGTAGGCTTTCTGGTAATAAGTTATTTCAGATTTTATATGTTTTAATATGTAATGATTTCATTCTATTTTTTTATTTACTTAGAGGTGGGGAAGGGGAGAGGGAGAGAGAGAGAATTTTAAACAATCTCCATGCTCAGCACAGAGTGCAATGCAGGTCTCAATCCCATGACCCTGGGATCATGACTTGAGCCAAAACCAAGAGTTGGATGCTTAACCAATTGAGCTCATCTTCATTTTTAAACATATATTTGTTGGTATAGAATCCTAAATTGATAGAATTGTGGGGGGTATTTTATGCTTTTCAGTCCCGGAAAGGTGCTGCCCCACTGTTTTCTGACTTGCATTGTTTTCTTTGAGAAGTCGGCATCATTCCTGTTGGTTCTTCCATAGGTAAAATGTTCTCCCACTTCTTAATGTCTTTTAACATTTTGCGTTTTTCTTTGGTTTACTACAGGTTGAATTGTATACGATTTGTTGTGTATTTGCTGGTATTTATTCTGCTCAGTATTCTGAAACTCCTGGATTGGTGGTTTGGTGTCCATAATTAATTTTAGAAAGTTCTCTGCCATTGTTACTTCAAATACCTTTTCTGCTCTGTTTGTTATTCCTTCTTCCTCTATTCCAATGTAGAGAGAAATTGCACATTTTAGTATTATTCCACAGTTCTTGGATGTGCTATTACGTTTGGGGGTATTTGCTGTGGTTACTGTGTTAATTCTTCCTTCTTTTTATGTTTCCACTTGAGAGGTTTCTATTGACCTGTGTTCAAGTTCACTAATTCTTTGGTCATGTCAAGTCTACGGATGAGTAAGCCAAAGGTATTCATTTTTGTTAGTCTTTATTTTTTATTTCTAATATATCATTTTGATTCTTTCTTAGAACTTCCATCTCTCTGCTTACATTACCAATCTGCTCTCACATGTTGTCTTCCTTTTCAATTACTTCTCTTAACATGTTAGTCATGGTTATTTTAAATTCCCTGTATGATAAGTCCAAAATGTCATATCTACGTCTGATTCTGATGTTTGCTATATCTCCTCATAGTGTGCTTTTTCTTGCCTTTTGTCAAGCTGTGTCACTCTGCTTTTTGAAAGCTAGACACCTCATATCAAATGACGAATTTGGTAAACAGTCCTCAGTGTGAGTATTATGTTAATATGACTAGCAGTTTGCCTGTGTTTCAGGTTTGCTGTAGCTCTATCAGACACTTCATATTTTTCTGTCTCTACTCTTGACTCTGGGCTTATCTCAATACTCTTTCCCAAAGAAAGTCTGTACCTTCTGCTCTTCACCTGTAATAATTATTATTATACAGGAGCCCTACTGATGCGTTGGCAGAATGGAGAAAGGCAGGGCCCTCTAGAATCCTCTGAGTAAATCTCAGCTGTTTCGTGTATCTGTTTCTGTGCTGCAGATTTCTCAAGGGACTTTTCCCTTCCTTTAGACACACAGCCTTTTCTCCTTGCCCCCTACTGCCCTTTCTGGCTGCAGCTTTTCCAGTCTATTTTCTTAAATCCCTGTACACTGTTGATGTGTGAGCACCGAGCACAGCCCTTGTCCCAGCTGAGATAAGGTTTCAGAACTGAGCTCAGGCCAAGTCCTTTCTCTCCTTGCTCCTATATGACACACCCTTTGAGAGGTGGGTGCAAGTGCTCTCTGCTTCCCTCACAATGAGTGCTCTTCCTCCATCCAGTCAGAGCTGGAATGTTCTCAGATCTTCACTGTGAAGATGTGTCAGGGGGCCCCTGAGAGCTCACACATAGCGGCTCTCACTCAAGCCCACACAGTCTCTAGCAATTAATCTAAGTGGCCATTTGTTTGCTCCACCAGGTTATGACTTCAGAGGATTCTGATGCAGATAGTCTGTATCAGGATGTGCCAGGAACATCACTCTGCCCGTGATTTCTGTTATCTGATGGGTCCTAGCAAGGTTGGCAATTTGCCTTTTGTCCAATTTTTTTCTTGTTGTAAGGATGAGAATAAAAACTTTCCATATATTAAAAAAATGTTTATGTTGATTGTATTTTTGAGAGAGAGAGAGAAAGAGAGAGAGAGATGTGAACAGGGGAGGGGCAGAGAGAGGGGGACACAGCATCTGAAGCAGGCTCCAGGCTCTGAACTGTCAACACAGAGCCTGACGCGGGGCTCAAACTCATGAAATGCGCAATCATGACCTGAGCTGAAGTTGGCACTTAACCAGCTGAGCCACCCAGGTGCCCCAAAACTTCCCAGCTCTTTACATATTGGAGCTAAAACCAGAAAATTAGATTTAGTTCTAGTTTTAAAAGTTTCGATCCATCTGGAATTTACTTTGATATAAGAAAATAATGAAGTGGGGGAATGTTATTTGATTTTTATTGAGCTACTCAGTCTTTCCAATATCATTTATTAACTTATCCATTTTTATTACCAGCTATTAATTGTCACCTTTATTATATCCTTTATTGTATTCAGAATTCCTATTTGAATTGAATCAAATAATTCTAATATTAGAACTCATGAACCCCTCGGTTATTTTATTGCTACAATATCTGATTTTGAAAACAGAATTCTAATAGAAACAATCATGATCACAGAAAATTATATATCTGATGGACTAATCCAGTACTGCCATGAAATTATCTTAATGATAAGACAGTGGTTACTAAATATCTAATGAAATGGGAAGTACTTAATAATTAATGGAAGACATTCATTTAATCCAAAACATAAATGATACTGAACTTTGAGAAATTTGGCAATCGTAGGTCACAGTGATGAAAGAGACTTCCTAGTTAACTTCAAATTATGTTTAATTTAATGATCGTGGTAATTGACATGAACAATCTTGGCATACTTTTCATCCGAAAGTCTAAGTATGTTTTCACACTGTTCTTGGTTTTTATTCTTGGTTTTGTTAAGTAGTCTAAAAAAGTTCTATTCTTGTAGAGATCAGTCTGGAAAATTATTCTCTCTCCACACCCAAATCCAGAATTTATATTTAAGCTAAGACAAAGTTATTAACCCATTTAATCTGACACAATTACAGGACAAAGCCTCCCTTCTTAAAGAGAATTAGTTTCCACTTGGTTTTATTTAGTAGCCTTACATTTCTTGCGTGAAAGCAGAGAAAATAATGAAGCATTATGCTGTGAACCATTAAAGTCAATTTGAATAATGGAGTTAGTTTTGAAGATTTAAGCACTGTTGAAAATTTCTAGACTTTAAGTGACATTAAAATGTCGAGATACAATCACACTTATAATTCTACTTAAGTTTTATATTGTCAGCATTTCTGTTTATAAATTAATTATTCATGGGAAAGAAGGCTCACTTTCATCACATTTTCACTTTCACAAATATGTGCAAATTATTTTCCTTACTGTGGACCTCATTGTGTTATACGGAACACAGCGATGGCACCACATTCTTAGAACAATGCAACATGACACAGAATAAAACCTCCTACTACGCTTATTTTCTTTTAATGGCTTTTAAAAAATCTTCTCATTGCTAAACTTTTTAAGAGTGGTGTGTATTTCTCTTCATTCCCTTCTTCACTACCTACCCCTCAGTCAACACTAAGTCACAGATGCTGAGGTTTGAGATGATGGTCCAGGCCACCAAAAGGAATGGTTGCCTATCAGCTGCAACTTACTTTCTCTCTACAATCACAGTTTGGAACAAGGCCTTCATCTTAGGCTTTCATCCCTAGACTTTCTCATTGCTAGTAATTCCGGTCTTTTCCCCTCCTTCTTATCTCGGTGGTAGCCTCTTCTATCAGCCCTCTGCTCTAACTGAACGCCAAAACCTAGTGCGGCTGTTCTAGACTTTGATTTGTGTTTTCTCCATCTCACCTGTGTGACTCCTCCTCGCCCCTCAGGGCTAACCTACAAGCACTTTCTCAAGGGACAGTTCTGTGGCCCTTCCGATTACAGTCAATTTTTTTTTCCGGATAAAAGCTTTCATTTGTCCAAATGTAATTAATTTGTTTAATGTCTGTCTTGCATGATTCATGAAGCCTGGAATATATGGAATCTTTGTGACCTGGCACAGAAGTTCACCCATTGTTTTTATTCATTAAAAAAAAATGGATGTGGAGTCTTACAAAAATCCAGAATATATTAGGATCCAGATTTCAGTACTCTTGCCCAATACTAGGTTGCATTTCTTTTCCTGCTGATTCAAGAGGACATCTCAATGCACATTCGATTGTTTTGCTGAATATTAGTAATAAACTTTTATTTTTTTAATTTTTTTAAAGCTTATTTATTTTGAGAGAGAGAGAGGGAGGGAGGGAGAGAGAGAGAGAGAGAGAGAGAGAGAGAGAGAGAGAGAGAGCGCGAGCGCACAAGCAGGGAAAGGGCAGAGAGAGAGAGGGAGAGAGAATCCAAAACAGGTTCTGTACTGGAAGCACAGAGCGCGACTTGGGGCTTAAACTCACAAACCGTGAGATCATGACCTGAGCCGAAATCAAAAGTCAGACACTTAACCGACTGAGCCCCCCCAGCCACCGCTTAACAGACTTTTAAATATTAAAAATCTCAAAATAAATTTAGATCATACCTTGCCCTTGAAGAAATGCAAAAGTGAATACAATATGTTGTTAATTTAACCTCAAATATCTGAATCTGCAAACAAGACTTTTTAGGCTTCTTCCATGAGAAAATCTATGGAAAGTGAAAATTTTGTCCAAATCAACATTTTTATATTTAAGTCCTTTTGATAATGTATTTAGTTGTTCTTATGTCTAGTTCATGCCATTTAATCTATAACTGTTTGGGGATAATGAAAAATTTAAGATGCTTAAAATAAAAACAAAATAGAACCTATTGAAAGTACCCTTGACTTTAAACTCTTATTGGGGTTAAGAAGAAATGTTTTAGTAAAAATGAAAGCAAATTTGCTTAGCCATCCATCATTACCTGACTTTTTAAAAGAGAACTTAAATTAATCTTTGAAGAATTTCTCCCTGAAAAGAAGAATGCACAAATTTCTCATGAAGACCTTTTTAAAAAGAATTAAGGACCAAAATGAATATTATTTCTAAAATATTCCAAAGTGTTACTTATATGAGTGATTTTAATATTAGTTCTGCCCAAAGCAGAGATAATACTATATAGGAATGAAATTAGTGCAGCTGTGAGGAGGAAGGTTCTAGTACGTGGGTGGGTCAGGATCATGTATTTATCCACATAGGTTGAACAAACGTATACCTTATGCATCTGACCCTTGTAGCACTCTTTCTATAGCTTTTATCCCCAGCACCTTGGGTACTGCACGTAGCACACGTCAGAAACACTCCAGTATCTATGTACGGATGTGGTCACAATGGTCTTCGTGCCTCCACTCCCCAATTTTTAATCCCCCCAATTTTTAATCTCCGGTTGGATTACCATGACATATCATACCTTTTCACTTTATTAGATATCCTGTAAAAGGCTCCTTTGGAAATCGTGCTGGAGGTGCTCTGCACCTTGGACACTGTGCTCGTATTGTTCTGTCTCCAAAGTCCTGTTAGTATCGCCTCCGCACATCTAGCTCCCTCCTTCTTGCACTTGGCTGCTCAGTGACCCCGTGTCATACCCAAGGTCGACTGATATGTGGCAGGAGATACTGACCACGGCTCAAATAAGCACCAAAGCATCATTCTACCTAAAACTGACAGGAAGATGTCTTTTAGTGTTAAAACACTAAACCGATCTCAAATCTGAGCATAATTCTTATCACCCACAACCACATTCAGCACACTTAGATGAGATTCTTCATAGATTAAACCTTTCTAAGACAAAAAGAGCAAATGTGTAATTAGAGAATCTCCTTGAAAGTAAATCTGTTGAGGGACACCTGGGTGACTGAGTTGGTTGAGCTTCTGACTCTTGACTTTGGCTCTTGTCATGATCTCGTGGTTCATGGGTTCAAGCCCCACATTGGGCTCTCTAAACTGATGGTGCAGAGCCTGCTTGGGATTCTCTCTCTCCTTCCCCTGCTCGTGTCCTCTCTGTATCTCTCTCTCTTTGTCTCTCTCAAAATAAATAAACAAACTTAAAAAAGAAAGTAAATCTGTTGATAAATGAATACGAAACATAGAGCAAGGGAATACACATGAGTTGCTGGAGGCCTAGTATATTCCAGCTCTTACCTTGGATATCTTGTATATGTTCATTCCTATTTTACTTAAACATCAACACTACCGTGTGCATTTTGGTGCTCTGTGTGCTTTTGAATTAGGTAGGGAAATCACAGTAATGGGTTTTGGCATTGAGCGCTCAGGATGAGTCAAGGGAAAAATGAGGACCGATAAGTTTCAATGCACAATAAAAGAACTGACTTCCCATTTTTGCCATCGTCCTGCCTCAGAATGCAAGACAATTGCTCACAGCCTGAATAGTTTCCCTCAGAGACCTGAGTTAAGCTATGATATTCTGATACTGTGAATGATCATCCATTGTTATTTTAGAGGGAAACGCCCTGAGGCTTCAGCATTTGGTGAACAAGTCAAATCCATATTACAGGCTTCCCTGGTTCCAAGTGCATCCTGTACTAATATCTGAAGTATATCTTTCAGAAGACTAGCTGTTTAACACCTGTCCAGGAGACAATTGAATGTCTTCCTAAGACATACTCAGAGGAGTGGGGCATCATTATCAATGTTATCTGCTTTACTTTATTTGGGGAAAATGGACATCCCGAGAAAGAAGACATCACTGCCACTAAAGCCTGGCGACATTGCTCCATTCAAAGTTTTCTGCACTTCATTTACTCAGAATCATGTGTTCTAAACCAACGTACTTTTCATATGATCTCACTTTCTCTTTTCTCAATGTAAAATAATCACAGTCTTATCTCTTAGAAATAATAGAAATGTTACTGTTCCCTTTTTGTGGATGAAAACACTAAGGCTTAGAGTGATTAAGAAATATAAACACTAGGGTGTCTGGGTGGCTCAGTCTGTTGAGCGCCTGACTCTTGTTGATTTCAGCTCAGGTCATGATCCCAGGGGAGTGGGATCGAGCCACATGTTGGGCTCTGCTTAAGATTCTCTCTCACTCTCCCATGCTGGTGTGTGCTCTCTGTCTCCCTCTAAGGAAGTTATGTACCATGATGACTATAACATAAATAAGAAATATATCAAACAGCTGGTAAGTAGCAAAACCAAGTTGATCTGATTTGTACCTAATTGCGGCTAAAATTAAATATCTTGAGCATCATAGGGAAGATATTCAGAAATGATTGAATGTAAAAAAATCCTGTTGTTTTTACTGTGGGAGCACTGAGCATCTTCAACATGCCTTATTACAAAGAGGAGACCCAAATGGTTTTTTAATAGTAAGGAAGTCAGATGAAGAAAACAACACTCTTTCTCCCTTCCCTCTATTGGCAAGTAATCTAGGAGACATACAAACCATTTATTCCTGTGTAAAATGTTTAATCTTTCCCTACCAACCTAAGAAACAGCAGCACTTAATATTAGTGCTTGTTGGGAGATGAGCTTCCAGGGGAGAGCTGTTAATTCTGATCAAGGGAAACAGGTTCAATGCCTGCCTAGGTCAGGCTTCATAGTTTGAGTTTCTTCTTGATTTGGTAAGAGTCACACTTCACCCCAGTTACCACCTGTACCTCTGAAATACTGGTGCTCAAAATTCTTAAAAATACAATTATTCAAACAAGGCATAAACTATAGTTCTTTTATGAGGGATATGTTAAATTCTTTCGGAAGACTGTGGAACAGATGATGCCAGTGGGCTCTACATTGGAAGAAAAAAAAACTAGAGAAGCTTATTTGAATAATCAATAAGAATAAGAGAGTACAGTTACTGGGAGGATGGGTGAGCTATTCTCTCTCTTTGCATTTCTTTTGCAGTAGAAAGGCTAAGGGAGAAATGAACTAGAATGTCAGCCTATCATTCTAATTAGAACAAGATTGATTCTTACCTTTGAATGCTATGTATCTTAGTCACCATTTGCAAACGTATCAAAAAAAAAAAAAAAAGATAAAGCATAGCCAGTCAAAAACTAGCAATATATATCACTCTGTTTTCAGATAAATTATAGGCCTATATTCATGGTTCTTATTTTCTTTTAATTTTAAGGACACCTTATTAAAATTAAATTATGTTAAGTTGGGAATAGTAGAATTAAGAGATACATTTTAATTTAACACCATCTGAATTAAATATTCATGGTATTTTAAAATCAAAAGCTGTAAAACTATATCTAAGACTAAGTTTCCATAACTCTGCACTAATAAGACTTGTTATGTTGACTGCTGGCATTGTTAAAAATAAAAAAAAAAGATCAGGAACAAGATATATTTAAATATGCCTGTCTTATAGTGTTTTCATGGTTATAACCTCACATAGAGTAGTTAAATTCTGTCAGAAAAACATTTCTGATTTTAAATAGATTTTCTAGCTATAATGGAATAGAATGAAAGTTGGAGTTTTAAAAGTTACAGCAATTTCTTTAATAAATATGCTTATGCTAGTTAGCTATCACTGCATAAAAAATTATTCTAAAACCTAGAGGCTTAAAAGAATAAATGTTTCTTATATCATATCTTCTGTGCGTAAGCATCTGGGAGCGGCTTACCTGGGCGGCTCTGGCTCAGGACCATTAGGTTGTGGCTAAGATGTTGGCCAGGACTGTGGTCATCTGTGGGTTTGACTATTGTTGGAGGATCACTTCTAAGGAGACCTACTCAACATGCCTGGCAAGTTGACAAGAGGACTCTTGTTGTCAAGAGTTGTCAACTTGTTGGCAAGAAGACTCTATGCCTCGCCGTACAGATCTCTCCAAAAGACTACCTGACTACCTGAGGAATTTCGTCACATAGCAGCTGTTCCAGTCAGAGAAAATGACTCAAGGAAAAAAAGCAGAAGCTTCAATCATGAGCATGCATATCAGGGGGTGAGAATCACTGGGGGTCAGCCTTGAAGCGGGCCACCACAACTATGTATCTTTACTTTAGAACCACTATCAAGCTTTTCTGTGTACCCCCAATAAACTGGACAGCAAAAAGCAAAGCATTGGAAACATATTCTCAGGCTACATTGTTTCCATTTACAGCATTATGGCTTAGATTAATGTTGCTTAACCAGCATTTTGCTTTTCTTATAGCATTATCGCTGCCTGATTCTCCATGTTAAAAATTCAGTGAAATAATTTTCAACATTTTCAACAGATCCATTTATCCCCTAGTAGGTAACAATCGCTCTTCTGGGAATGGGGTTACAAAAATGTTTTTAAATATCTCATATGTGGGTGGTATAAGGCTATTTGGAAACAAACAAAAAAATGTACATCAATGGGAGAAGCATTATAAAAGACATATGCAAACATTTATGGAGGACACTCAGTGAGTATGAGGAATGAAAAAGGAAGTCAAAGTCAGAGACTCATCGATAACTGAACAATTAAATCCTAAGGTCTATTCACTATATCTTGAATGACCTCCTTTAAGTCCTAAAGTCTTGGATCTCAGTGCTTTATTTCAGTCAACAAATAAATGTCTACACTGAAGAGTGGGAGATGTTCAGTATTCCATTTATTCTAGAGAATGAACATATCTACATTTCATGGTATTCCTAATTATGTAGGAGATGGGCTTGGGAAAATATTTATTCTTATCCTCTCTACTCTGCATAAGAAAAACTCCATTAAGTTTCCTACAGTTGTCTCAATAGTTCACATAAATTATACTGAATATCTGAAAACCTCTTTGGACAATGTATTTGACACATCCCCTCAGATATTTACTCAGCATTTTATTATCTTTATTTTTTTTCCCAGAATAGAAAAAGCAATATATGCTTGTGGAGCTTCAAACACTGGCAGGATGTACAAAACAGACAGTGGAAGTGGCATGTAACACGTGGGAGTCAGGGGCAAGGGGATTTAGACTGAGTACAATCCTTGGTAATACTTTTTAAAAGAAACTCATTTGTATATATCCTGAAAAAGCTGCTTTGAAATAATTAACAAAGAAAATAACCAAAAAAAGTCTTATCCCTTTTAAAGGGTTCTCTGATGAAGGCAAGAGAATACCAATGGAGAGAGGACAAATGCATAAAAACTGAGAGCTAACCAGAATTAGGCAAGAGTTGGTGGTGGCTTTAAGGACCCATGCATATTCAGAATCCCTGGGGATGCAAATAAGTGAACTTAGATGTAGAAAAGTGACCAGTGTGGACAAGATACACAGATGCAGAAATATACAGAATGAAATAGATAGATAGATAGATAGATAGATAGATAGATAGATAGATGATAGATAGATAGATAGATGATAGATAGAACAGACACAGAATGGCTGTACAAACGGTATAGGAAGGGAGTTATGACTCTTAGAGGACTAGAACATAATCTAGTTTGTCTCTTTCATTCATTAAATCACTGCTGTCCACAACACTTGCTGCCTCTAGTATTCAGTAAATGCCCACAAAATAAAGCAACAAAATAACCAATGAATTGGAACATATATTAAAAACGAGCTATTTGCTGCCAATACTACAGTTGAAAGAAAGCTTATCATTTAGATAGAGCTACCACAAAGATTACAGGGTCAGCATAAGATTCTTAAATGAGCCTCCTTCTCTTGGTTTGGTTTGAAACTCTTCTTTTTTGTTTGTTGTTTGTTTGTTCGTTTGTTTGGTACTTTTAGTTTTAGCAGTCTGTGTATCTGGCAACGGCACCAAACCATCATTGCAGTGGGTCTCTGGCAATATCATAATAGGAGAAATGAGGGTCCGTGAAAATGTCCTTGAATGTGTACTTTGCAACCACTTTTTCATTGAATATAAGCCTTCATTTTCCATGCTTAAGCAAAGAATTAATGTTATGTAAGGGAATATTAGATATGAAATTCCATGGGGAAAAAAATGTGAGTTTACTCATTTCCAGCTTGGCTCCAGTGGATTTTAAGTCTCTCGAAGGCAGCTGCTGTGTCTTCCTCACCTTTACCACACTGGGGCTTAATCGTTCATTAAATGAAACAATGCAAACACTCATGAACTTTTTGATATCGCACAAAATCAATTCTTTCAATGCCCACTGCATTTTAATTCTGAATGATTCTTCTTTCAATAAAATTTTCATATTTTACTTCTTGGGCAATAAACTATTCATTAATTCATTTTCATTAAATATCCATTATTTTCATTGATGGAGAGATAGAAAACACATGAGTTTATAACACTGGAAGAGTAAATTGCTCACATGTGTCAGATCTAGACTGATCCAGTCTGGGGAGCAGGTCTCAGACAGCCCATCACTTACTTCCTCTGGCCTGGGGTGGAGCCTGAACCCCTTTTCTTCATCTCCCGCCTCACATGTCCTCTCCCCACAACAACAAGGACCCATGGACGAGCCAAGACAACTGCATGGGCAAGGACTAAAACATGCATCTCGTTCAAACAAATCCTACTTAAACTGCCGCATTTTAACATAAAATAGCCTTGCGCATTGATTGCCTGGCTTCCCCTAGTATCAGCTTCCAGATGTCTTCTCAACAATTGGCTTAATGAAGTTTAGAGCAACCATCTTCTCTCCCACACGCAGAACTATTTTTGAGACTTATGTTAATGTGTTGTTCTGCTCACTTTTACTGAATTTACTCCTCTTTAACATTCATTTTGGCAGTGATATCTTTAAGGAAAAAATAATCAAAGTGTCATTTTCAGGAGAGCACATTTCTCAACACCCATTAAATAATCCTGTATATATTAGCTGGGGCACAGAATAGCATTCATAGTTCTTTTCATTGCACACATATGGCTCATTCCAAAATACTTCTACTAATCTGAAGTAAATTTTATACTAGTATACATATACTATTAATACTTATTTCCTATTTATGCAAAGCATTATTATCTTCATTTTCCAAGACTTCTTCCCTCCCCAGTCTTTTATACCCAAACTGTTTATTTCCTCTTTCTAATTGCCTCATTCCAAAGTGCCCTCAAATAGCACCTCTTCCTACTTATTTAGTAAATTCAACTATTAAGAACACATCTGAAAGACAACAGAAGAGAAAAAAAAAATGGCCACCTGAGCAACTGAAATCAAATGCCAAAGTTTATGCAAATTAGTTACGGAGTCACAGTCTCTGACTTCTACAGTAGATTTTTACATTACTTGTCATGACCAGCTCTACAGTTCTCTGCTCACACAGGTAATTTTAGTACACTGAAGAAAATTAGACACAGCCTAGTGTGCACTGTAGCTTCAGAGCGTTAAAGTAGGTGACTAATGTCAGCCTTCTGTGACCACCTCTAGTGACCTCAGGACACATCAAAAAAAAAGAAGAACCAGAAAACCAGTCACGTAGAAGCATGCACGCAAAGTTTGGAACAATAAGATATGATAGAAACATCATGTATTAAGATGACCTAAGGGTCCTTCCACATATCCGCATAGAAACGAGTAACCCTTCATTTTCCAACCCAACACATTATATCTCGTGAGATACGTTGGAGAGTGGCTTGCAAGCTTCCCTTTTTGCATAGAATCCCCTGTAAGCTAACAAGCTTGGGAGTTTTCCAGAGCAATCTGAAAGACTGTCTCCAGGCCATAGTCCTCAGTAAAATAATGAATAAAGTATTCATGAATCTATGATGCTGGCTCTTCCCCCCTCAGTTTATGCTATAGATATAGCAGCTCAAGGCAGAAGTACAACGGCAACCCCTCAGAAAGATCGGGATGGAAAACTGCATCAGGGGCCATTCAATGGAGGTGTGAACCGGTCTAAGTATCTCTTGGGCCTGAGCGGTCTTTCAAAATTAGAACATAAACTTGTACAGTCATGAACGGTGGTCACAGAGAATGCATGTAAGTATAATTAATCATTGATTCATTTACTCAGTTGTTCATTTATTTAGCAAGAGAAACACATGAAACTGATTTGTCCGTTGATGTCCCTGCTTCACCCTATGTGGCAAAACCACAAGGCAAAAGGAACCAGGATTTTGTGAAAATTCTTGACAGGTGGGAGACATACCTCACCAGACTATACAGTGGATATTTTAAAAGTAAAATAGGGAACTCCACACTTTAAATCATTTCAGTCATTTCAACTAATCAGAACATAGACTGTCTCCTGACTCTAGCTACCCTCAAAGTCCCCAGCTCTGTTTGTTTTCTTCCTTTACAGAAAGTTGGACCATTTCCTCCTAATCTCCTTCACACCCACGCCATCTGATCTCACCTTGGGCCTTCAAAGATTCATTAAGGAATTTTCCTAAATAAAGAACCTTCTGTCCCTGAGAAGAATCTCAGTCTTCCGCTGGAAATCATGCCTTTACAAGAATAGTATTTTAAGAAATATATTCTTGTAATAATATTTTTAAATGTTTACAATTGGAAGACTTTATTTTCTGAAATTACCGACAAGGCTAAGATAGATCAAGGTGATGCATCAGCAATATGTTACTATATTGGTAACAAGCAAAAAGTCTATTTATTTGTTCAGGTGCGCTGAGTAGAGTCTGCTATCGTTGGTTCTTTTTCTAGAGTCACTGCAGTCTCCAAAATCTTACCCTTAAAGATTACTTCCGTTGGTGAAGCACTGCCCTCTTCAGGCAAAATTGGTGAAAGTATCAATTCTCACTAGGGCCCATTAACATCTGCAATGAATTTAATTTGTAAGATCACAACCTTTGTGAGCTCAGGCACACAAAAACAAAACTCTAGGAAATGACACAAGTCTTGCCCAAATCTGGGTAACTTTTAGATAAATTAGTGAGGTTTTTCACTTATGTAAAGGCTGAATGTGTATGATTTTTTTTAACTCTGCAATCTCATGAACGATAAACCAAAAAGAAAGAAAAGAATACTTTAAGACTTGTGCAATTCCTAAACTAATAAGAAATTATTTCAAAAGTGATAGTTAAGGTCCACAGTGTCCAAATTGTTTTCTCCTCTTAGTTATAAACAATAAAGCGTTGTCAGCTTATTGATATCAGAACAAATCCCAAAGAAATACATTCTTAAACATTACTTAGCCTTGTGCATTGTTTTAAAAATTAAGAATATTTCAGTGACTGATGAGAGATCAAGTGTTTTCTTTTTTTTTTAATTTTTTAAGTTGTATTTATTTTGAGAGACACAGAGACAGTGTGAGTTGGGGAGGGGTAGAGAGAGAGGGAAAGAGAGAGAGAATCCCAAGCAGTCAATATGCTGCCAGCACAGAGCCCAGTGTGAGGCTTAAACCCAGGAAACAGTGAGCTGAACCTGAGCTGAAACCAAGAGGTGGACACTTAACTGACTGAGCCACCCAGGCGCCCCTCAAGTGTTTTCAAATTCTATTTAAACAAAACGCTTCAGTGGCTGAAGGCCAGCAGTTCTGCCTTATTCTTAAGAGTGTAAGGTGCTGAGCCTTATTATAAACTTCTTCATTAAGTTTTATTTGAGCCCTGAAGTGTTCATTGTAGAAGGAGGCATTGTGGGAAGAAAATGACCTTGTTAATTGGCTGTTGATGCCCACACACACAAAAAATTAGATGTATCTGTACCTTTTATAAGAATAATTTGCACTATCTTGTTATAAACTTATTTACTCATTCTAAGCATAAATTTTAAAATCTGCCTTCATATGAGTCCCTGTTTATATCCTATGGAAACTTTGAACTACACATTTGGAGTCATGAGTTTCGGCAATGAATTTCAACTCTGGACTCTCAGAGGAAAACCGTAACACCTCTCAACATGAGAAAAGTCAATACTGACATCTGGAGAAAGAACATACTATGTGCTAATAATTAAGCCAGACACATCTCAAAATACAAAACTACAGTCAATTATCGAAGGTTAAATTTTTTTTTTTAAATAGGATAATTGTGTCAGAAAATGTTTCTATGATTGTAGTTTACAAAAATTTGTAAGTTATATAGAAAAGAATAGAGTTCACATTAAACATTTTAGAAATCACCAATATTGAGTTTGGTTTGAATCATGTTCCTTATGAAATTATATATTAATTTAATGACTTCGGTCATAAAAAAATAGGTAACAATTAATCTGCAGGCTTGAGAATTAATTAAAACTTGTTATAAAATTAATTTGAAATGAACAGCGGGTTGGAAAATATCAACTTATTGTTGTACATTGTACACTGTAGATGTAGAGTGAAGAAAACTAAATTTGGAAATTAAAATGCTGTATTCGAGCTATATTTTCTTTACACTCTCTCATAAGGCAGTGCAATTAGTGAAACATACAGATTTTTGAAGCCAGACTTTTGGATTCTGTCACTGGCTCTGCTCTTCCCCAATTCTGTGCGATTCTGGACATTTGCTTCCGAGTCTCTGTTTCATTATCTATTAACAGACATATATTTCTTATCTGTCAAGGGTGTTGCGTGGATTGACTCAGACAGCAGATAGAGATTCTATATCATAATGGTGACACACAATAAATGTTCAATAAATGTCAGTTCTGTTTGTGTATTATTCCCCTTCACTTTGGGAAGCATAGTTTCTTTATCTCTAAAACTGTAGCTATAATAAAGCTAACATAAATTAAGCTAGCACACGGCCTATTCCCAAGATAATTAATAAAATTAACATATATTTTACTTGAAAATTCTTTGTAAACTAGAACACTATGCCACCCTTTAGAATTTGTTAAGGTGGTGGTTGATCATAATACATAAAAAAGGAAAGTTAACTCTCCTCATCCATTATCACAGTAAAGGGTATACAGTAAGAAAAATATATTGCTAAATCTGGAAGAAAAAAATGTATCACTCCACTGTAGAAATACCACATTTAGAATACTGAAATCTATTTTGTTTATACTGTTTATTTATATTGTTTGTTCTAATAGTTTCATAAGTAGACTTCCAAAAAGGGGCAATTCTTTATGCAATCAGTCTCAATTATCATGCCAAGTTTATTGGTCCTTGTACTGTTAGTATATACCTAAAATTTCTAAATAAGTCTCTTGTATGTCTAATTATGTGATACAATAGTAAAATGATTCATAAAGTTGAATGTCTGATACCGAATGCGAGGATTTGCTATTACAACAGCATGAAAAGCAAAATAAAATCTCAAAACGTAAGACTGAAACTCAAGACCCTCTGTTATCTGAATTTACATGTAATTGCAAATATTTCTTCCACTCTTCTTCTCACTTTCAATCCAGATCTTGTATTCCAGGCTATTTTTTATGTTTTTCATTAAATTTTGGGATAGAATTTATGTACTATTAAATGCACCTAATGAGTGTACATTTCGATGAGTTTTCACAAATGTATACGCCCTTGTGCACACACGCATGCATCTATCACAATAACGATAAAGAAGATACTTATCACCACAGAATGTTCTCATGTGCCTATTGCCAGTACACCTCTAACCCAGCCAGACACCAACAACACCTGCTTTGCTTTCTGTCTTTTGTAGTGTTTTATTTAAACAGAAGCGTACGGTATGATTTCTTTGATACCTGTCTTCTTTAACTCAGCATACTATTTTGAGATTCATTCATGCTTCTGCAGGTATCAGTTGTTGAGTCTTTCTTATTTGCTGAGTAGTAGTCTCCGGTATGAAGAGACCAGAGCTTGTTTTTCCATTTGTGTTTTGATGGATGGGCTGACTCTTATTTTTGGCCATCTGAATAACGCTTCTGTAAACATTTGTATGCAAGTATCTGTGTAGACATATGTTTTCATTTCTCTTGGACAAATGCCTAACCGTGTAAATATTTATAAATGTTGTTTAACTTTTTAAGATATTGACAATACAACTTCCAAAGCCATGGTACCAATTTACATTTCCACCAACACTGTGTGGGATAATTGAAATCTTAATACTGAATCTTCTAATCCATCAATATGGCATATTTCTCCATTTATATAGGTCTCTTTATTTTCGCTCAATGTTACTTCTTCATTTATATAGGTCTCTTTATTTTCGCTCAACGTTGCTTTGTAATTCTCCATTTCAATTCTTGCATGTATTTTTTTAAAAAAAATCCCTAATTATTTCATGTTTTATGCTATTATAAATCATAAGTTTAAAATTGTAAAAAATTGTTAAAAAATAGTTTTCACTGTATAGATTTTTCACCTCTTTGGTTAGATTTATTCCTAGGTATTTTATGGATTTTTGTGCAACTGTAAATGGGATCGATTCCTTGATTTCTCTTTCTGTCACTTCATTGTTGGTGTATAGGAATGCAACCGATTTCTGTTCATTGATTTTATATCCTGAAACTTTGCTCAATTCATAAATCAATTCTAGCAGTTTTTTGGGGGAAACTTTGGGTTTTCCATATAGAGTATCATGTCATCTGCGAAGAGTGAAAGTTTGACCTACTCATGGCCAATTTGGATGTCTTCTATTTCTTTGGGTTGTCTGATTGCTGAGGCTAAGACTTCCAATACTATGTTGAATAACAGTGGTGAAAGTGGACATCCCTGTCTTGTTCATGACGTTAGGGGGAAAGATTTCAGTTTTTCCCCATTGAGGATGATGTTAGCATTGTGTCTTTCATACATGGCCTTTATGATCTCGAGGTATGATCCTTCTATCCCTACTTTCTTGAGGGTTTTTATCAAGAAAGGATGCTGTATTTTGTCAAATGCTTTCTCTGCATCTATTGAGAGGATCATGTGATTCTTGTCCTATCTTTTATTGATGTAATGAATCACATTGATTGTTTTGTGGATATTGAACCAGCCTGGCATCCCAGGTATAAATCCCACTTGGTCGTGGTGAATAATTTCTTTAATGTATTGTTGGATCCGATTGCCTAATATCTTGTTGAGGATTTTTGCATCCATGTTCATCAGGGAAATTGGTCTATAGTTCTTTTTTATAGTGGGGTCTCTGGTTTTGGAATTAAGGTAATTCTGGCCTCATAGGAAGAGTTTGGAAGTTTTCCTTCCATTTCTATTTTTTGGAACAGCTTCAAGAGAATAGGTGTTAACTCTTCCTTAAATGTTTGGTATAATTCCCCTGGAAAGCCATCTGGCCCTGGACTCTTGCTTTTTAGAGATTTTTGATTACTAATTCAATATCCTTACTGGTTATGGGTCTGTCCAAATTTTGTTTCTTCCTGTTTCAGTTTTGGTAGTATACATGTATCTAGGAATTTGCCCATTTCTTCCAGATTGGCGTTTTATTGGTATATAATTGCTCATAACATTCTCTTATTATTGTTATTATTTTTGCTGTGATGGTTGTGATCTCTCCTCTTTCATTCTTAATTTTATTTGGGTTCTTTACTTTTTCTTTTTGATTAAACTGGCTAGTGGTTTATCAATTTTTTTTATTCTTTCAAAGAACTAGCCTCTGGTTTCATTGATCTGTTCTACTGGGTTTTTTTTGGTTTAGATAGCATTAATTTCTGCTCTAATCTTTATTATTTCCTGTCTTCTGCTGGCTTTGGGTTTTATTTGCTGTTATTTTTCCAGCTCTTTAAGGTGTAAGGTTAGGTTGTGTATCTGAGGTCTTTCTTCCTTCTTTAGGAAGGCCTGGATTGCTACATACTTTCCTCTTATGACCGCCTTTGCTGTATCCCAGAGGTTTGGTGTTGTGGTGTTATCATTTTCATTGACTTCTGTATACTTCTTAATTTCCTCTTTAACTGCTTGGTTAGCCCATTCATTCTTTAGTAGGATGTTCTTCAGTCTCCAAGTATTTGTTACCTTTCCAAATTTTTTCTTGTGGTTGATCTCAAGTTTCATAGTGTTGTGGTCTAAAAATATGCACGGTATGATCTCAATCTTTTTGTACTTTCTGAGGGCTGATTTGTGTCCCAGTATGTTGTTTATTGTGGAGAACGTTCCATGTGCAATGGAGAAGAATGTATATCCTGCTGCTTTAGGATGAATTGTTCTGAATATATCTGTTAAGTCAGTCTGGTCTACTGTGTCATTCAAAGCCATTGTTTCCTTGTTGATTTTTTGATTAGATGATCTGTCCATTGCTGTGAATGGGGTGTTGAAGTCTCCTACTATTATGGTATTGCTATCTATGAGTTTCTTTATGTTTCTGATTAATTGATTTATACATTTGGGTGCATCCACATTTGGCGTATAAATGTTTACAATTGTTAGGTCTTCTTGGTGGATAGACCCCTTGATTATGATATAATGCCCTTCTGCATCTCTTGATACAGTCTTTATTTTAATGTCTAGACTGTCTGATATAAGTATGGCTACTCTGGCTTTCCTTTGTTGACCATTAGCATGATAGATGGTTCTCTATCCCCTTACTTTCAATCTGAAGGTGTCTTTACGTCACAAGTGGGTCTCTTGTGAACAGCATATAGATGGATCTTGTTTTCTTATCCATTCTGTTACCCTATGTCTTTTGATTGGAGCATTGAGTCCATTGATGTTTAGAGTGAGTACTGAAAGATATGAATTTATTTCCATTTTGTTGCTTGTAGAGTTGGAGTTTCTGGTGGTGTTTCTGGTCCTCTCTAATCTTTGTTGCTTTTGGTATTTATTTATTTATTTATTTATTTATTTATTTATTTATATTTTCATCTTTTCTCCCCTCATAGAGTCCCCCTTAAAATTACTTGCAGGGCTGGGTTACTGGTCATGAACTTCTTTAATTTTTGTCTGGGAAACATTATCTCTCCTTCTATTTTGAATGACAGCCTTGCTGGATAAAGAATTCTTGGCTGCATATTTTTCTGATTAAGCACATTGAATATACCTGCCACTCCTTTCTGGCCTGTCCAGTTTCTGTGGATAGGTCTGAGGCAAACCTGATATATCTTCCCTTGTAGGTTAAGGACTTTTTTTCCCTTGCTGCTTTCATGATTCTCTCCTTGCCTAAGCATTTTTTGAATTTGACTATGAGATGCCTTGTTGATGATCGGTTTTTGTTGAATCTAATGGGGGGTCCTCTGTGCTTCCTGGATTTTGACGTCTGTGTCTTTCCCCACGCTAGAAAAGTTTTCCGCTATGATTTGCTCACATAACCCTTCTACCCCTATTTCTCTCTCTTTCTCTTCTGGGACACCTGATTCTGATGTTGTTCCTTTTTAATGAGTCACTGATTTCTCTAATTCTTAAATCGTGCTCTTTTGCCTTAATCTCCCTCTTTTTTTCTGCTCATTATTCTCCATAATTTTGTCCCCTATATCGCTGATTCTCTGTTCTGCCTCATCCATCCTTGCTGCCGCGTCATCCATCCGTGATTGCGGCTCAGTTATAACATTTTTTATTTCATCCTGACTAGTTTTTACTTCTTTTATCTGCGCAGAAAGTGATTCTAATCTATTTTCCACTCCAGCTGGTATTCTTATTATCATGATTCTAAATTCTGGTTCAGACATCTTGCTTGTATCTGTTTTGATTAAGTCCCTGGCTGTTGTTTCTTCCTGCTCTTCCTTTGGGGTGATTTCCTTCATTTCATCATTTTGAATGGAGAAAAGGGACTAATGAGGTAGAAAAAATTAAAATGAAAAACAATTAAAATTAAAAAATATTAAAAAATTAAAATTAAATTAAATTAATTAAAATTTAAAAAAATTAAATTAAAATTAAAAAAATATTAAAATTAAAAAATTAAACACACACACACAAATCGAATAAATGATGCTAGATCCTAGGTGTGTTGGTCTGGGTGTTGAAAGTGGCTTGATAGATTAGAGAAAAAGGGGGGAACAAAGGAAATCATTTGAAAATTTGAAAAAATGAATACACTGAAGTAGACTAAATTGAAATGATGGAAGTAAAATAGAATTTGAATAATTTTACACAAAAGTAAAGAATATAGAAAAAAAATTAAAGAGATTATTTTTAATAAAAATTAAAAATAAAAATGTATTTTTTCTCTTTCTGTATTCAAGAAAATGAAAAGAAATGATAAAGAGAAAAAAAGAAAAAAAGAAAGAAAGAAAATTGAATAGATGGACCTGCTAACAGACTGAAATACGACTGAAATTACTTCGTTTTCCCCAGAAGTCAGACTATGAAGCGCTTTGTTGTCCATAAACTAAGCAGGCTGTGACACTTCTGTTCTTGAAGAGCGAGGTTGGCCCAGTTGGGCGGGGCTGGGTGTAATGTCTCCATTCTCCACTAGATGGCGCTGCTCGCCTACTGGGGTGGATTGTTGTGGCGCTCCTAGGTGCATATGCGCACTGGCGGGAACGGTAAAAATGGTGTCACCCAGCTACCCGGTCTCTAGTATCGGAATTCTGTTCTCCATGGTCAGTAATCACACACCTGTCTTTTGTGTTCAGCCTTTCGTCCACTCCCCACTTTTACACTGTCTGTGACCAAGCCCCAGGTAGGACCTCTCTCCTGAGTTTTGTCTCAGATGCGGCTGTTTTCCCTGGCCCCTTACTTCTAAGGGACTGTGACTTGACCCGTTCTGCCCCTCTGCAGAGGGTCTCACTGAGCAATGGCCAAATGCCAGCTGCACTCAGGAAAGTTCGCAGGACCGTGCTGCTGCTGATGCCAGAGACTGGGGCCAGGTTCCAGCCTGCCCCAGAAAAAGTTTGCAAGATAGTGTAGGAGCAGCATGTCAGGGATTATGGAAAATCACAACACACATCTGGCACCAGCCTTCACCCTTAATGACCTTGTTCCAGCACCCTTAATGACCCTTGTTCTGGGGTCTGCTGGGTCCATGTGGCCTCGCAGTCTCTACCAAATGTCCTTCCAGCATTGGAACCACTTCTCCCTGGGTGGCCCGAGAACCTCCCGGACCCCAGTCTGCTCCTGGGGATTCGCCCTTCCCACCAGAGCACTACCAGGTATCGAGCTGCAGAGTTGCAGCCTTTGTGTTCCTCTTGTTTACAGTCTTAATGGAATTGAAACCCTCTCCTTTCTCCCTTTTTCGTTTAGTCCCTGTGGCTGTTTCCAATTTTCCACTTTCTCTCCAGCTGCTTTTGGGGAGGGATGCTTTTCCCATATTCCCCCCCCCCCCCACACCTCCATCCTCTCTCTGCATGCAAAAGTGGCTCCCTGCCCTCTACGGCTTCTCTTTCCCCAAGTTCACCAGATTGTTGTGTTAATCCTCAGATCAGTTTTCTAGGTGTGCAGGATGGTTTAGTGTTGGTCTGGCTGCATTTCATGGACACGAGACACACAAAAAACTTCCATGCTGTTCTGCCATCTTGGCTCCCTCCGCTGGTTTAACTGAGTTTTTAAATTTGCCTTCCACATTTCATTTTGCCATTTTCTGATTTTAATCTCTACACTGTTATTAATTCATCCTTATACTTACTTTGGATTGAATTCACTCTTCTTTCCAATTCCTTCTTTCTCCTCTCCTTCCTTGTCTTTCACCTCTCCTCCTCCTCCCTCTCCCTCCCTCTCCCCCTTCTTTTTTTGCTTCTTCATGGTTTAAAGTGAAAGTTTAGATTATTGATTTTAGATATATTCTCGTTTTAACAACTGTGTTCAAAGATATAAATTTCCCTCAAATCTCTACTTCATTATACCACACAAATTTTGATATATTTCTTAGTATCTTTATTCAGTTCAAAATATTCTCTACTTTCTCCTTTAATTTCCTCTCATCTATCTGTTATATAGAAGTGTGCATTATAATTTCTCCAGTATTTAGCAATTTTTCATTCTGTTAGTAATTTCCAGTTTAATTCCAATTATCAGTTAATACACTATGAATGACTTCTACTCTTACAAATGTACTGAGACTTGTTTTATAGGTCATCATATGGTATATCTTGGTGATTTCTCCACGTTCAGTTAAAAGAATGTCCACTTTTTAAGTTACTGTGTGGAATGTTCTATAAAGTATATTAGAACACTTTGGTTGATAGCCTTTACACTATTCTCCCCAGCCCTAAAGATTTTCTCTGCACTTGTTCTATTAATTACTAGGCTGTAAGTGTTGAAAACTCCTATTGTAGGTAGACTTGCCTGTTTTTGCTTTCAGTTCTGCCCATTTTTACTTAATGTAGTCTGAAGTTTTGTTGTTAAGTGTATAGCCCAGGTAGAACCATTTTTCTTCTTAATACATTGATTTCCTCATCATTTTGAAGTATTCTCTGCACCCTTGGAAATATTCTTTGCCCTGAAGTCCACTTTTTCTGAAATTAATACCGCCACTGCTGCTTTATTATGATTAGTGTGTGATATAAATATATGTTATATATTATATATAATGAAGATCACCTTATTTTATAATTTCTACTTTCTTTACAGTGATTGGTATCTTGGTATTTAAACCTCTGCTTTAAGTTAGAATGATTAGATTATTTCTTTGATAATACTTTTAATGTGATTGGGTTAAATCAACCACATTCCAATTCTTTTCTATTTCTCTCACATGTCTTTTCTTTTTCATGTTTTTTCCTGCCCGATAAAAAATAATGGTGTATTTTTTTTTGCATTCCATTTTATCTTAAGTATTTGTTTATATTTAATGTTTGTTCTCACATATGAGTTCTCTAAGAAGCAGCTTCTGAAACAGAATTTAAAGTTCATTAGGGAGTACCCACAGGATTAACACCAGTGATAGAGGAAGAAGGATTAGGCACAGAAAGAATTCAGATGTGATATAGACTTGAGTACATCCCCTGACCTCACAGAGAACTCTGGACTGAAATAGTTCATCAGGATTGTCCTATATTGAACGGAAGTTTCCAGTAGTTCATAAATATGCTTTGGTCAGTCACACCAGGCTATTTGAGATATGCTCCCATGCTCCCAGGTCAGTAATAAGGTTCTGTTTTGTTTTGTTTTGTCTTAATTTGGGGTAGTTTATTTTACTGTATATTCAAGTTCACTGATATTATCTCCTGCAATGACTAATCTACTTATAATTCTACCAACTGAATCTTGCATTTTTAGATATTATATTTTTCATTTCTAGAAGTTCCTTTCAGTTCTTTTTGCCATGTGTTTCTTTTTGTCCCTCACTCTGCTCCCAAAATATCTTTAAACATATTGAGCATATTTAAAACATATTCTTTAACACCCCGGTCTGCTAATTTTATCATCTTTATTATTTCTGGCAGTTTTTATTGAATAACCTGTATCCAAATGCACTTAATATTTTTTTAATTAGATGTATGATATTTTGATTTTTATGTTTTAGGGTGTTGGATTTTATTTTCTTCCTTTAAAGAGTTTTGGGTGGTTAGATTTTCTTTTCTTTCTTATACAGTTACGAAGTTTGCTCTTGTAGGCAATTAAGTTACATGCAAATCAAGTTGATCTTTTGGAGGCTTATTTTTAAGATTTGCAGGGCAGACCCACAGCAGCCTTTGTTCGGGACTAAATTAGCCTTATTAATGATTGACCCTTCTTGGGACTCTACTAATTGCTCTTTAAAAATTGTGCAGGGTGATTGGGTGGCTCAGTTGGCTAAGCGTCATGATTTCAGCTTGATTTCAGCTCAGGTCAAGATCTCATGGTTCAGTTCATGGGATCAAGCCCCACGCTGGGCTCTGCACAGACAACATAGAACCTGCTTGGGATTATCTCTCGCCCTCTCTCTCTGCCCCTCCCCTGTGCTCTCTCTATCTTGCAAAATAAAGAAATAAACTTTCAAAATATACAAATAAAAATTGTTCAAAGTAGTCTCCACACTAGCTGGAATTCAAGCTTTCCCCAAGTGTGATGAAGACTTGGAATTGTCCCCATGTAAGAGTCCTGGATCCTGGGGCACCTGGGTGGTTGAGGTTGAGCATCTGACTCCTGACTTTTGCACAGGTCATGATCTCAGTGCAGAGCCAGCGTGGGATTCTCTCTCTCCTTTCTCTCTGCTCCTCCTCCCACTCATGTGCATTCGCCAGGCTAGCTCTTGCTTTTTCTCAAAATGAATAAACCAACTTAAAAAATAAAAAAGAATCCGAACATGCCTTTTCCTTTATGAGGTTCTACCCATGTATGTGGGATATGTATTCAAGTAAAGATTTAATGGGACCCCTATTCTGATTTCTGGAGCTTTCTCCTCAGGGTGCCCTCCTTTTCAGTGCCCTGTCCTGCAAATTCTGCCTGCCGCAGTTTCCCTCAACTTTGATCTCTGTCAACTCGACTAAGCAAGGCCATTGGCTCTGTCTCAATTCCTCATCCCTACCTGTGATTCAGAAATTGCCTATGAGTAGAAATCTGATGCAATCATGAGGTTCACCGTGTTTGTTTCTCTTCTCCTTAGAATTAGTCCTACACTGCTTATTGTCCGATATGGGACAAGAAATTTTATTATGTTTTTTCATATTTATCTTATTGTGTAAGCAGGGAAAACTTTATCCCCGAATCCCCTCAGATCTAGGGGTAGGGGTGTTTACTCATTATTCTTTTTTCTTCCTGTCACCCACCTCCTGAAAGAGGCATGTAACGTATCTCTCTGAGAACTACAGTACGTTACTTGGTTTCCTTTGATTCTATACATCTACATGTCTCCCTTCCCCAGTCACTGGCATCTTCTTTCTTAACTTCAATGACCAGCTGCCCACATCTAGCCTAGGTTTTCATTAGAGTTTTTATTTTTGTTAGTAATTGTGGCATAATAAACCACCCCAAATTCAGTGACTTAAAAATGTGGTTTATAATTCAATAGGTTAATTGAGCTCAGCTGGAAAATTCTGTTCCATATGATATTAACAGTAGCCTCTGTATGCTGGAATCCCAAGCCTGACATACAGGGACATCTTGAAGGCTGGGCTAAGCAAGAGATGCCAGCATTGCTGAGTCTCTCTTCCCTTCCTGCCCATGTCATCTCTCCATGGCATAGTTCTATATAGTCTCTCCAGATAGGACTACTTACTTGAAGACTCATGAGTTCTGAAAGTGAAAAAAACAGAATCTGACAGCTTTTCTTAAGGCTCGATCCCAGAACTGGCAAAATTCATTTCCACCACATTCAATGGTTAAAGTCATCAGAGATACCAAGGATTCCTATAAGGCTACAATAATTAAGGCACTGTGCTATCGGTGCAAAGGTAGAAAAAGAAACCAAATATGCAGATCCTAATGCTTAACAATAAAATCAACTATTTATTTTGGAATGATTTCAAATATAGAAAAATATTGCAAAGATAAAACAGAAAGTTTCTATATACCTTCACTCAGTTTCCTTGAATGTTAACATCTTACAGTACCATGATACATTTGTCAAAACTAAGAAGCCAACATTGGTGCACTACTCTTAACTAAACTCCAGGTTTTATTGAAGAATCACTAGTTTTTCCACTAATGCTTGTTTTCTGTTCCAGGATCCACCCAGTGCATAAAAACTCACTTCTATACGGTGATTTGATTATGATAACATACCACTACAATCCATAGGGCGTAGGATTTCCTTTCAAAAAAATGACACTGAATCAATTGGTTACTGAAGAGAAATATGAACCTTGACCTTCCTCTATGCACTATACAAAAGTTAATTTGAAATGGATCATAGTTTTAAGCTTGAGACGTTAAATTATAAATCTTTTAGAATAAAACATGGGATACTATCTTCATAACCTTGAAGTGGGCTAAAGGTTTTTCAAAAGAAAATAGAATTTTGAAAGTAGCAAGAGAACAATGACTCATGGTGTACAAAAGCACCCTAATAACGCAATCAGCACGTGTAAGTTACACGAAAAGGTGCTTGACATCATTAACCATCAGGGAAATGCAGATCAAAATCACAGTGAGATATCACCTCACACCTGTCAGAATGGCTGTCATCAAAAGCACAAGAGATAATAAGTGTGGGTGAGGATATGGAGAAAAGAAAAATTTTGTAGACCGTTGGTGGGGATGTAAATTGGTGCAGCCACTATGGAAAACAGTACGGAGTTTCCTCAAAAAGTTAAAAATAGAACTACTATATGATCCAGCACTCCCACTTCTGGGTATATACCCAATGACAGTGAAATCATTTCAAGGAGATATCTGCACTCCCATGTTTATTGCAGCATTGTTCACAACAGCCAAGGCTTGGAAATAATCTAAATGTTCTTTGGTGGATAAATGAATAAAGAATATGTGATATATATAATATATATAGCATAATATATATATAGAGAGAGATAGATTTAGATATATAGATATAGATATTATTCAGTCATTAAAAAAAAAAGAAATCCTGTCATTTACAAGGCCAATTTCATAGAAACAGAGAATAGAATGGTGGTTACTAGGAGCTGTGGAAAGGGTTCGAGGGGAGCTACAAGGGCACAAACTTTCAGTTTTGAGAAGAGTAAGTCCTGAGGATCTAACATAAAGCATGGTGACTATAGTTAATAATGTGGTTCTGTATACGTGAATATTGCTGAGAGTACATCTTAAGTATTCTTACCACAAGCACACAAAAAGTTAACTCTGTGAGGTGATGGGTATGTTAATTATCTTGATCTTGGTAATTATTCTACAATGTATATAAATCATCATGTTGTACACTCTAAATATATATGATCATTATTGTCAATTATTCCTCAATATGGTTGGTGGGGGAAGTACATTCTGTGAGATTCCATTAATATAGTTAACAAGCAGAAAAATCTGATCTGTGGAGATGGATTTTGTGATTAGAATCCATCAGCTCGTTAAGGTTTTACAAGACTGTTTCTGATTTTTTGCACTAAAAGTCTCACATCCAGGGAAACTCACTTCCAGGCAGACCAGGCAGATGGTCAATCTAGGTGATAACCTCAGGGGGGTTGTATTAGCTATCTATTACTGCATAACGAATTGTCTCAAAACTCCGCAGCTTAAAACAATAAGGGACACTAATGTCACATGGCTTATCTGGGTCATACATTGTGGGGCACCCTAGCAGGTCATAAATTTGGGTGTTTCATGACCTTGCAGCCATGCTATCAAGCAAGGCTGTCATCATCTGAAGGCTGGACTAGGGCTAGAGGCTGTGTTTCCAAGAAGATTTTACTCATAGCGCTATCACTTTTGTGATGGCTGCTGCCAGGAGAACTCAGTTCCTCATCAGGTTGGACCTCTTCGTAGAATTGCTTAGAATGTCCACATGAAGTGGCAGCTGGCTTCCCCAAAAGGCATAATCCAGGAGAAACAAGAAAAAACACATAATGTCTTTTGTGGACCTGGTCTCAAAGACGGCACACCATCTCGTCTGAAATAAAATAGTAGTAAGAAAAACACCCTTATTTTTGTGCAAGGAGACTATACAAGGATGTGGATACCAGAGGCGGGGTTCACTGGGATCCATCTTGAGGCTGGTTGTCACAGGGCTACTGACTGAAAAAGGACATGAGGGAGTTACCTGGGGTGCTGGCAATGTTTTATATCTAGGTCTGGGTGGTAAAGTTACATGAATGTATTTATATGAGACAATTCATCAAGCTGTGCATTCAGGATTTGTGCACTTTATTCTACGTATGATTTGCCACAATCTAAAATATAGACATAAAGGGAGAAAGCAGTGGGACTATGTAAACATGTAGGTATATGAACACCTTTACCTGCTGCTTGAAATATCTGAATGACTTTGGGGCATCTGGGTGGCTCAGTTGGTTAAATGTCCGACTTTAGCTCAGGTCATGATCTCAGGGCTCGTGATTTCAAGCCCCATGTCAGGCTCTGTGCTGACAGCTCAGAGCCTGGAGCCTACTTTGGATTCTGTGTCTCCCCCTCTCTCTGCCCCTCCCCAACTCGTGCTCTGTCTCTCTCGCTCAAAAAAAATAAATAAACAAACATTTTTTTAAAAAGTCTTTGAATGATTTCATAATTACATAGAAATGGAGACCAAAATCATTACTATTGGTGGCAAGGCCACAATTAGGACTGCCTCTCTTCTGGCATTACTTTACTTTCCTCTTCTAATCCTCACTTCATCTGCTGTTTACTTTTACGAACTATATCCTTTTCAGTCTAGACTCTGAAATACTGGTCCTCTGTCTGAAAAATTCTTTTCTGCTTCTTGTTCTTCTTTTTGGTCCTAGTTTAAAACTGTTTCATCAAATGAATTAGGAACCTAACTACTCATTTAGAGGATTGGTAATTACGGGGGGGAAATAGGCATTTGTGATGTCTTGTCAGTAAAAATTGTCTTTCAAGTTTACCAGATACCGCCAATTGATATTGGAAAGGGCTTTTTCAAACATTATTAGCTAACAAAAATACATTGAGTGATAGAAAACTCTAATTTTGCAACCATGATGGTGTAAAGGTAATCATATATAGCCACTGGACACTAAAACTGTATCAGTAACTGGACATTTTGCAAGAAGTTGAGGTATTATGCTAGCTAGCTTGTTGGGTTTGGATACATTTATAATCTCATATTGAAGACATCTTGCCAGCTGTAAGTTAACCCAGAAATCAAACTTAAAATAACTAATAATGAAAAAACCTACATTATGCATGATATGCTTTTTGAAATGATACAATAAAGAGTACATAACATTATCTATGCAGTGAATCTTATCCAGTCTCTAGATTTAACTTTAAAGTTACAGAAAATACAATATATAGAAAAACAAGTTAAATACATGAAAACGAAATGATTCAGACATACCCAGAAGGTAGAATATTGCCCAAGCCAATGTCACATGTGTGTGTACATGCACACACACACACACACACACACACACACATGAAGGGGACAATATTATAGATTAAAACAGACCAATGCAATGCATGGCCTTGAAATTAGCCTGTTTTTTTAACTTTTACCATTAAAAAAAATTTCAGAAGATTGAATATGACTGGGAATTATATATTAGGGAAATGATGGTTTTCCTCTTAGTAATGATTTTAAGATTATATAGAAAATTTTCTGCTATTTTAGAGATGCCTACTAAACTAAATAAAGGAAAATAGTAAGTAAATATTTTGATTTCAAAAACTTAGCAAAGGATGACATAAATATGGCAAAATATAAGCAATTTTTATATCTAAAATACAAGTTCAAAAGTCACTTCATTTCAATTTTGACTTGAAAAGTCAAAAGTGACTTCATCAAAAGTCCACTCATCCACCCTGAACTAAGTAAGGTCCTATGACAATAGTCACAATATTTTTCATAGCATTTATCACAATTACAATTATTCATTTACTTAATTGTAAATGCTGGGCTATAGCCCCTTTAAAGTAAGGCTCATCCTATCTTATTCAGCATTGTTTGCAAATGTTCAGTTACTATTGGTTGAAGGCAAAAATGAAGGACATGGATGATTCCCAATCCTTTGATCATTTATTTCTTGCCTCTTTTTTTCATATTTTTCTTTTAGGTTAAACAACCTGCCCTCCTAATGTCAATTCTATTAGCTGAAATTATGTAAATCTCCAATCAATTGTTACTTCTTGCATGAAGTTTTCTCTTATTTTGCCAATCAAAATAATTTCTTCATCTTCAGCATGATTATTACTCCATCACAACAAAAATAACACATTTAATTTCTATGTAACTATTCATTTGTGTGTGTATTACACTCTATTTACATAAAAACAAGGATTGAGCATTTCTATCTGTCTTTTTTCTTAAAGACTTTATTACTTTATAGGGGTATAATAAACCATTGAAATTGGGTCCATATCAATATGTGCACTGTGTACCTTTTATTGTATTATTATACTTTTAGTTCTGGTATTCTTTTGTGACAAAATATTATGGGTCCCCCCCCAGGTGGATTGCAGTTTCATAAATTTCAATAACACAATAGAATTAGCAACTTCCTTAGACACATCAAATCTCTCATACTGAGACTCAGTACCAGGCGGGATCTGTGCCAGAGTGTAAGCCCACAGAATGCAGAAGCATGGAAGCCAACAACAAAAGAAATGGAAAGAGAACTTTAAAGCATGAGACTTCGCTTGTCACACTGGGTCCCCAGAGAACTCACCTGGGGGTGTTATCCCACAGACAATAATATGATACAGAGATAACCTAGTGGATGTTCTATGTCAGAGACAGTAGTAAGAGTCTGGGAAATCTTTGAGCCAAGGAATTCCAAAGCACGTGAGACGAAAGGAATACCTATAGAAACTGAAAGGCAATCACACACCAATGTCCAGAATGAACAGGGTCACTGTTGTACTTTTGCTGGGTTGACAGCTAAGGGAAAGCTGCTCTTGTTATTGGCTCCCTGGTATTTCCTGGTAATCTGCATATCTATTATGTGTGTTTGTGCACAAACATTAGCACATATTCTGCAGCTGTCCCCTGACTGCTGTCAGCTACCCCTGCCACCCACTCACCCCGAGAACTGGACACAGAGAAGAGGGGAAAAAAGGACACAAATCTCTCCACTGGAATTCCACAAAGCAATTGACTACAGGAAGGCAAAGCACACTACCCTGGGGTCCCTTCCTGCTGGGGAGCATGGCTCTCCCATCACACACCATTGTGTGATGCCATCCGGCTGGGATTCACATCCCAGTGACCAGAGAAGCAGGTTTTCCAAAGTAAGTAAATTATCCTTAAATTCATGTTTTATTAACAGGGGAGACTCAACTTCTTTATTCTTATTCTTAATTTACCCTTGCTTTTATCTTAAAATGAATAGAAACATTTCCATCCTATAAGTATGAAAGCACCTACCTAATATACCTTTGTGCTTATTGTTAGACACTACTATCTTATTGTTTGGTTTCCCCAGGAGCATGTGATTTCTGAGTTTCTTTTTATTGTCTTCTGTATATCCTTAAAATCATACTATCCTTATGCTATATTCTATGCAATATCCCATTAGATGTGTTTTGGAAAAAATGGGATGTGTCACAAGTTCTATGAAGTAGTTTGTAACATGACTGGTCCAGAAAATAGAGACCAAGAAAGAAAAAAAAAAAAAAAAACTAAACTAAACCAAGCCTAGGCCAGAGCCTTGTGCAGAATAATTACTTTACAAATGTTAACTCAGATTGGAATGAGAAACCAAAATGAAAACACTGCACAATACTAATACCTTTCTTCGGATTACCCATGTTGTCGTCTCTATAGAATTCACAGTTGAGGTGCCTGTGTGGCTCAGTTGGTTAAACATCCAACTCTTGATTTCAGCTCAGGTCATGACCTTGCTATTCCTGAGTTTGAGCCCCACATCAGGCTCTGCACTGAAAGTGTGGAGCCTGCTTGGGATTCTCTCTCCCTCTCTCTCAGCCTCTCCCCTGTTCATGCACTCTCTCTCTGTCTCAAAAATAAAATAAATAAACATGTAAAAAAAATTCACAGTTATTTGGAAGCCAAAAGTTTTCATGCATGTCATATAAACTGGATGACTGATCATCTGTAAATTATTTTATTTTTTCTTATTTTCGAGATGTTATTTTTTAAAGTAATCTCTACACACGACATGAGGCTCAAACTCAGAACCCTGAGATCAAGAGTCACATGCTCTACCAACAGCCAACCAGAGGCCTCTGATCATGTGCAAATTAAAATATTGGAAGTACTTACACACTATGACAATTCTAATTTTGTATTTAAAATTCATGATGATAAGAATAAGAACCACATTTTATAGCACTAAAATATTAAGGAAATACTATTTTCCAAATTTCATTTTCTCCATTTAAATCTCATTGTTTACTCAAAAAAGTATTAGACTGTAGTTTGGAATTTACCATATTCTTTAAGTACAGAGTTAAGCTAATCTCTTTATTGAGTTTAAAAATTTTTAAATGAGAGATGTAATTTACACGAAACATTATATTAGTTTCAGGTCATCCATCACCACACATAGTTACAGATTTCTTTTTCTTGTGATAAGAACTTTTAAAATCTACAATCTTAGGAACTTTCCAATATACAATACAGTTACAATATATAATAGCATTAATTTATATTACCTATACAGTCACCATGCTATACATTACATCCTCAGGACGTATTTATTTTCTAACTGGAAGTTTGTACCTTTGATATTTTTCTTACTACTAATTATTAATTGTTATCAAATCTAACATGTACTTAGTGTTTTGTGGTTATAAAGAGATTTCACATTTTCTTTCATTTGTAATTTAGGAAATTTCTCTGAGGAGGGTATCATTATTGTTACATGCTTCTATTTCTATGGAGCTGAGTAATTAACAAACTTGCTCAAGAATGGGGTTAGGAAATACCAAAACCTTCATACTCTAAGGTTCTTCTTAATGACATTATACCACGTCTAACTCTTGACACCAACTTATATAGACATATCCTCACAAGCACCCAAAATTGTAGTTTCTGAAGAATCTAAACATCATTTCAATATTCAAAAGAAGCATGTATCACTTCTGTACTGATTCCCCTTCCTTAAACACTAAAGCAGCACACAGCAAGAAGTTAAGAACCAAATTATTCGAACTCTGTGTGAGATTTAACCAATCTGACTTGTTCTAGAAAGATCTGTTCAGGTTATTTAAGCAGGTTAAAAAATGATCTTCTGTCTGGTGTCCTAAAAATATGTTCTGAGAATACTGTAGAGAAACAAATGCTTAGCTCCCTCCTGGTGTTGAAATAATTTTGCTCTTGACTTCTAGTGGACACTTGGAAGGCTAATACAAAAATTTCTAAGACAAGACCCTGAATCAGTATGCAGTTCATACCTACAGTGAACCAGGGAGGGGCTATGTCCAGTCGCTAGTAAGACAAAGGGCAATGAAAGGAGGAGAGTTTTGGTAGGGCTGGAATTTGACAACGTGCCATATATTGAGTTTCAGTACAACTTTATACAGGAATGATGCTGTTTGTTACTGCCCATATTGCTCTAGAAGAGGAAATTCTTACGGAATAAATTTCAGCATGTAAAAAAAAAAAACCTGTTTCATTATTTCATCCTAAAATTTTGCAAAATAAAACCTTCTTTGTCAGAAACAATAGAGATTAAAAAGAACATTGTTGGCCTTCAAAGTTCTACCTTCCACCTCTCTGAAATCATTGGAATGAGGAATACAGGCTTTCCGCCTTCAGAGAACATTCTAAAATCCATGGCCTGAAAATCATGAACCCAAAACCTAGTTCTTGTTTATCTGTCTCTACAAAAACATATACTGCCATTAAGAGTAAAAGGGTATTTTAATTAAAAAGAACTTTGCTTCTACGGTGGGCACTGAATGCTAACAATTTTAAAGGTTTCTATGCAAAATCAGAACTGAGAATGAATCACTACTATCCTAACATATGTGTGTAAAAGAAAAGAACACCTTGAGCATAGCTTATGAGATTTTCATGGAATTAATCATTGCATTTAAGGTTACATGAAGCACAACACTGCCACTTTGGGATACAACAGAGTTGTTTACAGCAAAGCCATGTTCCACCAAAAACAATCAGAAGAGTCGGATAAAATATACCATTTGCTTGAATACACTGCAGTGTTGCTAAAGAGACTATCATTGGAGAGGCCAAGATCTTAAAGAACAGGAAACCCCAGAAATGTGAGCTGGTATGACAGGAGCTGCTTTCCTACCAGGGATATTTGCTGATCTGTAGCATGTAGCTAGAGGCTGGTAAACCACTCCAAAGAACAGAGATGCAGGGGAGCAAGGCAAGATTTAACAGTCTCCTAAGGGGAAAGGAGACAAAATTGGGAGTTTGCTGCTGGCCAGTCATTCATGATTCAATAAGCCAGAATCTTGAAATGGAAGCTGCAGGGAAGTAATGCCAAACTCTGGGGTCTCCCCAGCATGAACTTTTACCCAGGAAAGAACAAGATGTTAAAAACTAAACGTAAAGCCACCAAAAATGCAGAGCGGGCCACAAGCTGATTAAGAGATGAAGATAGGGTACTACTAAATAGCAGGGGTCTTATAGAACAGTTGATATTCTGAAATCTACACCCTACAATACGGGGCAAAGCAGAGGTAGAAGCCATGCTAAAAATTGTACCCCAGTTTTGAGTCATATGCCTGATTGGATTAAGGTGATCCCACTGATTCCTACTGCTTTTCCATGTTCAGCATTTATTATTTTCTCTATTTTTTTATATTCCCTATTCAACATTTCCTTCTCAACTGGCTCCTTTCCCATCAGCATTTCAACGTTCTCAACTATTACCTGTTGGCATGGAGGCTCCCACTTCCCTCTCCTGTCTCCCAGTACAACGCTATTTTCCCTCCCTCTCCATTTCTCACAGTCTACTTACTCCTGCACCCAAGATAACCTCATTCTCATGCCTGCCACGCTACTAAAATTGCTCTTGTCAAAAACTCCACTAACTCCATGACCCTCCATATTCCTAATAAGGGGCATTTTCTGCCTTTGTCTCAGTGGCTTTCCATATCATTCCAATGAAAAGATGTGCTATTCTTCTCCTTCCATTCATTTCTTCTTCATCTTTGTTGACTCTGCTTTCTAATCTCTTTTATGTACTCTTCTTTCTGTTCCTCAAACTGCTATGGTAGTTTTCTTTTCTTTCCCATTTCTGCATGTTTCTGGCTAACTCTTACAAGGTTTCAGATGTCACTTATAGATGATGTTGGCTCCTAATGTAGTGTCTAGCTCAAGATATAATCAACATTTCCAACTACACACAACTCCAAATACTGTTTTAAATCTCCATTTGGACAATTTAAATGCCCTTCAAACTCAATATATCCAATAAAAATATCCCCTTGAAGTCAACTGGTAGTCCTCCATAATTTACTATCTCATCGCAGTACCTGATATATTGCCTATAAAATATCTTATAAATCTTTTTTCACTGTCTCTAGTCTGATCGACTGTCAATTTTTCATTGGCGATGGTAGTCATCTGCTAATAGTCCTGTGCATCTACTCTTGGTAAGCTCTAGTCCATTTTCGACCCTGAAATCCCAGCAGCCTTTCATGCATTGCAGATCTAATCACATCACCCCTCCATTTAACATTTCAATCAATAACTTCCCTTAGCATTAAGGACCAAGTCTGGTCACTGTCAACCCCTCTGGCATCATGTTGTGCAAGTCTTCTTCCTTCTCTTCATTCCAACAAATTGTCCAGGTTTCAGTTCCTTAAAGGAACCTTGCTCCCTTGTTCCCCAGAATTTTTGAAATGCTGTTTCTTCTCCCAGAATGCCCTTTCAAAGTCCTTTGTTTATTGAGCTACTTAACTCCTACTCAACTTTCCAGTGTTCATTCAAATGTCATTGCCTTAGGAAAGCTTTTTTTGGACATCTTCTGGCCATATTATGCTTGTTACAGTCTCTTCACTTTCTGTATGTTACCCTGAAGGAAAATATATTTTTGTATGTGATTATTTCCTACCACCACACATCCAACACCCCAATCCTGATCAAATTGGTAATTCCATGAAGATAAGAATCGTGTCTGTTTTATTCCCACTGTATCAGTTCCTGGCAAATTGTAGATACTCAGCAAATACATGTAAAATGAATGAGCACAAATAAATGAATGAACGGATGACTAAGAAAATACTGGGTAACCCCAGTTAGTGAGCACATCAAGGTAGAGTTGTTTGTGCGAGGCTTACTTGGATAGGCAACTTTGCTTTTCAAACACTAACTCTTCTCCTTATACCTACACCTGCCCCATCATGAAGGCAGATGGCACATCTCTAATCACAGATTAGAGATCCCTCACCATATCCTTATGGATTTAATTAGTAATTAAATTAGCAAATTTAATTAGTAAATCATATTTCTCCCTCTCCTTCATATTCCCAATGCACATGCATGTATGCACTTACACACACACACACACACACACACACACACACACAGTCAACTTCTGAAAAAAAGAAAATTACATTATTGTACTTAGGGTGTAATTTTCCCCAGAATGCTGCAATATCAAATTAGTATACAACCAAAAAGTGAGTTAAAATATAGATTATTATTAGAAACTTATATTGACTCCTTGAACTGACCAATTAGTTTCTGGAAAGAACTAACTCAAATTATTGTGGGTTTTTTTTTTCACAGTTCTTCCTCTTTCTGCTCTCAAAACTGAAGTAAGTTTAAAATTAAAATAAAATGTTACAAAATAATAGGTTTGAAATATAGCACTCTCAAAATCTTCATTTTCAAAGTACTTCAGTCTTCTGGAAGTTTCCTAAGAAAATGTGTGACTGCCATTCAATCTTCAAATGACAATTAGATTCCAGAACAACTTATTTCATATGCTTACTTTCATACAGAGAAAAATGAGTAAGGGAACAGAAAAAAAAACCCAGAAAGTTATGTTAATATTTTACATTGTACCAAGTCCAATACTACTGCTCCAGATTGGTGCAAAATGTTGAATATATAACTATTCTTCATATTTGGCCCGATAAAATCAATATTCCTTTACAAAACTTGACAACTGATGAGCTACTTAATATAGCTCATCGAATTATGTTATTGAAAGGAGATATTCAGAAAGTATATCAATAAAGCTACTGTTACTATCTGCAAATATACACCTATATTTTTATAATTGCTACAAATAGAATATTATTTTGTCTCAGAAAAAAATCTGAATGTGTCATCATTTTATAGTAGAATATGTTTTTGGAGAAAAAAAAAGTCTTTCATTGAAACACTTGCTTAGAAAAGGAAAAGGTTTTGATGATAGTGAAAGCATTTTGGATGACGTATTAACATACACAGATAGTCCTTTGGAGGCGATCTTTGGAAGCTTCAGAAAACATGCATATTGCTTCACTCCAAGGAAGCTGTATGTTTTTTTCTCTGATATCTTAACAACAAAGAACTGCTACTCAAATGTATTAGTGGCAAAAAGAGCAATAGCTGCTTGGCTTTTCCTGTGGTTCTAAAAATCTTCCTTTATTTCCTATAAAAATTAATTTAATATTTTTTGTTGTCTTTAATACCATAAAGCTCAATATGAAACAGAGTCTTTACTCAGAGTAAGTATAGAATTGATGCTATCTGAAGAGATGTTGAATTCCCTCTAAATCACAGTTTCTTTTCTCATTATCCACACAATTTTCTTGTAATCATTGCACATTTGTCTTACAAATAACATCCAACATTCCCAGTAACATTCGTGTCTTTTGTATTTGGATTCTTCTGGTTATTCCATCTACAGGATAATTTTAGGGCTGTCTAATGTATGTGAAGTGCTGAAAATGGCATTTATGAAAATATTTATTAGTACTTCCAAAGTGGGTCACCTAAATTAAGAGCTCTGGGTTTAAACACTTGTTTATCAACATAAAAGCTGCTTTCACATCCTTACCCAAGTGTGTGGTTCCTTACTCAAAGGCTATCCCTACGTAAATGCAAAATCAGTGAAGTGTGTTTTCAGCCCCCCAGCAACTGCTTTTGGAGACTTTTCCCCTCTTTCTAGGAACCCAGGGTTTGTCTGATAATCCTACAAAAACAATCTGCAAACTGTACTGAAATTTTTATTTATCCTACTGGGTAACTGACTGCTTAAAGTGTTTCACTTCTTAGGCCTAATTATACTTTAGTAGTATTAGCAATGGTATTAACTGATTTTATTGCTTCCTATATGCTAGAGAATCTAAGTACTTTCCAAGTAATAATAGAAACATGAGCACCTTCCATATCTTCTTTCTGTTTTTCTCCAGCATAAGCTTCATGGATTGCATAACAGTCAGTAAAGTATTTTCAACAATTTAAAGATGGACAACATAATATTGCTTTTGAACCACTGGGTTATAAACCTGGTCAAGGGTATGTTATATTCTCTATGAGATTATGGCTATCATTGACGCATAGTTTTAGAAAGCTCCAGTTCTACACCAAAGACACGGATTTTATTTTTCCTAATAAAAAAGTCTGAAAAGAAAAAGAATAAAATGGGTTTTATGTTGACACACATAAAAAGAAAAAGAGACAAGAAAACAAAGTAAGAGTGAAGCAAATAAAGAATAAGAAATAGACTAACAGGAAGCCAAATTTATCTCGGAGAATTAACTTGGATGTACCCCCACACCACCTACTCTCTTGTCAAACCTTACAAAAATATCAGCGGTAATAAGAAAAAAACTATCAAAGATGTGACATAATCCTAGAGCTAAAATTGTGCCTAAGATATACCCTTATCCAGCCTATATCCCATCCACAGGCCCAGAGAGGAAAAGTGGCCACAGTCACAGCCTAGATCAGCGGGACAGAGACTGAACACAGGTTTCCTGAAGGCCAAGCCACATAAGTTCTTGGCCAAAGTTCAGTGTCTTCTTTGTGACATTGAGTTCTTTGTAAGCATTTTATAGTAAACTATGATTTAGAGTGCAATAATTTGACTTCTGACTCTCCCCGCACTACCTGTATGACCAAGAGAACGGCGTTTAAGTTGGGAAGCGTAAATCCGCTTCTCTTTAAAATGTTGTTAAAGATACTGACTTCAGAAGATTGTTTTGCTGATTATGTAAGTCTGCAAATGGCTTTTATGGGGCTTTGGAATAAAAATAGCAGCTGGTATTTATTGAGGACTTACTATGTGCTAGACCCTGCTCTAATTTATCGATATGTATTAAATTATTTTATGCTAGCATCACTTTGAAGCATATACCTCACACAACTAGAAAATATTTTAGTGAAAATAGATGATCTCAGTGAGTCTGTACAGAGCCTATATATATTAACACCATATAGATGGAAAATATCATATATAACAGTAACGTAATAAGAAAGAACAGCTATGTATCCACCTCTAAGCTTAATACCAAGAATATTACTAGTAGACTTAAAACCTCCATTGTGTCTCCCCTCGTTGTGGCCTCCTTCCTTATGTCCAGAGTTGATCACTAACCTGAATTTGGGGTAAACACTCCTTTGTTTAATTCATGATTTCCCACCTATGTGAGAAAAGGAGAATCAGGGACACATATTGTCTTCGTTTGTAATTTATCTTTTTACCCTTTTTTAAGATGATATTTGATTATAAAAAGTTTTAATTTTAAGATAGACTCATCAACCAAGCATTTCCTTTAAGGCCAATGCCATTTTGGAAACCTATAACAAATATTACACATTAACATCAAGACACATTCTCATTACCAGTCCATGCATAGCCACTTTAATGTTATCTAGTTTTAAAACTTACAATGTGTTATATTAATTATATATTTTTATAATTATTTAAAGTTTATTTACTTTTGAGAAAGAAAGAGTGAGCAGGGGAAGGGCAGAGAGACGGAGAGAGAGAATCCCAAGCAGACTTCCTGCACTGTCAGCTCAGAGCCCGATGCAGGGCTCAAAGTCACGAACTGTGAGATCATGACCTGAGCCAAAATCCAGAGTCCAATGCTTAACTGAATGAGCCACCATGCACCCCTAATTATATTATATTATTATGTGTGAAATCATCACCCATAACAAAAGCTTGAACTTGAACCATAGCCTGTATCTAACCACCTTGTTTTCGGTGTATCATCGACTTAAATTTAATAAAATTAAGTGGCGCCTGGGTGGCTCAGTCAGTTAAGCGTCTGACTCTTGCTTTTGACTCAAGTCATTATCCCAGGGTCGTGAGATTGATCCCCATGTCCGGCTCTGCACTGGGCATGGAGCCTCCTTGAGATTCTATCTCCCTCTGCCCTGTCCTCACTCTCTTCCTCTCAAAATAGAATAAACTAGAAGAAATTCTTAAGAAAAAACAGCAATCATATGCACTCTTGTCCACATGTGGACAGCCCTCACTATTAAACTGCAAAGTTCCAATGACCTGATAAAATAAAAAATCCCTTTTTCTCCTCCTCAGCCTCAGAGTGATAGTTTAATGAGTATTTTAGTGATCATATAAGTCAGAACTAAACTCCATTCTAACTAAACCCTATTCTAACTAACCTCCATTCTAACACATTGCACTTTCTTGAAATTTTTTCAGAAAACTTTTGGCTTAAATGATTCCATGAGTCCCCCCACTTATGTGAAAAAAAAAACACATTTTACAACTCTCCACTCTTGGTGTTAAAAAATGACACTTTCAGAAACAAGTTCCTTTTCATTTTATTTATGAGAATGATGTTGCTGTGAAAAAGATGACATTTGAAGAATTGCTGGAAAAGAACGACAAGAATTTAAAGGATTTCGACAAGCCCATTATCAGTGCTGAGTTTTAACGCTGCGCAAGATCTAAGGTGCTTGGTTTACTATGTTTCTTCTAACTCTGTTTCTTCCCGTTTCGCCAAGTCTTGGCAATAGAGTCTTTCGGCACTTATTACACAGAGCTTATAATTTCTGGGACAAAGACTTGGAAAGCTTTAGGAAACACATTAAATCACTCAATAATTCTCCAGTTAGAAGAATTAAAACAAGGTTACTGGCATCACTTCTAGTTTTTTAGTTCATCATTTAGAGTGAATAGTTTACATATTTCGCTAAGGCCATTGCATGTTTCAGAGGTCTTTTGGCCTAACTGTAAATCATTTTGTTTTGAAAGTGGTATTACCTTAGGTGACAGTGAGAAAAACAGATAAAAAAAATATCCAGTATTTCAATGAAATAATAGATGTCCATGAGCCAAGCGTGCCCATACATTTTATTTGGAATTCATTCATCAATTGTCATGGGAAAAACTACACCTTACAAGTGGAATTAATTCATTTAACAACTGACCTAATATATTCAGGGAAATGTGTTAGCCACTAGAGTTCGAAGTTAATTACTTTAAATAATATTAAATTCTAAGAATAAACACTTTCTAGAGAGATGTTTGATATCTACTGAAAGTGTAGAGAAATATGATAAGTTGGTTAATGTAACATCATATTGAGATAAAGAAAAGCCACCTATGGTGTCCAGAGGCTGGCCCGGCATGCTCAGGGAGGCCATGGAATCCCGCTCTTGAACTTAAACACTTTCAAGGAACACTAACATCAGATAAGGCCACTCTGTGACCATGATGAATGGAGACAAAAAGGATGACCACTCTGTACTTATGAACACTGTCAAAGCTACAAGAATAGACTAACTATCTATCCTGGATCATGTGAATGACCATTGCCCCTTTACCAACTACAACTTAGCCTTGATTTATGCCTCTCATCTTCTGGATGAGCTTTATTAAGATACCCAGTCATGAAATTACCCATGCTTCCTGACAACATCCAATCCAGAACAAACATGCATGTTTATAAACCCTACCCTAAATCTGCTGATACAAACACAAATCTTTTTTAAACTTTTTAATGTTTATTTATTTTTGAGAGAGAGAGAGAGAGACAGAAAGAGAGAGAGAGAGAGACAGAGCACAAGCAGGGAAGGGACAGAGAGACAGGGAGACACAGAATCTGAAGCAGGCTTCAGACTCTGAGCTGTCAGCATAGAGCCCGACATGGGGCTCAAACCCATGAATAGCAAGATCATGACCTGAGCCAAAGTCAGACGTTTAACCGACTGAGCCACCCAGGTGCCTTTAAACCCAAATCTTTTAAGTCATTTTCCGCACCATTTTATTATTGTGTGCCTTCTCCCTCTCTGAAATGAACAACAAAAACAACTTTTTCAACTATAGGTTTGCTTTTAGAGCTAATTCTCTATTTCTTCAAATGTAAGGCACTATAAAAATTGTGTATCTTAGAACTGATGGAAAAATACATTTTATTACATCTGCTTTCCAGAGTAGAAATGCATGTACCATATACGTTCAACCTAAAAACTGAGAAAGTCTTTTATTTTTAAGGCAAGTAATTCCCTTAAAGAGATTCTTGAAATATTCTCTACAGAAAAGGAGTCTATTCATCACATGAAGTAGAAGCTTGGTAAATTTTTTTTTCAATTTCAGGATATATGAATACATAAAGGATTTTTAAAAATACTTTGGATCAGAAATTGGTGAATTATGGCCCACGGACTAAATCTGCCCCCCTTTCTATTTTATAAATAAAGTTTTATTGAAATATAGGCACATATATTCATTTACATATTTTCAATGACAAAGTTCATTAGTTGTAACAGATCATGTGGCCAGTTACGCTTGAAATATTTACTGTCTGAATCTTTATAGAGAAAACGTTTGCCGACTATCTTCTGGAGTGAAATATAAGCAATTACCAGAAATTAGGACTGAACATATCGCAGCTTTGTAACACTTGTAAAACACATTACCATTTGCATGTATACCATATTGATAATGTAAAAAAAAATACTGTGATTCAATCTCCTCACCTGTAAGATCAGCATTATAGTTATAATACCTACTTTATACAGTTATTGTGAGGATTATGTGTATTAATATATCTAAAGTCCTTGGAACAGTACTAGCATATAAGAACTGTTAACATAAGTGTCTGCTATTTTTGTAGTTGCTTACAACCACTAACAAAACCAGCAGCACCCCATACCTCTAAACATTAAATCTCATCTCTGGACAAAAAACAAATTAAAAAATAGCACAAAAATAGCCAAATAAAGGCAAGATGATTTATATTGTATCACTGGCCAAAATCATCCAAAAATGGTGGGGGGAGGGCAGGAGAGAGAGAAAGAGAAAAGGAGAACAAAAAGCATTGCTTGAAAAGGAATGCAATTATTTTATTGAAAACTAGGAAACAATTAATGAAACTGATTTGAAGCAACAACATACATGACAGTTTTTCTGTAGTGTTCCACCACTGGATTATGCAGATATGAATATAATAGAATTTTGAAACACCCATATGCTGATTAAATAGGAGAAATCGAAATATCCAACTATACACCCATCTTCTGCAGAAATATCAGTGTGGTAGTCTGCCCTCAGAGTTCATTTCTGTGTCTCCCATTCTTACTTCATAGTGTTCCTTGGAGGAGAAAACCCACAAGTTGAGGTAAACCAACTGAGCAAATTAAAGAAAACGCAGGGTAACTTCCTTTGAAATTTTATTATATCTATCAACAGGCAGATTTTCTTGGAAATTCATGGGACTAAACAGTCCCCCTACATCCAATGAACGTTTGTTTTCAAAGGTGTCATTTTTACACGTTAGAGATTCTCTTCAACATTTCTATTTACCAGACACCATTTTCTATTACTGAAGGATGATTATTGGAGGGTGATATGTGATATTGGGAATTTATTAAATTCCCTGATTCTGAGTCAAATATAATTTTTCCAGATTCAGGAAGAAAGTCTTGAAATAAAATGTCTTAAATGTCATCTTTTTCTACCTAATTTAATAGCAATGTTTTTGAAACAAGTGGTCATACAAAGGTTTAGAGCCTGGAAATCAGATGATCAAAAAACCGCAGTGATACAGAAATAGGTTTCTACATAAAATGAATCAACAAAGTATTCAAAGTACAATGCTTTCTGTCTCCCCTTATCATAGTTTCAAAGAGATTTGACTCAAACATTTGACCCACATGGAGCACCTGGGTGGCTCAGTTGGTTAAATGTCTGACTTCAGCTCAGGTCATGATCTTACAGTTCATGGGTTCATGCCTCACATCGGGCTATGTGCTGACAGCTCAGAGTCTCGAGCCTACTTCAGATTCTGTGTCTCCCTCTCTCTCTGCCTCTCCCTCACCCGTGCTCTGTCTCTCTCTCTCTTTCTCTCAGAGATAAATAAACATTTAAAAAATATTTGATCAACAGAAACTTCTACATGTTCTTTTCATTACTAAGTGACACCTGTTCTACATTTAGATTCACAGTACCTAATAGTTCTGTTAGATTAATACAATTATTATCATTTTCAGGTTTGACTTCATTGTGGTCATAAGATTAAGCCTTTAGAAAGCTACAAATCAAGCTGAGAATAATGCCAATATTTCAATTCTTTCCACTAGGATGAATCACAGTTTGGGAGAAAAGACATAATAAATGACAAGTAACAAAGGGCTTGTCACTTTTACTGCTCTATGGATTTTAGAATGGAGAAGACCATAAGAATTTCTGAAAAAAGGAATAAATTCAGTAAAATATGCCCACTTGCATATTATAGAATTATGAAGCCTACTCATAATAGATTTATATGATTTTCATTTCACATTGCATTTCCTTTATAAAATAACACCAGTCAAGGATATAATATACAGAAAGACTTATTTATAGATAAAAATAATAAGAAGCCATTTAAAGAAAGAAATATGTCTGTATACACTTATATGAAATAATTGTCAAGTTATATATATGGTGGGAAGAAAATGATGGAGAGAATTTGTAGTGGGCTGACTCTAAGATGTCCCCAAAGATTCTTGCCTCCAGTAATTACACCGTTATGTAATCTCCACACCTTGAGTCTCATGGAAACTGACTTTTTAAACTATGAGAAAGGTGATGGGAGATGACCAAAATTTAGGTTACATAAGAATGTCCATCTAGCTAGCAAATTGTTTCCTTGGCTTATATGCTTTGATAGAGCAAGTAGCCTTGTTGGAGATGTCCTTATGGGAAGGTACTGAGGGCAGCCTTGGGTCAACAGTCAGCTGGGAACTGAATCCCTAAATCCAACAGCCCATGAAGAGAGCTTATACATGGATTCATTCCAAGCTGAGTGTTCAGAAGAGAACCCATGCTTGGATGACCCCTTGATTAAAGTCTCTGAATAGTCCAGAAGCAGAGGACCCGGTGAGGCTATGTCTGAGCACCTGACCAAGAAAAACTAAGGTACTGAATATGCATTGTTTTAAGCTGCTTAATAAGTGATGTTTTGTTATCCAGCAATAGATAACCGATACATATTTTGACACCTGGTAGTGGGATGCACCCATGACAAAGGGAAGAAGTGGTTTTGCAACCAGACAGTAGTTGAAGGCTAAAGGATCTGGAAAAGAAAGATAGAGAAAACCTAAATTCTCTTGAGCAGGCTGTTAGTAGAAATATAACCATTAAGGACACTGCTGATGATGGCTCGAAAGAAGTGAGTGACATGTTACTGGAGACTGGAAGAAGGAGGATCCTTATTATATAGTGGTAGAAAGCTTAACAAAATTTTTATCTCACTTATGTGGAAAGCATCTACATGATAAACTTGGTTATCTAGCTAAGAAAATGTCCAAGCAAGCTATTGAATATGCCACCTCGTTCCTTTGTGCTATTTATAGTAAAGTGCAAGAGGGAAAAACTGAGGATGAATTGCCAGACAAAAAAGGAACCAGAACTGATGATTTGCAAAGTCTTCAGCCTCTTCAGATGGTAAAAGATGCTAACATTGAGAAATGACTTCTAGGCACTCTCAGAAGGACATATTCTAGAAGTAAGGCCTGGTCTAGAGGTAAAGTTGAGTGTCTTTGTTAAAACGTCAAAAGATGAATTATCAGAGTAGTTGGTCACCAAACACGAGTCATTTAGAGAGATTAATGGTATGCCTAACCATAAGGCATTTGGGACCTTCAGAGCATTGTTCTTCAGCCTCTACAGGAGCCCAAGGTAGAAGAGGGCTTATCTAGAAGACATTTGGGGTGTGGCTTTTGCCTAATGGATTGAATCCCAATTAAATTCACAGAAGGCCCACAAACTTTTAAGAAAATCTTGGCACCAAAAACACTGGCAGTTTTAACTAAAAGAAACAAAGAGAATATAAAATGAAAAGACACTGCTGGTCTCCCCTAAATTTCTACTGGCAGTGAGCACACTGAGAGAACTGTGAGTTCTCACACAGTGGAAAAACACATGCTATTTCTCACAAAGAAAAGCAAGGAGATTTGAAGGACCAAAACAGGAGTGCAGAACACAGAACCAGGAGCCCTCAAAACTAAGACCAGAAGAAATAAACACACCTAGGGAAGACCTGCATTCTGCACTTGGGCCCCATATACCCATCATTGTAAGAGCAGTATTTAACACTGTGTTAAAGTACATACTCACAAGTATATACTCATCTCGTCTACAATGGATGTAAAAGGATTCAAGAAGAAGGTGGCCTGTAAATGACTGTCACTTCTCCTACTGGCACAGATGGAAGTTTTTAGAGGCAGAAATGAAGTCTTTGACTAGCTTCAAAACTGCAAAGGTGTGTGTATCCCATAAGCTGTCTTAGCTTTGGGGATATATCTTAAAGAGATGGCCAATTGAAAGCCAAAAAGCCATTCACCAGCAGTTATTTTTCCCCCTTCTAAATTTGCTATTGGGATTTTGAAAGGTATTAAATGTAGTACAGCAATTAACATCTTTGAACAACTCCTGGGAAAAAAAATAAATTCAAAACTGGATGCATCAATCGCTAAAAAATAATGAAAAACAAACAAACAAAACAACAACAACAAAACCAACAACCCAGTTTCAAAGGATTACTCCCAAGCCTTGAACATAATCAAGGACCTTCCAACATTTGGTCAGCTGGATTTCCAAATTTTTATGGATTCTTATTTCCTCCCCAATTTTCCCCTTTTGGAAAAGGGCTGTGTAGCTGCTCCCTTTCACCTCACTCATCACTGTATACTGGTAAGACAGGCAGGAGATTACTTGTCGCTTTGATTTCACAAGTCAGATCAAGAGAAATCGTGTTCCAAGAGCTCTACTTAACAGACTACACTCGTCTGCACCTCAATCTGATCCCTAAGATGAGATTTTAGACTTGGAGCAAATTCTGTAATAGGCCTTAAGGACTTTTTTGGGATGGGCAGGTTAATGTGTTTGGCATGGGAAAGTGATGTGCATACTTCAGAGTCAGGGTACAGACTTTAACGGGTTTCTATGACAGCTGCTCATACACTTGTGGAAACCCCTGCCCTTAAATAACTTGTTTCTAACCAATAGAATGCCAAGAGTTCAGGGGTTATAACTTCCAAGATTGGAATTTCATAAGATTTCAACTTCTATTGTAGTCACAGACTCTCCCTATTGCCGTCTTAGAGATGTCCATGTGACAAGGAACTGAGGGTGGCTTCTCAATACTACCAGCGAGGGGCTGATACTCTCAGTCCCACAGCCCTTAAGAAACTAAATCCAACCAACAGATGTGAGGTTATAAATGTCCTTCACCAGGGGTGCCTGTGTGGCTCAGCCTGTTAAGTATCTGACTTTTGATTTTGGGCTCAGGTGGTGACATCATGGTGGCGGGATCAAGCCCCACACTAGGCTCTGCACTGAGTGTGAAACCTGCTTGAGGTTCTCTCTCTGCCCCCTGCCCCCACTTGTGCATGCTCTCTCTTTCTCTCTCTCAAAATAAATAAACTTAAAAAAAAAAAAGAAATGTCCTTCACCATTTGAGCCTGCAGATGAGACCTCAACCCTGACCTACACACCAATGGTAGCCTTGTGGGAAGTCTTACATCAGCAGGTTCAGCTAAGCCATCTCCAGATTCCTGACACATAGAAACTGTGAAATAATAAATGTGGATTGTTTTAAGCTGCAAATTTATGTGTTATTTAACAATGGCTGACAAAGATAGTATTGTACATAAATATATGCTTTAATGTGTGTAGAACATCTCTGATATAAATACAATAAATAAAAGAGGGTGGGTATCTCTGAAGAGAGAATAGGACCTTTCTGAAGTGAGAAGTCATACTTTTCTTTGTATACCCTTTGTAGTTTTTGAACTTTAAAAAAAAGCTTGTTACTAAAACTACTAATTATTTTTAAGAAAATAGGTCATTTCATACTCGTCATTTAAAAATCAACTAAGAATTTATCCTACACAAAACTTACCCTGTTAATTCTATTTTCACAAAATGAGACAACTTGACATCTAAGATAGTAAAATTTAAGTACAAAAGACTTTCATATCCGAGAGCAATCAAGTTTGAGGACATACCTCAGTTTAGTCAATTGGCAGTAAGTATTTTGGAACTAAGAAATCAACCGTGCGATAATTTCTATATAATTCCTTTTTACCAAGAACAGGCATCTAAATTTATCAGGTTCCAGAAAAGATGTAAGTGGCAGGTGGTAGACTTGTTATGTGCTAGTGCATATAATGGGAAAAAAATTCTTATTTACTTTTTTACCTCATAAGTTTATTAACCATTTTTATATCAGTAGTAGAATTTTTAAACCTGAGATAAAGTTAACTTGTATTATATACTTCTCTTCTTCCACACATTACATCAAGAATGAAATAGTCTCCTCGGGCATCTGGGTGGCTCAGTTGGTTAAGCGTCCAACTTGACTTCAGGACATGATCTCATAGTTTGTGGGTCTGAACCCCGCGTTGGGCTCTGTTCTGTGCTGACAGCTCAGAGCCTGGACCCTGCTTCAGATTCTGTGTCTCCCTCTTTCTATGCCCCTCCTCCACCCATGCTCTGTCTCTCTCTTTCTCAAAAATAAATGAACATTGGGGCGCCTGGGTGGCTCAGTCGGTTAAGCGTCCGACTTCAGCTCAGGTCACGATCTCACGGTCCCTGAGTTCGAGCCCCGCGTCAGGTTCTGGGCTGATGGCCCGGAGCCTGGAGCCTGCTTCTGATTCTGTGTCTCCCTCTCTCTCTGACTCTCCCCCGTTCATGCTCTGTCTCTCTCTGTCTCAAAAATAAATAAACGTTAAAAAAACATTTAAAAAAAATAAATGAACATTAAAAAAATTTTAAAGAAGAATTAAATAGTCTCCTGTAATTTATTTCATTGTAAAAACATATACTGGATATGTCTTATGTACCAGCACCAACGATGAATAAAGGGATTCTACTCACAGTAAACTTGCACTCTAATAAAAGAGAGATATAAATAAACCTTCAAGAACATGTCTGTGTGATAAATATTATAACAGATACGTGTACAGGGAGTCTAATGGGGGAAAAAAAGGTAGAGAAGGAGGGAGCCAAATCATAAGAGACTCTTAAAAACTGAGAACTGAGGGTTGATGGAGGATGGGGAGAGGAGAAAGTGGGTGATGGGCATTGAGAAGGGCACCTGTTGGGATGAGCCCTGGGTGTTGTATGGAAACCAATTTGACAATAAATTTCATTAAAAAAAAGAAAAAAAGAAAAAAAAACAGGGACACCTGAGCCCATGAGTGGGGAGACCAGAAAACTTTTCCAGAAGAGCAATTACACAGGCCAATGCTTTCTACCGCCTTTGTGACTAATACAATTTACAATTTTACTTTCATTTTTTGGTTTGGCGTCTTACTTTTAACTCTCGTTTGCTGTTTTGCTTTTTTTTTTTTTTTGCCTGATAATCCTATTTTATTATCAACAACGTACCAGCTTGGTGGTGTAACTATCGGATTATGCCAGTAGCAAATCCTGAAAACACTGGACACCTCTGCAACGCGGGGAGCGTGGGTTGGTGATGCTAAGCCGTGAAAGAGGAGAGAAGATGCACCGGAGAACAAAAAGGAGCTATGCCAAAGGATCTGAGAGAATGTCAGAGAGCCGGATGGGAGGACTTGCAGGAGCAGGAGAAGCACAGCAGGAAATGCTCTTACTGGACTAGCGCAGATGGCAGAAAGAAAAACCATCACACACACACACACACACACACACACACACACACACACACACTTAAGAGCCATGGAGAACAGAGAAGATGGAGTAGGCTGACAATTACCATGCCATATTATCTATTATTTTTAGTTTGCAGATGCCTATTTATTTCACTCAGGGAATGCTCCACAGTGTACCCCGTATTTTGAGATGCAGGATTTTAGGGAAGAGTGGGTGAGTTCAGGAGAGATCAGAGTGGCTCAGTGGAAAGTGAGCACAGAGGCGATGGCAGGCCGCCATCTCATCTTCTAGGGAGTGCGCAGAGACTTACTAATGCCATTCCCGTGGGGACTTGCAGTCGCTCCAAAGCTCAGCCCCAGAGTCCGCATTAAGGCACATCAACTGCTTCACAGGCTTTCTCCATCTCTGTGCACAAGAACGATCACAGCTGAAACTGTAACATCTCCAGACACCCTTACTGAATTCCGTGAGCTTTGGTATGAACACAATGATGTCATGATTCTTACTGTCTAAATGAAAGACGATAAATCGTTCTTATAAATGTAATTGTATGCCACAAGATATGAGACATTCGCTCCCAGCTGGAAGTAAAATACTTCACAAATCGTTAGTCCAAAACCCTCCTGTTAGCCCAGCATCTTATGCAAAGACCTGTACAGGCTGGTAGGGGAAAAGAGGAAACACACAGAGTTCTATTGGTAAAGCACGTCACTTACTCATAACAAGCTAATGAGAGAAGAAACAGTAGATAAATGAAACTAATGGATGAATTAGGATTTGGGGGAATATTTTTGAATTTCAGTCTTATCCTTATATGTACCTTTGGTCTTTCCGCTGTTTGAACTAACTTCACCTCAGAAACCCCACCTCCCCAAATCATTTAAATGAGTTTAACAAAATTAAGAGCTGGAGATGATAAACAAAGTGTCAAAAACGAAAAATTTAAAGACATTGTCACCAATCCATAGTCAGGCTTTGATTTAAATGACAGGTAGGAAAAGATTATGTGATACAGATTATGTTTTGTTTTGTTTTGTTTTGTTTTCTGTTTTCCTGTTGCCTTAATCTTCTTCATTTTCCTTTGCCAGGAGGTGAGTTACTTTTCTCAAAATCCCTCACAGGCCAGAACAAGAGTAGAGTGACATGAATTAGTAAAACCATTCAAGATAGATTTTTTTTTTCTGTGAATCCAAAATTACTATGAATCCAAACTAATCATTACAGAAATAACTCTTGATATGATACACAATGATAAAGAAAATCACTGATCTGTTCATAGGGAAGTCATTCCACCCTCCAATGAGGGTGGAATAAAGTTGAAAAGCAAAGAGAGTGTGACCATAGTTACAGATAGAATAAATGCACATGATATTTATTTATTCAATTATTTCTCAGTCATGCACATTTTGTGTTTTATTCTACAATAAGAGCTACTAATAATTAATGTAATAATTATTACATGTAATAATTAATATGTAACAACGTAATAATTACATATAACAATGTAATAATTATTGGATATTGGATATCTCACATCAATGTTAAAAACTTTGTATTAATTATCTAATTTAAATCTCAACAACCAAAAATGAATAATCTAATTTAAAAAATGGGTAGAAAACATGAATAGACATTTCTACAAAAAAGACTTCCAGATGGCCAATAGACACATACATGAAAATGTTCAATATCACTGGTCATCAGGGAAATTCAAATTTAAACTGGAATGAGATATCACCTCACACCTGTGAGAATAGCTACAATCAACAACAGAAGAAACAACAAGTGTTGGCAAAGATATGGAGAAAGGGGAATCCTCTTGCACAGTTGATGGGAAAGCAAACTGGTGCAGACGCTCTGGAAAATGGAATGGAGAGGGAGTTAAGGTGGCAGAGTTGTAGGGGGACCCTGAGCTTGCCTCGTCCCTTGAACATATCTAGATTAACATCACATCATTTTTGAACACCTAGGAAATCGATCTGAGAATTAAGGAACAATCTGCACAATTGGAGGAGGAGAACATAGCAGGTATAACACTTATTTTAACAAATGAATCCAAGCATACCTAGCTAAAATTTCAAACACTCCCGACTGCAAGCAAGGAGGAGCTCTTGAGAGAATGACCTGTGGCAGAGAGCAGCTAAAACACAAGAGCACTATGCACATGTCATACACTGGAAACAGTTCCTGAAGTGCTAGCCCTGGACAGTGTATGACCCCTTCTTAATACAGCATTAGTCTCAGGAGCAGGAAACATAACAAGTTTCATAACATGCAGAAGACCAAAACCTAGACAAAATGACAAAACAGAGGAATTCTCCCCAAAAGAAAGATCAAGAAGAAATCACAGCCAGGCACTTGCTCAAAACGGGTGTATGTAATGTATCTGAGTAAGGATTTAGAACAGCTATCATAAGGATTCTAGCTGGGTTTGAAAGAAGCGTAGAAGACACCAGAGAAACCCTTGCTGCAGAGACAAAAGACCTAAAAACTAATCAGGCTGAAATGGAAAATGCCATAACTGAGATGCAAAACTGATTACTATAATCACAATGAGAATGGAAGAAGCAGAGGAAAGAATAGGTTATACAGAATATAAAATTATGGAAAATAATACAACTGAAAAGAAGAGGGAAATAAAACTATTAGATAACAAATGTAGACGTAGGAAACTCAGAGACCCCATAAAGTGCAATAATATCTGTGTCATAGGAGTCCCAGAAGAAGAAGAGCAGGGAAAAAGGGCAGAAGGTTTAGTTGAACAAATTATAGCTTGGAACTTCCCTAATCTTGAGAAGGAAACAGGAATTTAGGTCCAAGGGGCACAGAGAACTCCCCTCAAAATCAACAAAAACAGGTCAACACCACAACATATAGTAAGACTTGCAAAATGCAAAGATAAGGAAAAAATTCTGAAAGCAGCTAAGGACACAAGGTCCTTAACCCATAAGGGTAGACACATAAGGTTAGCAGCATACCTGTCCACATAAACTTGGCGGGCCAAAAGGGAGTGGCATGGTATGTTCAATGTGCTATTGGAAAAAATATGCAACCAAGAACACTTCATCCAGAAAGGCTGTCATTCAGAATAGAAGGAGAGAGAAAAAGTTTTCAAGACAAGCAAAAACTAAAGGAGTTTGTGAACACTAAACCAGCTCTGGAAGATTTATTCAAAGGGACACTTTGAAGGGGAAAGAGGGACCAAAAACCACAAGGCCTAGAAAGGAACAGACAATCCACAGAAAAGTGACTTTACATGTAATACAATGGCACTAAATTCCTGTCAATAATTACTCTGAATGTAAATGGACCGAATGGTCCAATAAAAAGACAAAGGGTATCCAAATGGATTAAAAAAATAAAACAAGACTCATCGATATACTGCTTACAAGAGATTCATTTTAGACCCAAAGATTGAAAGTGAGGGGATGGAGAGCCATTTATCATGCTAATGGGCATCAAAAGAAGCTGGAGTAGCCATACTTATATCAGACAAACTAGATTTTAAAACAAAGACTGTAATAAGAGATGAAGAAAAACACTATATCATAATAAAGGAATCTACCCAACAAGAAGATCTAACAATTGTAAATATTTATGCCCCCACTTGGAAGAACTCAAATATATAAATCAATTAATAACAAAGACACTCATTGATAATAATACAATAATAGTAGGGGACTTTAACATCTCAATCAGAGCAATGGACAGATCATCTAAGCAGAAGATAAACAAGGAAATAATTATTTTGAATGACACACTGGACCAGGTGGACTTAACAGTTATATTCAGGGCATTTCATCCTAAAGCAGTAGAATACATATTCTTTTTGATTTCATATGAAACATTCTCCAGAACACATACTGAGCCACAAATCAAGCCTCAACCAGTACAAAAAGATTTAAGCCATACCATGCATATTTTCAGACCACAAGGCTATAAAACTTGAAGCCAACCACAAGAAAAAATTTGGAAAGACCACAAATACATGGAGGTTAGAGAACATGCTACTAAATAATGAATGGGTTAACCAGGAAATTAAAGAAGAAACAAAAAAAAATGTGGGAGCAAATGAAAATGAAAACATGACAGTCCAAAAAACCTATGGAGCAAAGGCGGTCCATTAAGAGGGAAGTATATAGCACTACAGCCTTGTCGAGAAGCAATAAAAGTCTCAAGTATACAATCGAACCTTATACCTAAAGGAACTAGAAAAATAACAGCAAGTGAAGCCTAAAACCAGCAGAACATGGGAAATAATAAAGATTAGGGCAGAAATAAATAATAAAGAAACAAACAAAAAAAAAAAACCAACCAAACAACAACATAAAAGGTAGAACAGATCAACGAAACTAGAAGCCTGTTCTTTGAAAGAATTAGCAAAACTGATAACCCCCTAGCTGTACTTAGCAAAAAGATAAGAGAAAGGACCCAAATAAATAAGATCATGAATGAAAGAGGAGAGATCACGATCAACATCATAAAGGGGAGTTCTCTTAGTCACACCTCCTGGGTATTTTTCTAACCAATTCTTTTTGAATATGTATGTAAATCAAAACAAAGAAAACACACACACACACACACACACACATATCATATCATATATCACAAGCAAAAAAAATCTGCAATGTTGTTTAAGTAATTATGCTACTATGTTATGGTAATCCATTAAAAATCAAATCTAGCAATTTATCAGATCTTACAATCATATTTTATAGGGAAAGAATTTCAGTGAATGTAAATTTACTATTATGAAAAAAATTCATTTAATTATTTCCTATATAAATACAGAAATATAAACTAATAAAACAATCATAAGCTATTTCCTGGAGAAAAGAAGCTTTACGTAAATGACCTTCTTTTACTTAAATGAGTATGTATTTAAATATTAATTTTGAAATTAATATTAAAATATATTAATTTATTATGTATATAAATATTAAAATATATAAACCGAGTGTCATCCTTCTTACATAATCAAAATCATTTAAGAATGGTTGGGTCCCTTCCAGTAAACGATCAATGCCAATGTAAATCCATTCAATTAATGAAACTAGTTACCTAAGATTTGAAATGAATATCAACATTCTCCCAAGACCTTTGATCTGAATCAAACATAATGTCAAAATAGAAGAAGTTTATTTTGTTTTATATTTTATTTTATAGTATTGCTTTGTTCTATGGCAAACAAGACAAAGCTCCAACTTCCAGCTCTTGCTCAGGAATCTTGAAGTAATCTTATTTAAAGATTTATGAGCAACTATGTTCCCAAGATATTTTTTGAGCCATATTCAGGTTTTATTTTTGTTCATACTTCCTCAAACAATGCTCAAACGTTCCCACTTTCTGAAACAATGTTAGAACATCAGAATGTTTATTTTCTTTAGTGTAACCTTTATTACAAACTTGTGCTAGAATGGTATTTTATCTCAGTGGTACGATGGCTTTCTAAACTATACCCTAGTACACTATTAGTCTTACAAATTATGAGCCCAGGGATTCTATCTCTCTAAGGAAAGTAACTTCAGAGAAATATGTTAATAAATAAGTTCAAATTTGATAGAAAATTTGTTCTTTTTATTTATATGGTGTTAGACATTCTTCAAGATTCATCTCCCTGAAGTATTTCTCATTAAAAGGAAAGAAATACATTTGGCTTTTAAGAACAGCAAACCAGAGAGAAGATAATTTTGTGTGTCTGAAAAACTTTCCTTTGAAATAAAATTCTACAAAGGGAAAGGATCCTTTTAGGAAATTTTCTCTTCATATTAATTTTTGAGGGTTGGCTAATGTGCCAGAATCTATCAAATAGGAGTTGTGAAGTTTCATTCCACACAATCAATTGTTTAACCTAAACATGAAGATACCAAAATTATTGGAGCTCCTTTTATTTATTTATTTTTCTTTAATTTTAATGTGTATTCACTTTTGAGAGAGAGAGCAGGTGAGGGGCAGAGAGAGGGAGGCACAGAATCTGAAGCAAGATAGAACTAGGTGATGCATAGACACCATTAGCATTATGTGCATGCTTCTAGGTGTTTAGCTATATATAAATATATATGTATAGCACCAACCTGTATATAGGAGGCACCTAAACATTTTAGTTCAAGATATATATAAGTAAATCATTGATGACACCATAAAAGATATGATATGAAAGTGTTAGCAGAAGAAAAGTACGTAAATGAACTAAGATAGGATCCTTGGTTCCATAATGCTTGTACATAGGGCACAAGGATCCTGGAAATTGCCCATCAGGGTGGCACCGAGGTAGTGTTAGGTAGCGGCACACCTGAACGCTTGTAGAGCGCAGGACTGTTGGACCAGAGGTTAAATCTCATTTGCAGTAATGGAACCGGTATACCCAAGCCAGGGATCCAAAGGTATCGCTCCACCACGTTCAGATTATCGAGTGGTAGATCAGTCTAGCTCCACAGCAGCCCCGAGAAGATCCAGCAAACAGTGCAGGGATCTTTAAGATCTGGTCTTTTCTCAGCTGCCATGAGATCACAAGCAGATCCTTCTCCCATACATACCAGTACTCTATTAAAGAAGAAAGTGAGGGGACAGAAGAGGTCTGGAACCCTAACCCTCTAACACAGCAAAACAGTCATCTAGAGAATCTCTTTAAGTTCAGGAGTCAAAGTAGAATGAAAAATAAAATAGGTTCTTTTTGATTTTGAGTGTTTTTCCCATCGTCATTGGATGTACTGATCATGTCATTAACAGAAAAAAATTTAAAACGAATGTGATTTTGTAATGACATTCATTCATTACAAATTATATTCATTATCTGTACTACTTTCTTTAATATGTGTAGCTGGACGAGCCATGTTAGCATATATCATCAAAGTCATACCATGCTCTTCAGAACTCTCCTGAAAAGGTGATCGCACATGTGATAGTTCTTCTAAATCACAGATTGGTTAATTGACCCTATAACATGAATGACCACTTCATATAAATTAAAGTCTTTAAAAAGATTCTATTTATAAGACCCTCTCTTCATTCCAGTATGGAATCATCTCAAAAGCTCTTGAATTACAATTAGAGGCCCTCAGAAAAATGAATCTTATTTGGGACTAAAGCCCTATTCTGCAGACATCTGGGTCTTCTCTCTGAGGGGAAGCATTGAGCCTACTTATTATTTATCTGAAAGATCTATTCCCAGAAGGAGAAAAGGCACTTTTCCAAAGTTGAAAACAAGTTCTTTGGTTTTAACATCCACAAGCCGTTCAATAAATTCAAGTGTTTAACCAATAAAGTTCAGCTTTACATTGCTCATAAAGTACCATTTTGTTGCAGCTCAGGATTATTAATATTTCATATCATAAATAGTATTTATCAAGTTCTTGCCTGTTCTTGCTTCCACTGATGGCATACAGTTCAATTTGGGGAAGTGATGCCCTGTGCAACAAGAGCCTTGGGATAAGAATGCACCTGAGTTCTACAGTTATGTATGACTCCAGTCATTAATTTAACACAATGCAAATTCTACAGTAGAGTCTAGAGATACATTTCTAGAAAGAACAGGAATACAATCCGGAATTTCATGAAGCTGATGTCCTAGAGAAGACATATATATATATGTTTTTAAATACAGAGTATTCTGCCTCTACTGATGGCATATTATGGAATGTGTACCAACCTTTTTACTGAGAATGGAGAGACATACTGGAAAATATGTTTTTAAAATGCTTTTGAAGACATAGCAATGCTGCAGCATAATGAAGAATATAAAGCAATGAAATAAGAGAAGAAAACACAAGTAGTTGAACTTAGCATCTGGGATATCTTTTCTAGAAGGGACATCTGCCATTTAAGAGAAAAGAGAATGAGATACTGAGGGGCTGGAGAGCACAAATGGAGTCCAGACCATGCCAAAGAGGGAAATCCTTTTTGACCCCCATTCTTTGTGTAGACCATAAAGCACTATATCCTGAAATGGAGGTCAGCAAGTATTTTCTGTAAAGGGCTAGGCACTAGATATTTTAGGTTTTGTAGGTTATGCTGTTGGTAGCAACTGCTTAGTTCTGTTTTTGTAGTAAAAATGCATCATCTTTGACAATATTAATAGATGGACATCACTGTATTTCATAAAACCTTATTTATACAAACAAGCAGCAGGCCATATTTGACACAGGGTCTGTAGTTTGCAAACCTCTGCCATGAAGAAAGCATGAGGCAGAAATATACTAGACTTAAAAGGAAATAAAGCTTAATCATATTATTCTTTGTTATTGGATTAAAGTAAGAATGCATTCCTAGCATCGATGGCTACCTTTAAAAGTCAGACTTAAGTCATGACAAATGGAAAATAGTAAGATCCTACAAATTATGATTATCTGCAAATTATCTCTGAAGCTTTTTCATATATTTTGCAATCAACTAAAAGCCCCATAAGATAAATAATAAACAAACAAATGCAGTTGCACGAAAATATCAGGTTTCTTTTTAACTTGATGAACTCAGTCTACAATTTATGTGGAAGTTTAAAAGACCACAAATGAGAAATGTTCTTAAATAAGATGTATAAAGTGGGAGCAGATTCTTTACTAAATGTTATTTTGAAAGTACAGTATTTAAGAGAGTATCCTATTGAAACAATGTTAGATAAATAAACCAATACAACAGAATATAAATTACAGAAACAGATCCACCTATATGGATATATGATTTATGACTGGTTAATGCTGGAGCATATATGAAAATCTCAAAAATGAGTATTAGATGAATTACAGCACTAAACGGAAATGGAAAAAAAGGAACCTCCTTAAATATAGTATGTAAGAATATTGTGATGTGGAGGAGGGAAATACCTTTTTTTAAGTTTATTTATTTTGATAGAGAAAGAGACAGAGAGAGAACATGAGAAGGGGAGGGGCAGAGAAAGGAGAGTGAGAATCCCAAGCAGGCTCCATGCTGTCAGGGCAGAGCCCAATGCAGGGCTTGATCCCAGGAACCAGGAGATCATGACCTGAACCAAAACCAAGAGTCAGATGCTTAACTGACTGAGCCACCCAGGAGCCCCAGAGGAGGGAAATATCTTTTAAAAAGGCATAATTATAGTTAATATTGCTGTGTTGTGCATTTGTGAGTTGATAAGAGAGTAGATCTCATCACAAGATGAAAAAAGTAATTATGTGTTATGATGGATGTTAACTTATTGTAGTGATAGTCTGTAATACATACAAATGTCAAATCATTACGCTATATACCTAAAACTAATATAATGTGTTGTTTTCTATATTTCATCAAATTTTCTGATATAATGTTATATGTGTTCTAGTCAAAAATAGAAGACTGGATAATTTTTTTACAGCAGTGAGAAAGAACAGCTTACACAACTGATAAATAACCCAATAATAATGTTAGGCATAAAAATAAACACAAAATAAAAGAGACTGTAAATTTGAAAAGTTCAAGACAATCATACCTAAACTGTGGTATAAAAAGAAAAGTGACTAGCTGAAATCATTGGCGGGGGGGGGGGGGGGGGGGGGAGGGGGGAGGGTAGCTATTGAGATAGACATGTCAGGTGGACATTCTAACATGTCCTTAGTGTTCTCTTTCTTGATGGTGGCGGTTACATGAGTGTTTCCTTTTTGGTAATCTTTTTAACTGTACATTACATTTTATTTCTTTTTGGTATGTGTGCTACAATGCAATAAAAGTTCAAATTTAATTATATGCATCATCCAATGATTCAGTGACTACAGTGATATTTCTATGTAGTTTTATGAAGTTCTGTGACAGGCACAAAAACATTAGAGTCTAAAACAAGAGACATTTACCTCGTCCAAAGGGAAGAAAAGACTGAATCCCAAAATATTAACAAGATTAGAGAGGTTGAGTAGAAAGAGAGGGCAAGGGAGTAAGTTAGACACACGAAAAAAAGAATCATGAAAGTATGACTTACTTACAGGTACACATCTGGGGCATCATGAGTTACAGAGAAGCTTCCACCAAGTTCCAGTTGAGAACTTGGCAAGTATTAAGATCTCTGAAATTAAGACGTATCTAAAATTTAAGATGTGCCATAGTATAGTTAGTGGGGTTTGTTTGTTTGTTTAATTTTAATCTCTCTTAAGGATACATATGTTACTTGTGATTTTTTTTAAAGAGGACATCTTGGATTCAATGAAAATTAAATTTCAGAGGTCACTGGCTAGACCTTCATATTAGATGGTATCTGAAGGATGATGAGGAGCCAGTTATCACAGACTCATCACAGCCATGGACAATTGTGTCAATGGGGTGGCAGTTTCTGAGGTGGGAAAATTGAGAAGAAAAGATTAAATTGAAAGTTAACTGGGGATCACAAGTTCAGGTTTGGATGTGCTGTTTTAGGTGCCATTGCTTCATGAGAGGATGATACAACAGAATCTGCTGACACCCAATAGAACTCAAGAGAATGATCCAGTTTTATTATCTAAAAAAAAAAAAAAAAAAAAAAAAAAGATTAACTCTCTGGGTAATAATGAAGGCCTATTTAAGGTAAAGATCTAGTTATAGATTTGATACTTTGTTGTGGAATCGCTATTAATCTGAATGCTGAAACATATATTTTTATAAATCAATATTTCAGTATACACTAATATATGTTGTGGCCTGATATATAATCATTCCATGTGCTCAAAAGTTCCATTTTGACACTTAGTGATCGAATCCATATTCTTTTGGTGTTTATCATCTAATAGAGAATTTTTTTATTATTTATAAATTTCCAAATCATATTAACTTGAATGATAAACTTTATCCCGTTTCAGATTTTCTTTTCTAATAATTTTGTTTATTCTTATCAATAGTACAAATGTTGATCATTTGTACTGTAATGTATGAAAGTACAATCCCTTTTTGTGCTTTTTTATAAGATTTTATTTTTAAGTAATCTCTTCACCCAAGTGGGGCCTGATTTACAACCCCAAGATCAGGAGTTGCAGAATACACAGACAGAGCCAGTAGGCGCCCCTTTTCTTCCACTTTTATATTGTCTAAATTGTCCTAATTTTCTTCCCACATCGACTTTTTAAATTTTTTTTATTTAATTAAAAAATGTTTATCGCTTTTTTTGGGTATTATGGAAAAGTAAAAATTGTTTGTAAGTTGTGCAATGTGATTTTTTAAAAGGTGTGCAGTGTGTTGATTTAATAGACATACACATTACAAATTAGCACATCTGTCACCTCACACACTTACCATTTTTGTGTGTGTGTGGTGAGACAACTTGAGATCGACAATTTTAGTAAATTTCAAGTATGCAATACAGTATTAACTATAATCGCCATTTTGTACATTAGCTCCCAGACTTTGTTCATCTTAATAAGTGAAAATTCATACTCTGACTAACATCTTCCATTTCCTCTACCCCTCCAGCCCTTGGCAACTACCATTGTACTTTTAAAAGTCCCCAGTTATTTTTTTTAAATTTATTTATTTATACTGGGAGAGAGAGCAAGAGTGCGTGTGGGAGGGACAGAGAGAGAGAGAGAGAGAGAGAGACAGCAAGAGAGAGAGAGGATCCCAAGCAGGCTCCACACTGCTAGCACAGAGCCCGAAGAAGAGCTTAAACTCATGAATCTTAAGATCATGACCTGAGCAAAAATCAAGAGTGGGATGCTTAATTGACTGAGCCACCCAGTTATTTGTCTTCTTATCATTCAGCATAGTGTATAGTTTTTTTCCTAGAGTCCTATACATGTCTTGTTGATTTTTTTTTCTGAAAAATTTGAAGTCTTTCTTGCTATCAGGGTCCAATGTTTTTATTTTTGTTTTTTAAATTTCTATCTATAGGAATGTAGCTATTTATCAAATGTGAATTAAAGAGGAAACTACTGAAATTTGGTAATAAGACTTTAATAGGTTTATAAAAAGAATCTAAAAGGGCCTGTATTATTTTCTGTACTTACAAATTAGTTTACAAAAACCTGTTTCTGTTCTTTAAAATTGTGATAAATTTACCTGCAATGTTTCTGGTTTGGATTCCGGAACTACTTATTAGAGGTTATTCCTTGAAAGTTTCTTGAATTTGTGTCAGATTCTGAGATTTGATCTTGATTCTCCTGAGATTCTCGAATAAATTTTAATGGTATATGTTTCTCTAAAGTACTGATGCCCATACTTTGGTCTATAGTCAACCGTTGAGTTGAATGCATAATAGTCACCTGGAAAACTCATAAAAAGTGCAGATTATCAGAAGATTCTGACTTGAAAGTCATACCAGAGGAAACCATATGTTCAACAACCTTTCAATCTAATATTAGAGCTCGTGATGGGCACCCTGGCCTGGTATCCATTGTCTGGATCATTGACCATTTAACTTGCATTTATAAATGCATTAGAATGGCTTTTTAAATCATTCATTATACATATAATTATGCACGCTACTCTGCAGCTGGGGTGTTATCAGTGACACAATGAAGCTTCCATTCATTGTTCTGGTCTTAGCTTTCTCCTTCATTATCAGTAGATGCCTCCTCTGAGTTTTGATATGCATTTAAATGTTAATTATTATATTTTACCCACCATTTCATGATATTTATAAAGGAAATGTTTCCAGGTAAATGTGATTACTTTGTCTTATGGAATTACACATAGGAGGGGCCCCACTGGTGAATAATTGGGGTTTACATTGCTGCGTCATATAACACGTCTTTTCATTATAACTAGTTTGTTTAATTTACTTTAAACTTGGGGTGCTTGGGTGGCTCAGTCGGTTAAACGTCTGACTCTTAGTTTCGGCTCAGGTCATGATCTCGCGGCCTCGTGGGTTCGAGCCCCATATGGGGCTCTGTGTTGACAGCATAGAACCTGCTTGATATTTTCTCTCTCTCTCCCTCTCTGGCTCATGCTGTCTGTCTCTCTCAAAATAAATAAACTTTAAAAATTAAATAAATAAATGAATAACTTTAATCTTAAAAATACCAATTCAATTATAATCTTCTGTTCATCTAGGAAATCAGACTTTTATAGCTTAGTATTTTATATCTAGAGGTGAATTTTATATCGACGGCTAACATGGGGAAGAGTCAGCCTTTCTACAATCTTGTTTTCATTCCTCTTCCTATGTAGGTTTTTAACCAAAAAGAAGTAACATATTTCCAGGATTTTTTATGGCAAAGGATACTATGTAAAAATGTGGAGAATCTGGTTTTTTAAAGTAAAATAGTATTAAAATCAATGAATTTATATTCTATCCTTATTGATTCATATCCAAATTTTACAATATGTCAGGAAACTTCATTTCTCCTAAGTCAGAGCCTAAGGAAAACGTTTACTGTGGATATTTTATTTGCAAATGCCATCTAGTATCTGGAGTCAGAAACAAAGGGATGGAAACAGGAAAAAAGAACGAGCCAGTACAAGTATGTGTTATCAAGTTATATTAGAATATAATATTAGAATCTGACCAATAGGTGATTGATTGCTGATCACATGCCACCTGTTTTGGACCAGATTCTTGGAAAGAGAAAGGAAGGAACTTTATCTATTGGTTCCTGTCTTCTTTGATCAAGCACCACCCCCTGTGGTTTTACCTCCACCCCCCCCCCTCTTGAATATTGTGCCCACCTGACTGTAAAGGGAGGGAGCTGAATAGGAACTGTTCTCCTATTCAACACATCAGACAAGGAAAGCTTCAAAGCATGAGAGAATTTGAAATGGTGCAAAAGGAGTGTTCCTCTGTGTGATAGTGAGTACTTTTGTGGGAAAGAATTGTAGAAAGAAAACTATATTCTCTGTTCATAGCCTGCATTTACATAGTGTATTAGCACCTCTGTCATTTTGGGCCACATATATTATACATTTTCTGACAGAAGGATTTTTTTTTACTATTGTCTGCCATTCTCCAAAACAAAATCGGATCTGTTTCTCAAGTCAGTAACCAGAATTGTAAAATAGAGCTGCTATTACAAAAATTAAGCTGTACATGTTTGTGAGTCTATGTATACACAAATACAGATACATTGACTTCTATATATTTGAAAATACTTTAAAAAGCATATAGTAAATTTATAGAATGTGTACATATTTGGAAAATATATTGCATGGAATGATACAAATAAATTCCTAATATGAAAAAATTAACTAAGGGCAAAAGTAAGATTCATATATGCATATTCCCTTTTATATATTTAATACATACTGATTTATTAAATGTACATATATAATTCAACTTATTAAAACAGCTTGTATTTACTTTTCTAGTGACAAGAAATATATCACAGGGAAAATAAAAAGGAAATTATAAACATTACACGCTGGGTTTTTTGTTATTCTCTTTTGTTGGAGACGAGACCGTGTTCTATCAAACTGGTTTTAAAGCAACAAGTGTCTAACTAAGGCCTTGTGTGTGTTGCCTGGCAGTCTTTTCAGCTTTTTAAAAATAACTGGGGAAGTGTGAGATATCGCCTCCATAGCAGTCAGAATGGTTAGTATCAAAAAGACAAGAAATAAAAAGTGTTGGTGAGGATGTGGGGAAAAAAAGGTCCTCATACATTGTTTATGGGAATGTAAATTCGTGCAGCCACAATGGAAACAATATGGAGGTTCTTCAAAAAATTAAAAATAGAAATATCATATGATCCAGTAATCCCAATAATTCCATTACTGGATATTTACCCAAAGAAAATCAAAATACTAATTAAAACAGATACATATACCTTTATATTTACTGCAGCATAATTTACAATAGCCAAGATATGGAAGCAGCCCAAATGTCCACTGACAAATGAACGGATAAAGAAAATGTGGTATAAATACATACATATATATTTATGATATATATGTAATGGAATATTACTCAGCCATAAAAAAGAATGGATCTTGACATTTGTGACAACATGAGTGAACCTAGAGGGTATAATACTAAGTAAAATAAGTCAGAGAAAGGCAAACAACAAATTATTTCACTTATAAGTGGAATTTGAAAAACAAAACAAATAAAGAAAAAAAACACACTCTTAAATACAGAGAACAAACATGGTGACCAGAGGGACAGTAGGTGGGGAAGGGGCGTAGTGGGAAATAGGCAAAATAGACATAGGGGATCAAAAGGGACAACATTTCAGTCATAAAGTAAATAAATCATGGTGATTAAAAGCACAGCATAGGAAATATAGTCAAAAATGTTGTATGGTGACCGCTGGTAACTATAGAAAGCAGGGAGTAATGTAAGAATTGTTGAATCAATACATTGTACACCTGAAACTAATAGAACATTGTGTGCCAATTATACTTCACTAATTTTTAAAGGAAAAAAGAGTGGGGAAAATATATTTTATCATTGAAAATAAAAATCTTTGGGGCGCCTGGGTGGCTCATTCCCTTGAGCATCGACTTCTACTCACGTTGCGATATCCTGCTTTGTGAGTTTGAGCCCCGCGTCTGGCTCTGTGCTGATAGCTTGGAGCCTGCTTCGGATTCTGTGCCTCCCTCTATCTCTGCCCCTCCACCCGCTTGTGCTCTGTCTCTATCTCTCAAAAATGAATAAATGTAAAAAAAAATTTTTTTTAAAGAAAGAAAATAAAAATCTTTGCATCGATGTAATGTATACTTTCTATTTACAATGTGATCTTCAAAACATAATTACTGCTTAGTTTGTCATGTATTAATCATTATTACTGATTTAATACTATAGGTAGCATGCTCTTAGGATGTACTTTAAGGGGCTCCAGGAAGTATAAGCGAGGGAGCATGTTGTAGAGCATAACTATAAAAAAATGACTCACGTGCTTACAGTCACTGCAAAAAAGTTCTATGATGGGAAACAATCTCTACTCTTTGGAAATATTTGGAAAAATTTCTTAGATGTCTTAACATAACTTTATACACACACACGCACACACACAGACATGCACACCCCTACATATACACAATATGACATAGAGACAGATATATATATATATATACACATATATATGTATAATGTATATGTATATACATTATACATATAATATTATATGTATAATGTATATGTATATACATTATACATATATATTATATGTATAATGTATATGTGTGTGTGTGTATATATATATATATATATATATATATATATATATATATATATATCTGTGCCTATGTAGACGCAGTTAGGTGATAGGTAGATAAAATGATCTAGCCCAACAGACACGGATTTCTTTTTTCCACCATGAGCCTAGAAAATCTTTATCTAGAACCTGATTCTAACTGGAAAAAAGGTTTTCTTTATTTTGGAAATCAACAAGGAAATTCTAGAATAGGAAGCATTAGAAAGCCAACAACTGGGGCACCTGGGTGGCTCAGTCGGTTGAGCGTCCGACTTCGCTCAGGTCACGATCTCACGGTCCGTGAGTTCGAGCCCCGCATCAGGCTCTGTGCTGACAGCTCAGAGCCTGGAGCCTGCTTCAGATTCTGTGTCTCCCTCTCTCTCTGGCCCTCCCCCCGTTCATGCTCTGTCTCTCTCTGTCTCAAAAATAAATAAATGTTAAAAAAAGAATTAAAAAAAAAAAAAAAAAAGAAAGCCAACAACTTCAGGAAAACCAATCCAAATTGCCTGGTATGCGTGATTTTGCCTCAGAATCCTATTTTCCTCAGGCTTTTCTAAGAAATTGCATTACCTCCCTTAGCCAGTGATTTTTAACTTAGAGAGGAAAATCAATAATCAATACTAATTTAACCAATTAAGTCAAATTAATTTACCTCAGTCGCTGGTGTATTTTAGTGGTTTATGTTTGGATGACCAAGTTTTCCACACATTTAAAAACTCCGCGTTAGAATACTGAATTATTTTAAAAGCAGTTCAAAAAACAAAATGTAAAACATTACATAAATAACTCATCTTCAATTTTCCTTAAAGAGTAAGGTGTAATTTGGTGTTAAAACCTAGTTAGGAAAGTACTCCTAAGATATTTTGAGGTTTCTGGTTTGTTTTTACTGCGTCGTCCTGTCAGTTCTAATCTAATCATTTCAGCTGTCTTTGCCCTGTTGGATTGCTTTCCGTGTCAGATGACCTTGCTTGAGTTTTTTAAGAACAAAAGCTTCAGAAAGCTCTGCAAGTTGCATTTAGGTCAGAAATTAGGATGTTACTGTGGAAAGTATTTACATTTTTGTTTGAGCGAGACCTTATGGAAAACTTCTACTAGTGGTTAGCAGAGTAGTAACTCAAATTTGAACTCTGTAAACTCATTGTTTTAGCTCTGAAAATTAAAAACTCTTCCCCACAAAGATTTGAAGTTCAAAGTAAGGAATTCGAAATGACCTAGAACCAAAAAAAAATGATATAAGCACAAATGCAATTTTAAAATCTGACTAGGCATAACTGTTCTATTCTCCACTTTTTGCTGGGTCAAAAACCAAGATACTACTGGCTGTTACTTATTTCAGTTAAAGCATGGGACTGATGAAGCCAAGGTTAAGGTTTTTTTGGGATCCAGTTATTTTTCTACTTTGCTATAGTCTCCAATCTCAGCTGCCTACAGAGAAAATAGAATATTTAGTCATAAGGGACGGAGTGTTAGTGCATTTGCTCAAATATATTCTCTATCTATAAAAACTGTTATCTTCCATAACTTATAAAAGCTGGGAGCATCACCTTTGTGGAGAGGCACCATACTACAATGGAAAGGGTCATTATTTCAGAGTCTAAAGACATTTGTTTGAGGACTAATACCATCTCTAAACTGTCTGAGTAACCTAAGATACATACAATTTGAGCTTGCCTTTAATATTGTGAAAGAAAGAGTATTAGTCATGGTTCCCCAGAGAAACAAATACATATACGCGCGTGTGTGTGTGCGTGTGTGTGTGTACTTTATATATGCATATATATAATTTTTATATATATAAAATTTATAAATAGAAAGAGACAGATAAATAGACATAGTCATAGATATATAAAGAGATTTATTGTAAAGAATTATTTCATGTGATTATGCAGGCTGAGGAGTCCCATGATCTATAACCTGTAAAATTAACCATCACAAACAGGGTTGATAAAATTGCAATAAGGGCCATTTTGGTTTTTTTCAAGACTAAGTCAAATGAGGTAATGTATGTACTTTTATTTCTGTATGTTAAATTTTATAAAAAATTTACTTTTATTTTTTAAAGTATGCAACTACTCTATAAGATGATTTCTTTATGGCAGATTCTAAGCCTGAAGCATGATGTCAATGTAACAAGCCAGGGGATGTGACGATTTCTGCCACTATGGTAAAATGTTCTATGTAGATGAATGAATTGTGCTAGATATAATTATAGCAACTCATTATTTTCTGTGAACTAAATATAGATTCTGAAGTTTAACTGACAGTTTGATAGATGTGTAGGAGAAAAGGGTGATATGTTTAAAAATCTTTGATTCATTTATATCTCTATATTTAGTTGAGTACTATTGCATTATCAGTACACATGATAATGAAAGATCATCATCTTCTGTTCTTTTAGAATATACTGTTGATTTCACCGTTATAACACATGAATTTATCTGGCTAATTTTTCCCCTGAAGAACTAAGAAAGCATTTATGAAAATATTTAAAGCATAGTTATAAGGGGAAATGCAAGTCAATATTTTCTGTGATATGTGAAAAAAAATGATGTGGAGGTGGTCTGAATCCTAGTACATAATGTTTTAAAACAGAACATAGTGAAATACGAGATTAATTTAAAACTAGAAAAATATAATGGAAGAAAATAACATATAAGAAGTGAAGAGGGGACACCTGAGTGGCTTAGTTAAGTGTCTGACTCTTGATTTTGGCTCAGGTCATGGTCTCACGGTTCATGAGATCAAGCCCCACATCGCGGTTAGCACGAGTCTGCCTGGGATTCTCTCTCTCCCTTTCTCTCTCCCCGACTCATGCATGCTCTCTTTCTCTCTCTCAAAATAAATAAATAAACCTTTAAAAATATATTTAAAAAAAGAAGTAAAGAATAAAATCAGTAGTGTCAAAATCTGGACCAATGATGAGGAGAATGGCATTGAGAAAATCACACGCCTACAGAGGAAAGTAAGAAAGATGTGGGATCCATTATAGAGAAGACATTAATGAAAGATTACAAGCAATGAAAGGCTAATATGTAGATACAAGTTTTCTTGAAGAAAAGGGAAGACCAAATGTAAAATTAACAATATAAAGAGCAATATTAGAAACACAAATCTTCCTAAACTATAACCTCAAAGGAGTTCATTGTATAAAATTATTCATCAACAGGTAGCACCTAGATTATAGTTTAATAATTAATAAAATATTTGGCTTCAAGAACCAACAGAATGATTGAGGTAAAGAGAAAATATGTTAAATATGGAGACTAAAAAGAGTAAAAGTATTTTCAGATTTCTTTACAAGGGTAGATGCCAGTAGACCTATCCTAAATCAAAAAATACGACCAGGATAGACATACAGTCTGTGATATTATGAATAATATTTATGAAAAAAATGTCTCCCAATAGAAAGTGGGGTGTTTCTCAGAAAGAAGGGAGTACCGAAGACAGAGACTCTTCAAAATAAATCTAAAAAGTTAAGATAATTCCAGTTATAATATCATTCTAATTTTGATGGACCTTAAAAAAATACAGATTAAATTTATGTGAAAGAATAAACATGAAAGAAAAGTCAAGAAAGTTATGAATTTTCCCTTACATAACAGAGAATGAGCCCTATCACTTTTTTAAAGTAGAAAGCTAATTAAGCAAAAGAGTATGTTCTAGGCTCATAACAGGAAAATCGATAAACAAAGTCAGGAAGCAGATTCAAGGGTATATAAATTTTAGTCTACAGTAAGTCATCATTTTGGAATCAAAGGAGTTGATAAATTTATCAGTATATTTAATTAATAGTATTTAGTTACACTATTTCAGAAAATACATCTCCAACACCAAAGTATTACCCAGATAGACTGAATATTTATATGCAAAATATGAAGACATAAAAGCAGAAATAAATATATGTGGATTTTTAAATATTATGATATAAACGTCTTTTTGAGTATGTTTTAAAAGCTAGAAATGAATAAATAAGATTATGAAATTTATTCAGTTTAAAACCCCATAAATAAAACCAAAAGACAAACAGGCTCCTGGTAAAATGCATTTGTTTCATATGTCATGGATAAAATCTAAAGACCCCAATATGGGGCGCCTGGGTGGCGCAGTCGGTTAAGCGTCCGACTTCGCTCAGGTCACGATCTTGCGGTCCGTGAGTTCGAGCCCCGCATCAGGCTCTGGGCTGATGGCTCAGAGCCTGGAGCCTGTTTCCGATTCTGTGTCTCCCTCTCTCTCTGCCCCTCCCCCGTTCATGCTCTGTCTCTCTCTGTCCCAAAAATAAATAAATGTTGAAAAAAAAAATTTAAAGACCCCAATAAATCAAGAGATCATACAAATTTAAGGAAAAAACAAGGGCCCAATAGAAACATAGGCAATTGGATAAATCTGTCACGAAAGAAGAAATGCAAGTGGTCAAAAAACATAAAAAGGTATTTCCATAAACATATGTTACAAAGAATGTAATTTAAAGAATAAAATCGTATTTTAGCTTTCATGTTAGTATAAAATAATCTTAATGCCTAAAGCTGGCACAGGAATACATACATATATAAGCAAAGTATAATTTATTAATAAAGTTATCTTAGGGGTCTGACACTGCATGTTGGGTTTTTTTCCTTTCGCTTACTTTACTATCCCTTTGTTCCTTAGGCCTTACTTCAAATTTTCTGTGTAATGAAAAGTATAAAATATTGAATATTAACCAGCCAGCTTTCCAAGAAGACCTCAAAAGAATATTTGACATTTGTGATGGTATCTCCTGCCCTTTCCTACTTTTGACTAAGTTGGTGTTTCCTGTCCTTTCCCACTGTTGACTAAGAGTACTTGATTACACTCTTTATTGCCTTCAATGACAATTTTTTTAATCCAATCTGTTTGGCCCCTCTTAAGAAAATGTTACATTCACACTTAGCAATACTTTGCAAGCTTTGGAAATCAAAGAACAGTAGATATTATCCCATTTCATCATAGGTCCATGGTAGCACAGTGTAAAATACCTGATACACATTTCAGAAAAAAAGTCTCAAATTCAAGTTTATATTTAATAACCCACATCACCTCCAAGAAGCTGTTTTCAGTGATTTATGTAGTTTGGATGATTCTAAAAGGCTCCCAATGATGTGGTAGGGGTACAGTTGCCATCCAAGGTTAAAACATGAAAGTGGGGAGACCATGTGTATAGCACATCAGAAGCAAGCTTACTACACCCGCTACATTATGGCCAAGTTTTCATTAGAAAGATCGGCAAATGGTAAGAAAAGGATATTAGCATTTCCTGCTGGGCTATTTGCACACATTATATGATTTCCACCAAATTATAACCTAAATTTATCACGTATCTTCAATTCCCTTAAGACTGAACATTGTAAAAATCTGTAGACTGTTTATCATTTTTCTATATTCAGATATTTCTAAGTACTTTAAGTTGCAACTTATGAAAACCACATATCAAGAAAAACTTAGGTTAATTGCTTCCTTCAGGGATCTTCTTCGAGCTATTGTTTTAGTAAAATTTATCTTGAAAATAATTTGCGATACAATCCCATCTCTTCTCCAGAAACCCACAGACTTCTCAGAAGAGCTCCAACTAGCTCTCAATGATTTGGATACCACCTATTGAATCATAGGATGTTAGCATGTTTTGGTGCTAACTTTTTTTTTTTGGCCATTTCAGTATTCCCCTGCATTTCTTAAAAGTGGAGCCAGTCAACATAAGTGAGTCTCAGTGAAATATAGTTTAGACTGTTTCAATTCATCTTATTAAATTTATATTAAAATTTTAATATTTTTAATTAAAATAATTATATATGAAAATAACTTATTGAAATTCTTAATCTCAATGTTAAAAATCTATAAACTAAGTACTTAAATGGAGAGGCTAATAAAAATGATGGATCAAAATTAAATATGTATTCCTCAAAAAAACATCAATTGAGATAATGCACTGGCTCTGTCACCAAATCTCCCAAGCCCTAAGAGTTTGGGTTGTGGTGAAGATTTCTATTCCTATTCTTTTTTTTTTTTTTTAACGTTTATTTATTTTTGAGACAGAGAGAGAGCATGAATGGGGGAGGGTCAGAGAGAGAGGGAGACACAGAATCCGAAACAGGCTCCAGGCTCTGAGCGGTCAGCACACAGCCCGACACAGGGCTCGAACTCACGGACCGTAAGATCATGACCTGAGCCGAAGTCGGACGCTAACCCACTGAGCCACCCAGGCGACTCTCTATTCCTATTCTTATATCCTAGATTACTTGGTTAAAAAAAAATGGCTGCCTGAAGATGTCCACACCTTAATCTCTGGAATCTTTAAATTGTTTCACTACAATACAAAAGGGGATTTGTAAATGTCATTAGGTATATGGATCTTAAAATTGAGAGATCATCCTGGATTATCCAGGAATGCTGAATCTAATTGAATGACCTCTTCAAGGCAGAGAACTTTCTCGAGCTGGATTCAAGGCACATGTGACAGAAGGAAAGTCAAAGAGTTTCAAAGTGTGAGAGGAACTTGACCGACCATTGCAGGACATATGCAAAGCATGAGAAGGAGTCAAAGCCTGGCTGACAGCCAGCAAGGAAATGGGATGATGGCCCAACAACTGCCTGGACCTGAATTCTGCCATCAACCTGAATGAACTTGCACACAATTACTTCCCCAGAGTCTTGATTGCAGCCTTGATTTCAGCCCCTAAGCAGAAGACCCAGTCCAACCCACCCAGACTCTTGACTTACATAAACTGTGAGATGATAAATCTGTTGTTTTAAGCCACAAAATTTGTGGTGATAAACCACCAACAGAAAATACGGAAATTATCAAAGGGCACTCCGTCCTGGCAAGCAGGCTTTTGTGTATTTGATCTAAAGCCCCTTGTTTTGTCCTATTTTATTTTTACTGCAAGATACGAAACAGCTATTTACAATTTAATCTTGCTTTCTAAGAGTTTCATTTTTAAGTGAGTCCATTAGAATTCACTGATGAAGTGCATTTGAATTTCGTAAGCAGGCTTTCATTTTACAGTTTCCACCTCACACAAGTATCTCATAATCTCTGGCCTTTCATCAAAATATAAAGCTTGGCTTAAAGGAATATTGACCTAGGGGATTTTATTATCGATAAAAATCATTCATGCATTTCATAATTGTTCTTCCCTTTTGAATGAAGAGATTAAGTGCAAAAAAGGTATGATTTAAATGGCTGTAGAAGACTTGAAATTCAGGGCCCTTGATTATGAAAAACAGCACATTAATTAAGAACAATCTTTCAGGCTTGTAATCACTTTGGATATGTTTATATTTTTATTACTAGTCTTGGACACAGTATAAATTAAATACATATACACAACTACAAAATAATGTTAACTAGGAAAACTATAGAATGTGATCTATCTATTGGAAATGATTTTTAAGCACTTACTGCTTGCTCACCACTATGCTAGGCATTGTCAAAGATATAAAAGGGATACAAGACATGTTTTTTTAAGTTTTTATTTATTTATTTTGAAAGAGAGAGAGAGCGTGCAACCCTGGCAGGGGCAGAGAGAGAGAGAAGGAGAGAGAGAATCCCAAGCAGGATCCCCACTCTGTGCTGAGCCTGATGCAGGGCTCCATCCCACAGACAGCGAGATCACCACCTGAGCTGAAATTGAAAGACGCTTAACAAACTGAGCCACCACCCAGGAACCTCAGACATATTTTTGAAGGCAGACTCATAGTCAGGAAAACAAATTCCTACTTAGAAGGGTAAAGATAGGAGTGGTTTCTTTTTATTTATGTGTTGAATGATTAACCGGATACATGGGGCTCAAAATCACGAACCGTGAGATCATGACCTGAGCGGAAGTTGGACGCTAAACCAACTGAGCCACCCAGGCGCCCTGAACTATCCTTCTTAAGAGATCAGGGTGTTCAAACCAAAAAGAGTTATTGCATTTAAAGGACCAGAGGCAAAGATAAAATGAAACATTTGTGGCAGCATGTACATGTCTTAGTGAGGAAAAACACATCCGTGAGTGTGGATGGGAGAGAAGACAGAGGGCTGATCCCAAAGGGCCCCTGGGCATTCTAAGCTGGGCAGACTTTATCACTAAAGTAATAGGAAACAATTAAAGAGGTTTCAGGAGGATATCACACAGACAGATTTGCATTTTAGAAAGTTCATGCTGGTGGCAGAAGAAAAAAATTGTTGGAGAGTGGCAAGGTTTTTCAGAGGGAGATCTGATAGGACGTTGTATAGAAATCAGATAGCAGCAATGTTATAAAATTACTGTGAAACGGGAGGACGTTGCATACTGTCTGAAAAATCCTTTTAATGAGAAAAAAATATAGGGCACCTGGGTGGCTCAGTCAGTTAAGTGTCCAACTTCATTCAGCTCAGGTCACATTCTCCCAGTTTGTGAGCTCGAGCCCCCTGTCAGGCTCTGTGCTGACAGCTCAGAGCCTGGAGCCTGCTTTGGATTCTGTGTCTCCCTCTCTCTGTGTCTGTTCCTCCCCCATTTGCACTCTGTCTGTTTCTCTCTCTCTCAAAAATAAATAAGGATTTTTAATGTTTTTAAAATGAGGAAAAACAGATTTCTCTTTGATATTTAAATTATGAAAGTAACACACAGTGGAAGAATTTGGTCAGTTCAAAACCCACTGGCCTAAATAATAACTTGTGTGACAAAATAATCACTCCTGAGTCTGTCAATAGGATGCAGCATTATGCAGTCTGCCCTTACTAGCATGTTAGGCTTTGTTATGATATGAATACATTATAAAAATAAAGCATGTTATGAATACCCCAAAAGGAAAAAAAAAATAAATAACAAAAGAAGTTTTCCAAAGAGCACAAGAGGAAAAAAAGGCATAAGTATTTTCTCATTGTGGATTTATTAATAGTCAATTTCACTGGTTAGTTCCCCTTTCTGTCTACGTTTCTCATGGTTTTGTTGACTGACTACTGAGAAGATAATGTCTCTGAGACCTCAACATGGAAAACTAGGGTCTTCAATGTCGTGATGAACTCGAGATACTTCCAGTAAATCTTTGCCTTCATGCAACTTCATGTCCATCTTCACACGGATAAACTCAAGAAGTGTCGAGATAGTAGAATCAAAAGGACTTCATGCTTAGTGGCAAGGGTAGGAATGAAAGAGGAAAGTTAAGAATGGTTTTCAGCATTCTAGCTTGAGCTACAGGTGGGTAATATTGTTATTCACTAAGGCAGAATAGAATCGGGTCCTGACTTGGCTACAGAGGGAAAGGAAATATAAACATGTGGGGTGCCCCCTCTGTTTTGCAGCTGAGGATTTCTGGTATAAATTGGAAAGCTAGGTATAAAACTTAAAAGCTGATGACTGAAACATGAATTCTAGAGAGATCCTTATATAGTTGAAACCACAAGAGTGGATGAAGTCACCCAGAGAGGCAAAGGGATCCATTAAGGTAAAGAAAGAATTTGAAGGCAGAGGGAGAACAGGGGGGTATAAGTATTAAGTATTAAGACCGCTGTAAAGAGGAGAATAGACATAGGAAGCACAGGTTAGGTGGAGACGATCAGAAATTAACCAAAGAACCAGGTTTGGTTTGAGGCATGTATTCCTGGTAGAGTAGACAGGGTTCATTTCAGGGTAAACATTAGAATTTAAGCATCATTAATATTTGTTCTGTAAGCATACTGGGCAGAGGAGTGACATAATTAAAGCAGTGTTACAGACTTGAGAAAAGAATGACTAGATTGTTCTTTCTGTAATATGTCAATGGTCATAAGGCCTCAGACATGAGTTAACAGTGGCAAATTTTTTTTTCTAAAGAAAGGAATAACAAAATTCCTAAACTAATTTCATCTCCTGTTTAATTTCCACTTGCTCATATTGTGCTTCTTTGTTTCACTGGTGAGAGAAGGAAACCAACATTGTGAGTGTCCCCACATGCTAACTTTTGCTCCAACCGAACACTGAGATCTAATTTAAACCACACCACAGTCTAGGAGGAGAGTGGAAGTGCCAATTTCACAGAACAAAAACTCAGTCTCAGTGAATTAAGCCACTTAGGAGACAAAACTTGCATCCAATCCAGGTGAACCCAATATCCAAGCCCAAGCTCTTACCGATGTACCTGCTCCCTCTTGCTAAGATGTTCCATCCCCCACAGAATTTTTCTGGAATTGTCGTAACCTCTCTTCTGACCTCTCTACCTTCTTAGAGTTTACCTGAAGTTCCATTTCTTTTGGGAATTCCCGTTGATGACCTCAGCTCAGAAGTATTTTTCTATTCTCAGAATTCATATATAATATTTTTCAAAGTGTTTTCTGAGAACACTGCTTTCCCAAAACTCTACAAAAATTGGGTTCTGTAATCAAATTAATTAGAAATCCTGCATATACAAAGAGACAGATGAGCCACTGGCAATGGGAAGGGGATTAGAGTCTGAAAGACTCCTAAATGCCACTTTCTTAGGATAGCGTTACAATTATTTTCCCCTACAACCACGTCTGACTTTTGCTGAGGAAAAGAGCAAGCAACTGAGATTGTAAAATAAAATGAACTCACGTAGCTCAATATTTTCAAAGCTGCAGCCAGTCCTCAATAAAATAAAAGTGTGGTAAAATCTGAAAGCTCATCATCTCCCTTTATCTTCCACATATTAAGAAAAAAATATTACACTGTTTGGAAAAAATAAAAAGCAAAGTTGTAGCCTACTTCAACCTCTACTATTTTTTTAAAAATTTTTTAACTTTTTTTTAATTTATTTTTGACACAGAGAGAGACAGAGCATGAACGGGGGAGGGGCAGAGAGAGAGGGAGACACAGAATCGGAAACAGGCTCCAGGCTCTGAGCCATCAGCCCAGAGCCCGATGCGGGGCTCGAACTCACGGACCGTGAGATCGTGACCTGAGCCGAAGTCGGACGCTTAACCGACTGAGCCACCCAGGCGCCCCTCTACTATTTTTTAAACACAGTACTCTATAGTATCAAATATGATGAACTATGTAAAGAATACAAATATGCTAAGAAAAGAAAGAATGTACCACAAAAAATCACAAAAACTAAACTACAATAACCCAGACACAGGAATATCTTCCATCATTTTATCTTTTTTTATAACTTTTTTTATTAGTTCATTTGTTTATTTTTGAGAGAGTGTGCATGTATGTAAGTGGGGGAGGAGCAGAGAGAGAGAGAGAGAGACAGAGACAGAGAGAGAATCCCAAGCAGGTTCCACACTGTCAGCATAGTAATATAGGCCTTGAACTCACAAACTGCGAGATCATGACCTGAGCCAAAATCAAGAGTCGGACACTTAACCGACTGAGGCACCCTGGAGCCCCTCTTCCATTTTTTTCTATAATGTGACCTTGACACTCTTCCCATCCAAAGGTAAAATCTCTTCCTTTTGACTTGAATCTTGGAAAGCTGCTCTTCACTCTCAATAGAATGTGATAGCAGTGATGCTGCATAACTTGTAAAGGTGGGACAGAAAAGGCGGGAGCTTCTGCCGTGTTGGCTGGGCCACTCATCTGTGGAACTCTAAGCTGCCAAAAAACAGTCTCACCACCCTAAGACTTCTATGGTGTCAGAAACCCAAGCCTTCTGGAAAATCCACATCTAGACATTTCATCAGCAACTCTAGTGTCTCAGTTATCCCAGGCCCAGTGCAATAAATACTCCTTGACTAAATCCAGCTTTTAGCCAACAAGTCATAGAAATATTTGAGTCTTCACAGATAAAGAACCAGTCCCAGTGGAGCAGATACAAGCCATCCTGACTTGATTTTCTCAAATTACTAACCCACAACATCCATAATCATAATAAAATGATAGTTTTGAGCCACTGAATTTTAAGATAATTTGTTACACAGTGACAGCAAGCAAAAGCGTTGCTATACATTGCATGGGACTCAATTCACAGCTTGAGTCCAAAACAATAATTGAAAACAATAATTGTCAAATAAGAAAAACAGATTCCAGAGATTTCTATTATTTATAACGTCTGCTTTTTACCCCCAAATCACAAGATATGGAAAAAAAGGAGGAAAATGTAAACCATTCTAAGAAAAACAGCTGATAAGAAAAGACACTGAATAGTTTCAAATGATGGACTTAGTTGCCAAAGCCTTCAAAGCAGCCATTATTAGCATAAATTAAAAGAAAATATGTTTGTTATTCAAACAATGCCAAAAGAACAAGAAAAATATTTTTTAAAACATTGAAATGGATATTCAAGAACTTGAAAGCATAACATCTGAAATATAAAATTCATTAGGTAGGCTCAGGAACAGATTTGAGATAATAGAAAAAAGAATCAATGAACTTGAAGACAGATAAATAGAAATGATGTATTTCCCCTGCCCCCCTCCACACACACACCCCAAAAACCAGACGGAGAAAAGACTGAATGAAGAGGAATATAGCCTCAAAGATCTGTGGTACAATATCAAGTGGTCCAACTCATATATCATTGGTTAGGACATATAATCCTACTTTGATTAACTATTTGGAAGCTTCTTATAAAGTACACCTACTTATCTACCAGCAAGGCAACTCCTAGGTATTTTTTTAATGTTTTTTTTTAATTTATTTTTGAGAAAGAGAGAGAGAGAGAGACAGAGCATGAGCAGGGGCGGAGCAGAGAGAGGGAGACAAGAATCTGAAGCAGGCTCCAGGCTCTGAGCTGTCAGTACAGAGCCCAGTGTGGGGCTTGAACTAATGAACCACGAGATCATGATCTGAGCCAAAATCAACTGCTTAACTGACTGAACCACCCAGGCTCCCCAAGTCAACTCCTAGGTATTAACCCAGAAGAAATTAAAAAATATGCCCACAAAAGTCTTGCACAAAAATGTGCTATCTATGTTCATAATAACAAAATAACTGAAACAATACAAATCTCCATCAATGGAATTGATAAATTGTGGTATATTTATAAAATGAACTACTTAGATTTGTAAAAGATGAATTAATAATACACGTAAGAGCATAGCCAAATCTCACAATCACTGTATTAAATAAAAGAATCCCCATATAAAAATGAATGTATTATGTAATTCTATCTATGAAGGTCTAGAGGGCAGACCTCATCTATGTGGGTAAAAATTAGGATAACTGTTGGATCTCAAGGTGAAGGGGATAGTTTAGAAGGAATCACAGAGGATTTCTGTGGTGACAACAATGTTCTGTGTCTTGGAAAGAGCCAAGAGTGAGACAAGTGTAATTATTTGCCAAACTCATCAAAGTCTACACTCAGGATCTCTGCACTTTGCTTTGTAACTCTGCGTAATTTTTAATTCCAGAAATTAGTGTATATTTCTTTTTGTTGGTTTCTTCTCAGGAAAATTAAATTCAATGAACTATTTTTTCATTCCATAATCACTTGCTTTAATTATTAAAACATTGAGATTGGAAACAGTATAGTAAATCAGAGTAGTTTTGAATAATCTCGTTATTAGTGAATCCTTTTTTTTTTATTTGGCAAAATCTAAATTGGACACATTTTTATAGCTAGTGTGTTTCACAAATCTTCAGTTGAAATAATGAAGTAAAGGGTCTCTGTTTGATAATGCTGGAACAGTCTCTAATAAGCCACTAATGTATTTGACGTTAATGAAAGTAAATTTTTAAAAATAAAATCTGTATTTCTGTATTCTATTCATTCAGATTATTGCATTAGTTCTGGAGTTCAAGTTAACAAGGTAGTGCTTTTTTAATTGGTATAACAAAGATTTATTATATTTTAATTCTTACCACATTTTACTACCTCAAACCTTTTTTAGACATGTTACGTAGATCTCAGTAAGTAGGCAGTTGCCTTAAACTTAATGCAGTTTCATTTGCCAGTTCTTACATAACACAAAGTATGGGACTGAATAAAAAGTGGAGGTAATACCAAATGTAAAATGACCAAAGATGTTGGTAATTTGAAGTGGATGAATAGGGATCTGGAAGCTATAGAAGACCAGCCCTCAACAATATTTTCTTTTCCATTCTCTTTCACTTTTATTTATTTATTTATTTTCTAATGTTTATTTATTTTTGAAGGAGAGAGAGACACAGCATGAGCAGCGGAGGGGCAGAAAGAGAAGGTGACACAGAATCTAAAGCGGGCTCCAGGCTCTGAGCTGTCAGCACAGAGCCCGACGTGGGGCTCGAACTCATGAACTGTGATATCATGACCTGAGCCGAAGCTGGATGCTTAACCAGCTGAGCTACCCAGGTGACCCTCTCTTCACTTTTAACGTGGAAATAAGTTTTTTAGTAAAGAAAGAAACTCAACTTTCTAACTCATGAGGTTTGGGTAATTATTATATCATATGTCATTTTCTTTTAGTCATGAAAAAAGATGATAAATAGCTTTATCATTTCCAGACAGGTTTAAAACATAGTCCTGCCTGTCGCTTAATAACTATGCAGTTAAGGGGAAGAAGGTTCAATTTTCTGAAGCTTGAAAAGGTTTTAACATTATAATTTTATAGAATGCATGAGAAATATGCCATATAATACTACTGAAAAAGAAGATGCATATATATATAATACATATATGATACATATATATAATACCATATATATATAATACATATATATAATACCATATATATAATACATATATACATATATATAACACATATATATATACACGTATATATACATATATATGTATGTATTATATATAACATTGTTACTACTTCCACTGTTATGGCCAATTGAGAGAAAGTCATAGTACAGAGGGTCTCATACATTCTTATTTTATGGCTCCCTTAGCATCTCAGTAATTGTTTCACAGAAGCCCTACAGCAAAGCAAACATCTGTTTCTTTATTAAGTAGATAACACTAAACAGCTTAATAATATTTATGTCCTAACAATTTAGTAAGTATTTAAAAATATATACAGATGAATTAAACACAAGATAATATTTTGTTTTCACTCTGAACAAATCCCAATTACTGAGTTGTGAGATGTGGGCATCTGTGGGGGCATTTGCAACTTCTCAAACCTCAGAATCAGACTGGAATGTAGCACATTCTAATGTTCAAATTTTTAACTAGCTCAAGCTAGTAGTTCACACAGTTCTCAACATGGCTAGTATCACTGTGGTTCTTTTTTTTTTTTAAGTTTATTTATTTATTGTGGGGGGGGGGGGAGGGAGAGAGAATCCCAAACAAGCTCTGCACCTGCCAGCACTGAGCCCAATGTGGGGTTCCATCTCACAAACCATGAGATCATGACTTGAGCAGAATCCAACAGTCAGAGGCTTAACTGAGTGAACCATTCAGGTGCCCCTGATACTTTAAATTTTAAATATATTCCATGGTGCCACATTGAGTTTGTCATGATGCCCCAGGGCACTTTGTCACACAGTCTGGGGATGCACATTTCAAGAAAAATAAAATAATAAAAACTTCTGATTATAAAATACAAATGGAGGGAACATCCTCTTGAATTAATATGAGAAAATCTGTAACATATGAAAAGGTTTTAGACTGAGAAATTGACTTAGTAATTGCCCTAAAGGGAGAATGAATAAAATATATATTTTTTGCCTTTCATGAGACTTAGAGCAATCAGAAGAGCTGCAATCCAGAAAAAGGCGGTCACCCTGAAAAAGTGTTTTAGAAACAGAATGTTCCTTTAAGATTTTGTCACATAGTACACGTGTTTGACAAGCAATGATCCTGAAAATTCCATGGCTTACTCTCACATTTTTTCGTTTTTCTAGACTGATCTTTTTAGCAGCTTGGATGGTTTGCAAATGTCCGCCCCATGCATGCACAAATGCTAGGGTCCTGTGTCTCTCCTTAGGCACCTGTCTCTCCAGACTGCTTACTCTGCAATCCCTGTTCTCCGAAGGGTTCGAGAAAAGGCATTAATGTGTGATTTATCCAGCATTTTCCTTGTCATAAGACTGGGAGTTATGTTCTTTCCAGTTTTAACACCCCTGAGCTTAAACATGAAGTCCACCAGGCTTACTAAAACTAAAACCAACAAAGAAACTCACTCTGTCTCCTCTCTCTCTCTCTCTCTGATTATTTAATCCTGCCTGACTTAGGCAAGATGAATCTGACTAGTTTTGCTTCCGCTCAATACTTTTCATACACAGTTCACCTGGACCACCTCACAGTTCAAAATTATACCCAAGAATCTAACCAGAGTTGTATCTTTTTTTTTGAAGCCTTTTCATCAATGGGTTATTATTTTTTTAAAGTCTTTCATTGGTTTGCTTACTTATATATTAAAAATTACAAAATATCATCGTCATTTATTCAAATTTCTTGAAACACCAATGCCATTTTTGAGAAATACATTCCTGTGGTTATATATGCTAGTTAAATCCTCTCAGATTTCTGCAAGAGTCCATTTAGAATCGAAAGATGGTCAACTCTCTCAGGAGATCTTCTTTACTGGTTAGTATATGCTGACTGGTTTCTGGCTATTGATAACAAAGCAATGTTCCCAATGGTGAGATCATGGAATTGAAATTCCAAGATAGGTGTTCTACCACATTCAGTATGGAGGTCAATAAGTGATTCTTTTTGGCCCACGGATCTTCCCCAGCAGTAATTTACCATGTACTATGTGCAAGGCACCATCACGGAGTTGAGGGTAAAATGGTGAAAAGAACACAAGGGGTCTCCTTTTCTTAGAACTTACAACCTATGCCAAGAAAAAAAAATAGAACAAATAAGTAAATAATCAAATGCAGTAAGTGGGAAAGAAGAATATGGTGCATAATCATAGCTTATAAAAGATGAGTCTGGGGTCTAAGAAGGGTCCTCTGAGGAGATGACAGTCAAACTGAACATAGAGAGATGAATCATAGCTTAACAAAAAAAAAAAAAAAAAAAAAAAAAAAAAAGGAGAGAAAATGAAAATCAATGGAATCTGGCATAACAAAATTAAATAAAACTTGTAAGTGTGTTTTTAGAGTTTTTAATTGAGTTGAAATACCATTGTTGGCTTTATTTTAATTACTGTATAAGTACTTGTGAATAGGATTGTCAATCTCAAAGTAAAAACAATGAGAAGACAAGGTTTAATCATCGCAAAGATATGTGTATTCACTTGGTTACAAGAGATCAATGAAAAAATTACTAAACTTTTAAGGTTTAGAAAATGTTCTTAATTGTCTCTTCAAATTCCAATTAATAATTCACTGGGAAAAGGCAGTTTCTAATGTCTTTTGAAGAAAGTATAGCAAAAGACTACATTATTTTACTGTATTATATTGAATGTTATTCAGAAATCAGTTTTCAAGAAACTTTAAGAAAAATAGTAATTAATAAAATGAGAACATTTTAAAATCTGACATATCAGACAAAATAAATGGCTCTTAAAATGTTTCTTAATTCAATATAATCTACAGTTTATCATCAGAATGAATTTAAATTTCTAAGAATGCAGACATAAAATTGGCATCAAAATAACAAGGGAAATTATATTTTCTATCTAGCAATAATGTCAGTATGTGTATATAAAATGCAAACATATATGTGTGTGTATGTGTATATATGTATATATAACATATATAATATATATCATATGTAATATATATTATATAACATATACAATATATAAAACATATATACATAATATATATAACACATATACATAATATATATAACATATATAACATATATGTTAAATATATATAACATATATATATTCATTTTATGTTTTTAATCTGTGTGTATATTAACTTTAAGTATACTTGTTTTCTGTGTACTAACCAACTGATATTCCTTTATACTCTGAGTAAGCCTGCATCGAAACCAATACAACAACCTCCTTCTTATTTGTTTCTTGATCACAGTTATGAAACCAAATTTTGATGGTAAAAGTATAAAACAAAACAAAAGCAAATGGCCTTTCACTGAGGAAAAATTAAATACCTTAGAGTATGACCAGATTCATGTCCTACCTAAACATTAACAGGATCTATAAAGTGGCACTTGGTCCGGAAGAATCTTCAGCAGTAAACAGGAAATGAATTTGTCTAAATACTAAGGTACAAAGAAGAAATTACCTTAAGGACAAATGCATCTGAAAAGTACTTCCTGAAGTATAGTCCTAAACTCAAAATTTCCTAAGACCAATTTGATAACAATACAAAATTTTCTATTGGAAATAAATTTACCACCATTCAGAATGCTCTTACAAGGAAAGATAGAAAACAATTCATAACACACTTGACGTTTGGAAATGGAATACCATATGCCACACCTACTGCCAAACAGTCACAAAATTTTAACGGAGCCAGAAGACATGCAAAGAAGGAGCCTATAATCATAAAGTATTGGGGTTTTTGTAGCACTAAAACCAGTAACAGTAACAAAAAGACTATGATAGAGAAACCTTTCTATCCACAGAGACAAAGCTTATAAGGGAATAGTGATGGGGCACCTGGGAGGCTCAGTAGGTCGAGCTTCTGACTCTTGATTTCCGCTCAGGTCATGATCTCATCTTTTGTGAGTTCGAGCCCAGCATCAGGCTCTATGCCGACAGTGAGGAGTCTGTTTGATATTCTCTCTCTCTCTCCCTCTCTCTCTGCCCCTACCCTGCTCAAGCACTCTCTCTCTCTCTCTCAAAATAAATAAACTTAAAAAATTTTTCACAGAATAAAAGGAAATAGTGATGTATAAAAATCATGAATACTGTTAACAGAGAATCATATAAGAAATTTTTTTAATATTTGAAAAACGGGCATTCTTCAACACTAAGTCTAAAAAAAAAGATTCCATAACTTAAAGGAAAGTGTAGGTCATGAATAGTTAGTGAAATTATTGCAGTTCAGTTTCTGAAAGAGGCAAGATAAGATTCTTGACATTTATTAAGTCAAAGTTCATAGGAAAAAAAGATTCACATGCCCCACCACACAAATAGACAATTTTTTAAATGTAGGATGATTTAGAAACAATTCCAAGTGTGAGTCATGCTAAAACCCTTCAAATAATTCTATAGCGTGGGGTTCAATCCCACAGACAGAGACATAGCACTGAGTTCCTGGGCCCAATTCGCCAACTTTGCATTTCTTCAGTGTTAAAAATACTGCCTATACTTCCATTCCTTTGGTAGGGTTTCTCCTATATGACACAACTGTTTCTATAAAATGCTAATGTTTTTCTGTTGAAATGAAAAATTGTGTTATGGATTAAACTCTGTGCACTGAGTTTAAATGAGAGAGGAAAAGAGTGTTGTCCTGTAATGGATGGTGACTGTACAAGAATTTGAACCATGCTCTGCACTGAAGGATAGTCTGCCCAGGGAGATAGAATAATATATCAGGTTGACAGAAGCTAAGAGATAAGTAATACATTCTCTTATGAAGACAATATACCTTTTCCTGTGAACACTCCTAAACTAGGTTAGTGAATGCGGCATTAGTGGGAAAAAAAATATTTTGCTGTTAGATTCAGCTAGGGTTATTGTCAAATCCAGACAGGTAGAAGTCAGAGTCAGGGATTCATTAGAGCACTTTTTCAAAAGCACATTACTGAAACACTTCTGTAAAATAAATAACTATATTTTAAAAATACCTTATAAATTCAGTAAAAGTAAGTTCTCCTCCTATGTGTACAGTTTGCTCAGAGAAAGGAAGTTAATTAGCACATACTGAACATCTACTAAGAACCAGGAAGTGTTAACATATTGTGTCACTTAACTCTCAGAACAATCTTGTAGTTAAGCATTATATTCTCTCCAATTCAAAGATAAGGAAATAGGCATCATTTATTCCAACTCTCACTAAGTCAGTTACCCAAAAAGTCTCATGTACTGGGCATGGTGCTAACTTCCAAGGGTCTTTTGGTGAAGAGCATTGGTACAGTCTCCTGGCTAGAAGATATGACAAAAGCAGGTATAAAGATGACCTGATCTGCCTTAGGGAGTATGGAAAATTTTCCCCAAGAAAATAATCTTAAGACTCAAACAATTTATTTGCCATAGTTATATAGCAGTGTGTGGAAGAAACGCCATTTGAACTTGTTGGCCTGACACCACAGTCTATAACGATAGTTAACTGTAATGTGTTGTAATATTCAGTGCGAAAGATAGCCGATTAGTTAATTACTCAAAAAGAGTTTGTATGCATTTCTACACAACTGTGCATGCAGAATCCATGTCCAGGAGTATATGATGTGTGCCTTAACCACAAAGGAAATAACATGCAGTAAGGTGTCATGGAATAGGTTCTACTTACACAAATGGTTTAACAAAAAGCTTAGGGTGGAAATCCGCCATCATGGGGCGGAAGCACCTGAGGTTAGCTAGCGAGATATTGTAATGGGATCATGAGTAAGTTGTTATATCACCTACAGGAAATTACTTTCCATCTGGTGCCAATATACCATTTTACTTTGATCACAAACTCCACTTGCCCCCCAGACCCTCTGCTTCTTACACATACAAGTTATCAATTACTATCTGACTGCTTTCTCCACATTCACCATGTGTGTAAGATCTTGTTTTCTTCACATTCACCACGTAGGATCTTGAGTGCTCAATAAATACAAAGACGAGATCTGTGTTTGGGGCTCTAGTTTCCTCCTGGATATTAGCCTCTCTCATATTCAATTCTGCATCTGCTCTCTTGCTGGACAAGAGAGAACTCCAGACTCATAGTCTGTGACACTAAGGGAACCCTGCTCCATCACTCACTGAGGGAGAATCTAGGGAGCACCTCATGAGAAATCTAGAAAATTGGAATATGGTAAGAAATAGCAACACCAAACAGTCCTCTTTTCAAACCAGGTCTGTTGCCACTGATGTGCGGCAACCTTCAGCTACACAGCTGAAAGCAGCAACTGACAGCTATCTTAAGTTCCATGCCTTCCTTCTTTGGGACCAAATGGGACCCTGCCTTTCATTCACCCACAGCCTCAGCCGACTACCCTGATTCGTCAGATCTGAACCCAGTGAAATAACAGTTGTGGCTTTTTCTACCAACACTGAGATTTTGCTCCTATATGACTTCTGCAGGCTGCCGGCCTCACTGAGAAACTGTGGCTTACATCCTGCTCTTTACTTACCAGGTCCAGCCCAAATATCTGAGTAACCCAGCACAAGCATATAGATAGCACCCCACATATGACAGTCTTAATATTAATATATAGAGAGATACATTATTAATATATATGTATACATATATATCCACACATATATATCCACACATATGTGTGTGTATGTGTGTATATATATATATATATACATATATATATACATATATATATATATATATATCTATCTCAAGCAAATAAACCAAATCAGCGAAATCCAACTGCAATCTGTAATACTTCCTTTCAGACCTACTATGTGTTAAGTGATATTTGTCTAAGTTTGAAGATTGTTTTTATTTTGCAATTAAATAAATTCCATTTAATGGAAGTATTATCTGACATTTAAATGAAATTACTACTATATTAGAAGACTAGTTTAACCCTACCTCAAACACAATAACTGAATTCTACAGAATTCCAGACAAGAGTGAAACCAAATGGCTATAGCCAGAAGGGTATCTAAATTGCCACAGAATCAGTGCTCTCAGTGGGGGGTCCTTTTCAGCTTTAAATCAGCTTTCAGTTTACTTTTCCTACTACTTTACTTTTCATACTTTTCCTACTAATTTAAATTTCACCCACTGCCAGGATCAGACCATAGACCACGGCAGCAGCAGGAGGCGTGTTGTGGAGGAAGAGAAAGACCAGAGTGGGGAGGCCCACAAGAGAAACACCTTCAGGCAGTGGATAGATAGCATCCAGGATTTGACAAATGTCATGACTGTGAAATAACGTAATTCAAGAGGAAGCAACATTGAAAAACTGTAAGTTTGAGTAATGACGTGTGCAACATAAGACATCTCTATAGACAGTAAATAATGCTATTTTTACTAAGAAAAGACAGTACTGGTCAGTCTGATGAGAACACAAACAACATGCAACACTCCGAAGAGAAGCAACTGTATTTGGATATCAGAATAAAACAGAAGCAACCCACTCCCTACATAATATTGCTTTAGCCAATTTCTTAATAGGAAACATTATGTTAAGACAGGACTATCTCTATATTATTTTAAATGTTTGTGCAAAATTATAATTAGCCATAAAATATAAAGCATATCAAGTTCTCACTCCAACATCAGCATTTGTGTGGATAGGTGTTTTCAATTCCTTCTTTTATTTATGATGAGTTTTTATGACTATGATTGAGAACTGGATTTAAATTAGCACAAATAACCATTTCAATAAAAATGTCCATGCATGGATTATGCAGACCAAAGAAACACTTCTCTGGAAAGAATGTGAAATTAGCCAGGCTCCTTCCTGGCTAATTTGTGACCCCTGACACTAGCTTGTCATACCCCATATCAACTAATTTATTCTGGAAGATGCCCTATTAATAGGATTTGTGTGTTGACACATTAATAATAATAGTAATAATCAATCTGAAACATAAGAATGCATTTTCAAATGGACACTGAGAAGGTCCCACATGAGGAAATCATCACAAAAATGACAAATCCAAATGCTCAACAAAGGTTAAAGCCAGTTAGCATACACAATTTTTTAAGGAAAGCAACATGAGGGGAAAAAAAGAGCAAAAGATATCAAACAAAAGCACTTTCTTCCCTGTTTCTTCTAAAAAAGCACTTCCTTCGACTTCTTCTAATTCATGGGTTTGCACAACAAAATAAGATAAAAAGCATCAACAGGTTGTTTCCTTCATGAGAACGTAAAGACAACCACCTGACTACCTACAAGAGACTACTGTTGATAAAGACTTTTATCTTACACAAATATTGATGAAAATAGCATTTTGTATTTTAATTTAACAAGTTTTATGTTCACAGTTGTATCCTTAATGATTTTGCCAGTGACAAGGCACTACTTCAAGGTAATCATTCCACATAGTATCTGAATTAACCTGCTTCTCTGAATGTTATTTTTTACACAACTATGCTACAGAGGCAGACAAGGTCACTGGATGATTGTACTTCAGACCTTTTGTTTCATAATAGGATATTTTTTGAAAAGGGGAGAGATAGGGGCACCTGGGTGGCTCAGTCGGTTAAGCGTCCGACTTCGGCTCAGGTCATGATCTCGCGGTCCGTGAGTTCGAGCCCCGCGTCGGGCTCTGTGCTGACCACTCAGAGCCTGGAGCCTGTTTCAGATTCTGTGTCTCCCTCTCTCTCTGACCCTCCCCCATTCATGCTCTGTCTCTCTCTGTCTCAAAAATAAATAAACGTTAAAAAAAAAAAGAAAAGGGGAGAGATAGAGCATCAACATCACAGCATAATGAAATTCTCTGAGGGAAAATTCTTCAGGGAGACAGACCATTGATATTTAATTTAGTGAATCCTGATCATTTCTTACAGTTAAAGTTTGAGCTATAATGACAATACACAAGATACAAATTAAAATCTTAAGCAACTACCTAAGGGACGGTCACTATCACCTTTGTTTCAATGAAATAGAAATTTATAGAATTTAATCTTTAAGTGTTCAAATAATATTATTATATTTAGTAAGTATCTAACTAGACATGGTGGTAATACAGTTTACCACCCAAGTTACCATAATGTAGAAGTCAAGAATGCTAGTCATTTGTACTTTTTTTTTTTTAATGCAGTCTCTCCTTTCCACTGGAAAAGAAAAAAAAAATGGTAGCAATTTAAACTAAGATTGCAGTTGGGGAAAAGCTGTAGAGTACAATTTGCATCATAAGTAGAAAACATGTAATTAGAACACCCAGAGTGAAATGCTGACAGGTCATCTGTGTTGAGATGACAGTCATATAGACTCGTGAAACATGCATGATATAGGTTATTGGTAAGATGCTTTACGTAATTTGTATTGAAGTGAAATAAAAATGGAACGGACAACATAAACCCAGAGAAAGAAGAACCTCTGTATTGCATCACATCTGTCTTTTAACACATTAACAAACAGTCAGGGTATGATTTCCAAACTGTTACCATCATGACAATATATATATATATATATATATATATATATATATATATATATATATATATATATATATGCTGTGTGTGACAGATAACCATCTTTTCAGGCCCAGTAGTGGGCTCTTCTCCCAATGCCATCTCTTCTATCCTAGCGCTGGGTTGCCACTCTTCTAGGATATCATATATATATATAAATATAGTGATTTCAACCGTGGTCAGCTTGCTGTTGGCTCTCAGATCAAGATTCTCATCTCTGCTCAGTGCCCGGAGATGCTGGAGCATATATCCAACAGCTTGGTGCACATTTCCATGTGGATGTGACACCAGAAACCTAAGGCTTTCTGCCCTCAAGTCAGTTCCCTCTTCGCTCTGTTTCCACACCAGCTCCGTCTTCACTACTCCCATCCTACACCACCTACTCATTTATTCTTGAATCAACTTTGACACACACACCCTCTTTTCACATCCAATCTACTGCTCGATTGGACCTAGCTCTAGCATGTGCCTCATTGACATGTTCCTCATGCCACCTACACAGTCACATTCCTTGTCTTAGCTCTTAATCTCTTTTGCTTGTACAGTTGTGCTGTAGAATGGCTGCTCTCTTCCAAGCCATTCTCCACAATGAAGCCAGAGTAATACCTATGAAACAACGCCTTCATGAGTGCTTAAACACCTGAATTGCTTCTAATTAATCCTGAGTGAAAGTTGGAGAATACAAGTCATTGCTCTTAGGAAATCACAGTGGGTCAGGAGTCATCTGGGTGGCTCAGTCAATTAAGCGTCTGACTCTTGACCTCTGCCCAGGTCATGATCTCACGGGTTTGTTAGATCAAGCCCCATGTCAGGCTCTGCACTGACAATGTGGAGTCTGCTTGGCATTCTCTGTCTCCCTCTCTCTCTGCCCCTCCCCTGCTCATGTTTGCTCTCTTTCCCTCAAAAATAAAATAAATAAGCATTAAAAAAAAAAAAGAAATCATAATGGGTCAGATAGGGTGACAAACAAAAGCAAAGGTGTCCAGCAGGCCTCAGTTCATTCCCTCTTCTCTGTTCCATGTACATTTTGACCTTCCACCTTCTATACCTATTGACCAAGAACAGTCCCAGGTTCTCCACCAGGCCCTTGGACTTGTGCCTACAGGGGAAGCAGCTATACAAAGACAATGGTTTTCACTAGTCCTCTTTGCAATCTTTTCCACTGTGTCCCATCTAAAGTGGCTGGACCTGGTTGGTTTCTCAGATTTTCTCATTATTCAACTACTGAAAGCCAAAATAAAGGGCAAATCTTGAAAGCAGCAAGGGAAAAACGTAACACTACAAACAGGAACCATGAGCAAATTAGTGGCTTATTCTTCATAAGAAGCCATGGATATTAGGTTAGAGTAGAACAACTATAAAATACTAAAAGGGGGGGCGGTGCCTGAGTGGCTTCATTAGTAGAGCATTCAACTTCAACTCAGGTTATGATCTCATGGTTCATGAGTTCGAGCCCCACATCGGGCTCTGGGCTGAGAGCTCAGAGCCTGAAGCCTGCTTCAGATTCTGTGTCTCATTCTCTCTCCGCCCCTCCCCCTCTTGCACTTTGTCTCTCTTTCTCTCAAAATTAAATAAGCATTAGTTTATTTTTAATGGTTTAAGAAAAAACAATAAAAGAGGGGCACCTGGCTGGCTCAGTCAGTAGAGTATACAACTCTCAGGGTCATGAGTTCAAGCCCCACATTGGGCATGGACCCTCCTTAAAATTAATTAATTAATTAATTTTTAATGCTAAAAGAAATCTACCCAGAATTCTATATTTTAATGAAAATATTCTTCAAAAATTAAGGCAAAATAAACAATTTTTTCAGATAAAAGAAACCTGACAAAATTCTTTGCCAGCAGATCTGTTTCATATGAGATGATAAAAGAAGTTTTTCAAGATGGGGGTGCCTGGGTGGCTCAGTCAGTTGAGCATTGACTTCAGCTCTGGTTATGATCTCTAGGTTTGTGGGTTCGAGCCCCACATCAAGCCCCACATCAATCCTTAAGTCAGGCTTTGCAATAGCAGCACAAAGCTTGCTTTGGGTTCTGTGTCTGCCTCCTTCACTGCCCCTCCCTCTCTCATGCTGTCTTCCTTTCTCTCTTTCTCTCTCTCTCTCTCAAAAATAAATAAACATTAAAAATAGAAGTTCTTTAGAATGAATGGAAATTATAGCAGACAAAACTCAGATGCATAGAATAAGCCAAAAACATACTAAAAATGGGAAATGTCAAAGTAAACAAAAAAAGTGAAAAAAAATTTATTCTTCTTCAGTTCTGTATAAATCATATAACTGATCAAGAAAAAAATATAACATTTTCTTGTATTGTTTATAATCAATGTGGATATAATACATATAACAATTAAAAAACGAAAAATAGGGGATAGTCATGGCAATATACAATTACAAGGTTTCCCATGTTTTGTATGAACTGGTATAGTATTATTCAGAGTATTATTAAAATATAACCCAATAAATTTGACAATATAGATACAATGGACGCATTCCTCAAAAGGAAAAACTTATCAAAATTGAATTTAAAAGAGAGAAAACCTAGCTGCCATCAAGCCACAAAGAAGACAAATTTGGGGGAAAACCAAAGAGACTCAAAACTCATTTGGGAGGGGGAGGGGCCAAGATGGTGGAGCAGCATGGAAATTTTTTTGGTGTCTCACGTCCATGAAATACAGCCAGATCTACACTAAAACCTCCTGCACACCTAAAAAACTGATCGGAGGATTAAACACAACAATCTTCACAACCTGAACCACAGAACTCAGCAGGTACATGGCATGGAGAGGTGAACTAGGGGAAAGAGAAGCCACAGAAAGCAGGGAGCTCTTTTTGCTAGCGGAGAGAGGACAGAGATGGGGGAGAGTACGGGAAAAGCACTGGAGAGAAAGTGGAAAAGTGGAAACAGCCGTAGGGACTGAACAAAAAAAGGAGAAAGGAGAGGGTTTAAAATTCCATTAAGACTTTATAAACGGGGGGAGTGCGGAGTCTGAAATGCTGCAGCCTGATACCTGGCGGTGCTCTGATGGGAAGGGCAAATTCCCAGGAGCAGAGAGTGAGGTCCGGGGGTCCTTGGGCCACAAGAGGAGAGGCAGTTCCCCTGCTGGGAGGACATTAGGTAAAGGCTGTGCAGCCACCCCATAGGCCAAGGTCCCAACGGACCCCAAAGAACAACCACATTCCCTGGTACTGGAACAAGGATATTAAGGGTGAAGCCTGGTGCCAGATGTGTGTTATGATTTTCCCTAATCCCTGAAATGCTGCTGCTACATGATCATGTGAACTTTTTCTGGGGTGGTCTAGCACCCAGCCATAGTCTCTGCACATCAGCAGCAGCAAGGTCCCGCAGACATTCTTAGGTGCAGCTGGCACCCAGCCATTGCTTGGTGAAACCCTCCCCCAGAAGGTCTGAGTGGGTCAAAGCCACAGTCCCTTAGAAGTGAGTCCCTTTCCCTTTTTTCCCTAATCTATCAAGCTCCTTTCAACAACCAAACCAAAACACCTAGGATTTCACATAGTTTATTTGATTTTGTGTGTGTGTTGTTTTTAACTTTTTAATTTTATTTTTTTTTACCTCATTAATTCCTTTTCTCCCTTCAAAATGATGAAACGAAGGAATTCACCCCAAAACAAAGAGCAGGAAGAAACAACAGCCAGGGACTTAATCAACACAGATACAAGCAAGATGTCTGAACCAGAATTTAGAATCACGATAATAACAATACTACCAGGGGTTGAAAATAAATTAGAATCGGAGTGCCTGGATGGCTCAGACAATTGAGCGTCCAACTTTGTCTCAGGTCATGATCTCATGGTTTGAGCCCCACATCAGGCTCTGTGCTGACAGCTCAGAGCCTGGAGCATGCTTCAGATTCTGTGTCTCCCTCTCTATCTTCCCCTCCCCTACTCATGTTCTGTCTCTCTTCAAAAATAGATAAACATTAAAAAAATTAAAGAAAATAGAATAGAACCCCTTCCTGCAGAAATAAAAGAAGTAAAAGCTAGTCAGGATGAAATAAAAAAATACTATAACCAAGCTGCAATCTCTAATGGTGGCCATGGCTGCAAGGATGGATGAGGCAGAGCAGCAAATCAGCAATATAGAGGACAAGCTTATGAAGAGTAATGAAGCAGAAAAAAAGAGGGAGACTAAGGCAAAAGAGTAAGATTTAAGAATTACAGAAATCAGTGACTCATTAAAAAGGAACAATATCAGAATCATAAGGGTCCCAGAAGATGAAGGTAGAGAAAAAGGAGTAGAAAGGTTATGTGAGCAAGTCATAGTGGAAAACTTTCCTAATGTGGGGAAAGACACAGACATCAAAATCCAGGAAGCACAGAGGACTCCCATTAGATTCAACAAAAACCGACGTTCAACAAGGCATCTCATAGTCAAAATCACAAAATACTCAGGTAAGGAAAGAATCATGAGGGCAGCAAGGGAAAAAAAAGTCCTTAACCTACAAGGGAAGACAGATCAGGTTTGCAGCAGACCTGTCCACAGAAACTGAGCAAGCCAGAAAGGAGTGGCAGGATATATTCAATCTGCTGAATTGGAAAAAATATGCAGCCAAGAATTCTTTATCCTGCAAGGCTGTCATTCAAAACAGGAGAGATCAAAAGTTTCCCAGACAAACAAAAATTAAAGGAGTTTGTGACCACTAAACCAGCCCTGCAAGAAATTTTAAGGGGGACTCTATGAGGGGAGAAAAGACAAAAGGAAAAATAAAAAGACCAAAAGCAGCAATGAATAGAAAGGACCAGAGAACACCACCAGAAGCTCCAAATCTACAAGCAACAAAATGGAAATAAATTCATATTTCAGTACTCACTCTAAAAGACAATGGACTCAATGCTCCAATCAAAAGACATAGGGTAACAGAATGGATAAGAAAACAAGATCCATCTATATGCTGTTTACAAGAGACCCACTTGAGACCTAAAGACACCTTCAGATTGAAAGTAAGGGGATGGAGAATCATCTATCATCCTAATGGTCAACAAAAGAAAGCCAAAGTAGCCATACTTATATCAGATAACCTAGACTTTAAAATAAAGGTTGTAACAAAAGGTGAAGAAGGGCATTATATCATAATTAAAGGGGCCAACCACCAAGAAGACCTAACAATTGTAAACATTTATGCTCCAAATGTGAGAGCACCCAAATATATAAATCAATTAATCATAAACATAAAGAAACTCATTGATAAAAATACCATAATAGTAGGGGACTTCAATACCTCACTTACAACAATGGACAGATCATCTAATCAGAAAATCAACAAGGAAACAACGGCTTTGAATGACACACTGGACCAGATGGATTTAACAGATATATTCAGAACATTGCATCCCAAAGCAGTGGAATATACATTCTTCTCCAGTGTACATGTAACATTCTCCAAAATGGACCACATACTGGGACACAAATCAGCCCTCAACAAGTACAAAAAGATCAAGATCATACTGTGCATATTTTCACACCACAACGTTATGAAACTTGAGATCAACCACAATAAAAAATTTGGAAAGCTAACAAATACTTGGAGACTAAAGACCATCCTACTAAAGAATGAATGGACTAACCAAGAAGTTAAAGAGGAAATGTAAAAAGTACTTGGAACCTGATGAAAATGATAACACCACAACCCCAAACCTCTGGGATGCAGCAAAGGCAGTCATAAGAGGAGAGTATATAGCAATCCAGACCTCCTAAAGGAGGAAGAAAGGTCTCAGATATATAACCTAACCTTATGCCTTAATGAGCTGGAAAAAGAACATCAAATAAAACCCAAAACCAGAAGAAGACAGGAAATAACAAAGATTAGAGAAGAAATCAATGCTACTGAAATGAAAAAAAAATTAGAACAGATCAATGAAACCAGAAGCTGGTTCTTTGAAAGAATTAACAAAATTGATAAACCTCTAGCCAGTTGGATGAAAAAGAAAAATTTAAGGACCCAAATAAATTACTCAAGAATGAAAGAGGAGAGATCACAACCAACAGAGCAGAAATAAGAACAATAATAAGAGAATATTATGAGCAATTATACACCAATAAAATGGTCAATCTGGAAGAAATGGACAAATTCGTAGAAATACGTAAACTACCAAAACTGAAAAGGGAAGAAACAGAAAATGTGAACAGACCCATAACCAGTATGGAAATTGAATTAGCAATCAAAAATCTCCCAAAAACCAATAGTCCAAGGCCAGATGGCTTTCCCCCTAAGGTCATGAACAAGACAGGGATGCCCGCTCTCACCACTGTTATTCAACATAGTATTGGAAGTCTTAGCCTCAGCAATCAGACAACCCAAAGAAATAAAAGGCATCCAAATCGGCCATGAGTAGGTCAAACTTTCACTTTTCGCAGATGATACGATACTCTATGTAGAAAACCCAAAAGATTTCACGAAAAAAACAGCTAGAACTGATCCATGAGTTCGGCAAAGTTGCAGAATATAAAATCAATGAACAAAAATCAGTTGCATTCCTATACACCAGTAATGAAGCAACAGAAAGAGAAATCAAGGAATCTATCCCATTTATAATTGCACCAAAAACCATAAAATACCTAGGAATAAATACAACTAAAGAGGTAAAAAATCTATACACTGAAAATTATAGAAAGCTTATGAAAGAAATTGAAGGAGACACAGAAAAATGGAAAAATATTCCATGCTCCTGGATAGGAAGAACAAATATTGTTAAAATGTTAAAATGTTGATACTACCCAAAGAAATCTACATATTCAATGCAATTCCTATGAAAATGACAACAGGATTCTTCACAGAGCTAGAACAAACGATCCTAAAATTTATATGGGACCAGAAAAGACACCAAATAGCCAAAGCGATCTTGAAAAAGAAAAACAAATCAGGAGGCATCACAATCCCAGACTTCAATATGTATGACAAAGCTGTAATCATCAAGACGGTATGGTACTGGCACAAGAACACTCAGATCAATGGAACAGAACAGAGAACCCAGAAATGGACCCACAAATGTATGGCCAACTAATCTTTGACAAAGCAGGAAAGAATATCTAATGGAATAAAGACAGTCTCTTCAGCAAGTGGTGCTGGGAAAACTGAACAGTGACAGGCAAAAAAGGAACCTGGACCACTTTCTTATACCCTACACAAAAATAAACTCAAAATCGATGAAAGACCTAAACATAAGACAGGAAGCCATCAAAATCCTTGAGGAAAAAGCAGGCAAAAACCTTTTTGATCTTGGCCGCAGCAACTTCTTACTCAACACGTCTCCAGAGGAAAGGGAAACAAAAGCAAAAATGAACTAATGGGGCCTCATCAAAATAAAAAGTTTCTGTACAGCGAAGGAAACAATCAGCAAAACTAAAAGGCAACTGACAGAATGGGAGAAGATATTTGCAAATGACATATCAGATAAAGGGTTAGTTTCCAAAATCTATCAAGAACTTATCAAACTCAACACCCAAATAATAATAATAATAATAATAATAATAATAATAATAATAATCCAGTGAAGAAATGGACAAAAGACATAAATAGACACAAAAGATACAAACTTCTCCAAACAAGACATCCAGATGGCCAATCGACACATGAAAAAAGGCTCAACATCACTCATCATCAGGGAAATACAAATTAAAACCACAGTGAGATACCGCCTGACATCTATCAGAATGGCTAACACTAACAACTCAGGCAACAACAGATGTTGGTGAGGATGCGGAGAAAGAGGATCTCTTTTGCATTGTTGGTGGAAATACAAACTGGTGGAGACACTCTGGAAAACAGTATGGAGGTTCCTCAAAAAGCTAAAAATAGAACTACCCTATGAATCAGCAATTGCACTACTTAGATATTTATCCAAGGGATACAGGAATGCTGTTTCGAAGGGACACATGCACCCCAATGTTTATAGCAGCACTATCAACAATAGCCAAAGTATGGAAAGAGCCCAAAAGTCCATCAATGGATGAATGGATAAAAAATATGTGGTATATATACACAATGGAATCAAAAGGAATGAAATCTTGCCATTTTCAACTACGTGTATGTAACTAGAAGGGTATTATGCTAATTGAAATTAGTCAGTGAGAGAAAGACAAATACATGACTTCACTCATATCAGGACTTTAGATACAAAACAGATGAACACACGGGAAGAGAAGAAAAACTAATATAAAAACAGGGAGGGGGACAAAACATAAGAGACTTTTAAATATGGAGAACAAACAGAGGGTTACTGGAGACGTTGTGGGAGGGGCGATGGGCTAAATGGGTAAAGGGCATTAAGGAATCTACTCCTGAAATCATTGTTGCACTATATGCTAACTAACGTGGATGTAAATTTAAAAAATTTTTAAAAAACAGAGAAAACCTATAAAGGTTTCTATCAATACAAAAATATGCAATCCAAAATATTATACCTTCCTCAATGAAAATTTGGTTATGGCTATATTGTTGTGTTCTCCCAAATATTTTAGGCAGAATTATTACTATTTTAGCAGAAACTTTCAGAAAATAGAAGAAGGAATGGTTCACATCTCATTTTAGGAGGCCATTATTACCATGATACCAAACCAATCAAAGATAGAAAGAAGAGGGGCTTCTGGGTGGCTCAGTCGGTTAAGCATATGACTTCGGCTCAGGTCATGATCTCACGGTCCATGAGTTCCAGCCCAGAGTCAGACTCTGTGCTGACAGTTCAGTGTCTGGAGCCTGCTTTCAATTCTATGTCTCCCTCTCTCTCTCTGCCCCTCCACCCCTCAAAAATAAACATTAAAAAAAATTGGGGGGGTCAATGGGTGGCTCAGTCAGTTAAGTGGCCGACTTCGGCTCAAGTCATGATCTCACGGCTAGTGAGTTCAAGCCCCACACTGGGCTCTGTGTTGACAGCTCAGAGCCTGGAGCCCATTTCGGATTCTGTGTCTCTCTCTACTTTTGCTCCTCCCCCCCTCATGCTCTCTCTCTTTCTCCTTCAAAGTAAATAAACATTAAAAACATTTTTAATTTTAACATAGTAGAAAGAAAGCTACAGATAATTATTCCTCGTGAAGATAGGTAAAAAATATTTAACAAAGTTTTAGTAAAATGAATTCCACAATATAAAAATAACAATAGATTATGACCACATAAGGTTTGTTTCAGAAACTAAAGTCTTTATAACCATTGAAATAATCAAATGTAATGGAATAAATGTTAATGGAATAAAGAGAAAAAAATACATAATCACTGCAATAGATATTCCAGGACCAAATCAGGAATATCTGCTTTCAACACTTCTATTCAATATTGTTATGAAGTCCCTAAACAATGCAGTAAGAAAATAAAGAGAAAAAAAAGAAAGAGAAAGAAATTCCATAAACATTTGGAAGGAAAAGTAAAACTCTTAACTTGAAGTGACATGCTCAAATGGGTAGAAGTTCTTAATTACCAAGAAAATAATAATAATAATTAGTAGAATTAAAATGTAAGCTGGGCAACTTCACAGAATACAAGATAAATATACAAATATAATTAGTATTCATATACAGTAGCAATGAACAATTAGAAAATAAAAACAATTCCATTTATAATAACATCAAAATATTTGAGAAATTATTGAAAAATGCAAGATCAATATACTAAAAAATATTGCATGTTTAGGGAAATTCAAGATAGTAAAAATGGAAATTCTCCCCAAACCAATCCATAGAGTCCATGTATAGTTACATCTTGGATTGTGAGTAACTTGTTCTGCAACATTTTCACCTCAATAAAATTGGAGAAAATATTTATGGTATCTGACAAAGGGCTTAAACCCACAATATAAAGAATTTTTACAAGGTGATATGAAGCCAAGATAAAATTTAAATACTGCCCCAAAAAATTTTTCAGGAAATTCATTCAAGTATCTTCAAATGGCCAAGAAACATAATGTGTGCTCAGCCTCTTAGACATTGGGAAAATGCAAATATTATGCCATACAATTATATTCTTCTAAGAATAGATACAGTCTGAAAAAAGATGAAGGAAAAGGAGAAGAAAATACATACCATTTTAGGTGACAATGTAGTAAAAGTATGACTCTTTGTATATTACTGGTGGTATATTGATGTATTCACTTTGGAAAGCTATCTGAGAGTGACTAAATAAAGCTAAATACATACAACGCCTAAGACCCAGCAATTCCACCCCTCGGGATACATCTGAAAGGTAGGCACTTGCACTTACCAGAAGACAAACACAAAAATGTTCAGGTAAAGACTCACTGTAAAAATAAAAGAACTAGACACAAACAAAAATGCTCATCAACAGTTGAGTGAGAAAGTAGCCTGTAGTGTAATCAGACACTGGATTTCTCTAAAACATAGACAATGAATACTCTTCAACTATATGCAATGAATTGGAGTGAAAGAGTTGAGTGAAAGAATCCAGACCAAAAAAAAAAAAAAAAAAGGAGTACATGGTGCATAATTCTATTCCTAAAAATATCGGAAAAACAGGCAAAACTATTCAATGCTGTTAGAAATCAGGACAGTAGCTGCTGTTGGCAGAAAAAGTCACTTGACGAAAGGAGAGTTTGTGCTTTGTTTCTTTATCTCTACGCTATTTATAAAGATGTGAGCAGTTTGTGAAAATTTTGTTAACCTGTACACTACTGGAATGTTTACTATGTTTTAAGAAAAGTTGCTTTTAAAGAAAGGATGCCTGGACGTCTGGGTGGCTCAGTCGGTTAAGTGTCTGACTTTGGCTCAGGTCATGATCTCGAGGTTTGTGGGTTCGAGCCCCACGTCAGGCTTGGTGCTGACAGCTCAGAGCCTGGAGCCTGCTTCCAATTCTGTGTGTGTGTGTGTGTGTGTGTGTGTGTGTGTGTGTGTGTGTGTGTGTCTGCTCCTCCCCCGCTTGTGCTCTGTCTCTCTCTCTCTCTCAAAAATAAATAAACATTAAAAAAAAAATAAAGAAAGCAACTCAAGAAAAAGAAAGAAGTATCTGATTATTAAAAGCATGACATCAAAGTCCTGAAGGACTGGGGCACCTGGGTGGCTCAGTCGGTTAAGCGACACTAAGCGTCCTGCTTTAGCTCAGGTCATGATCTCACTGCTCATGGGTTCAAGCCCTGCATGGGGTTCTGTGCTGACAGATCAGAACCTGGAGCCTGCTTTGGATTCTGTGTCTCCCTCTCTCTCTGCCCCTCCCCTGCTCATGCTCTCTCACTCTCTCAGAAATAAATAAACATTGAAAAACAATTAAAAAAAAAAAGCCTGAAGGACTGATGATGGGACAGAGAACAGGAACCTAGCCAGAGAAACATTATTTATGGAGGTATGAAAATCAGTTTTCTATATACTCACCCCAACTTCCTCAGAGATGCATTATCTAGTTGAATAGCTTTTGGTTTGGTTTTATTAAGTTGGTCCTAAAAACAAAAAGATTTCTGGATCTTTTCACTGCAAATACTCAAGATGGCCACAGTACTATCACAGGGCTGACATCGTAAGTTACTACAGGGAGGACTCTCCCTGGATATCCCAGTATCATCATGTGAAATGCAAACAAATACTGTTTATCTGTTTCTTGTGTGCAAGGTGTTTTCAACTGCTTATGATATTTTTTCAAATTGGAGTTTACTTTCTGTAACAGGCTGGCAAATCCTGGAGAAAAGGTCTCAAACAGTATGGCTTTCAACAATTCAGAAAGAGATATAAGACACCCTAATATAGTAAAAAAAACAAAGAAAAAATTCTCCTTTAGATTGAGTCATCTGCTTGATGGTATGGAGAAAACTCAGGATCTTATTCATGAAAAGTTAAGGATCATTGCAAATGAATGAAAGGGACAGGGAAAATATATAAGCATGAAAAACATACTGAAAACATATTAATCGAATACAATGGTTCCTATAAATAGTACAAAGCCAAATGGTTTCTCCCCTGTGTAATTGATAGAGCATACCTTCCACACAAATGGGAATTCCATAAATTTTTGTCTACTTTAAAGTTGATGAATAGGATAAGATATTAAAAAATAGGCAATCAGAGTAAAAATAAAATGGTGATGCTATTTCTGTCAAAGTAAAATGTCTTCCCATTTGCATGTGAATTGCAGGTGATAAAAAAAAACGGAAATTCACCAAAAAGAAAAACAAAACAAAACAAAAAACCAAAAAGCAAAAAAAGACTTGGCTTGATGTCCATTATCTGCACGAGCATGGTTCCCATTTTATTTGCAACTATCCTTCCTGTTAAACTATTCAAACACTTGCCAGCTGATATAAAATTTAATTTGAACACATACCAAGTACCTACAATTCCTGTACTAATGTCTTTGGCAAACTTGCTCATATTATTCCCTCCACCTCCCCCCCTCACTCACTATCCAGTATCTTGAAGCATCTTTCAGAAACAAAAATGGTCTGTGAGATATTTTCAGAAATATTTTCCCCATCAAAAGCTTTTCCCCATCAGAAATTTAGCAATTAAGTCTTTGGAAATTAAAAAAAAAATACTCTAAAATAAAGGAACACACAAGAGTTCACTATTTTTTTCCCATGACAGTGATAGAATTTTTGAGAACTTAAAATTCAAGATAAGCCCCCTCAGTTCAACTTTATCAATTTAAACAAGTGACCAGCAGAGATAAATCAACTTCTCAAATCACATAATAAGCTGGTTTCAGAGGCGGCCCTGGAACTCCAGTCTCCTGATTGTGTCATTCATGATTCATTTACTCTTCCACACCTCTTCTCTTTAGGAGTGCTCCTTCCAATCGTGAGTGATAGCGGCTTGCTAGGACCATGCTGACTATGCATTGCTACAAGAAAATGAATGTAATTTTTCCAAAACTCCCAGTGCCCTGGATCCAACCTTGCCAGCTATGAAAAACAAATTACTCTCCCCAGGCTTTGCCTTCATGACATTAACTAGAATCACTGTGTGTTTCTTTTCATCGTGATTCTTGGAAGGTCAGTCTCCTTTCTTGTAAATAATTCTTTAAATACGAGAGTTCTATATCTCCAGTTTGTCAACCCACTCCATCATGCCTTCAGTAGTATATTTGTGAGTGTCTATGAAACCCTGTTTTTATTCCCTAAGAAGTAGCCCTACTCTAAGCTGAGTACAAAAGCTGACAGGAGGGTAGAGGTTAAGTGCTGGTGTTTGAGTTTAGGCTAATTGAACAAGAAAGCCATCTACTGGATGAAACATTGCATTTGAGATCCATTCCCTTCTTGCCAGTGAGTGACGGTCCCTTGCAGTGGCTCTCTTTGCCTCCTTTCTTCCCCGGATAAATGAGATTCGGTAATAACATTTGAGAGCAGAATAACAAAGAGTAAAGAAGCGAGCAGTTCCTTTCACGTACTTTGCATTTATCAAAGATACAGGGTAGCTGGCATACATAGTAAAATTTCTGGACTCCTTCCACCTGAGATGAGCAGAAAGAAATAACAAGTAAGTGCCGTGTTCAGCCTCAACTTTTTAATCTCTTCTCCAGACACCTGGAGCACCCCTTATCTATGTCTCCAACTCTCAGACTACCTTTCTGTTGATGGTGGCTCTTCCTCTACTCGTCTCCTAAGTATAGATACAGCTCACTGTGCTCTCCTAAACAGTCCCATGATGTAAAGACCAATAGAATTATGTCACCACCATGCTCAAGGATTACTGAAAGTCTCCTCGCTATAAAATACAGAATAAAGTCCTTGGCAAGGCATTCAAAGCCATCTACCAACTGGCCCCAACCTCCTTCTGTCTGCCAACATACCCTCGACCCCCCATGGAAATCCACATTATTTTACAACTATTTCAAACACCTCCGTGACACTATCCCTTTTCTTTTATTAGATTATTTTTAAGCTTATTTATGTATTTAGAGAGCAACAGAGAGAGAGAGTGCAAGAGCAAAAGAGCCAAGAGGAGGAGGGGCAGAGAGAGGGGGAGAAAGGGAGAATCCCAAGCAGGCTCCACATTGTCAGTTCAGAGTCCAACATGGGGCTCGAACTCACAAATGCTGAGTTCATGACCTGAGCCAAATTCAAGAGTCGGACGCTTAACTGACTGAGCCACCCAGGTGCTCCTCCTTTTACTAAATTCTAACTGTAACCTCTGCCAGCTTTGTAACATAAATTCCATGTCCTTTAAGAAACTTTCCGAAACCTCCCTAGTTCAAGTATTTTTAATTTCTATTTGAATTGCTTCCATTATGCCTCTCAGATCATTTCACAGAAGCTGTGTGCTTTTTCTCTTCCAGCATGTGTTTTTCAAGCTTCTGAGTCTTATTTAACTTTATGCTTCATGAGTACCACAGGCAATGCTCTTCATAAATAGTACACACACACTATGGCAGCTAGAGAAGTATGTATGTCACATGAAATCGAGAAGTGAATAAAATAAGGCCTTGTCTGGAGTGCCTGGGTGTCTCAGTTGGTTGAGTGTCTGACTCTTGGTTTGGGCTTAGGTCATGATCTCACAGCTCGTGAGTTTGAGCCCCATGTCCCTCATCAGATTCTGCACTGACTGTGCGGAGTCTGCTTGGGATTCTCTCTCCCTCTTTCTCTGCCCCTCCCCTGCTCTCTGAAAGAAAGAAAGAAAGAAAGAAAGAAAGAAAGAAAGAAAGAAAAGAAAGAAAGAAAGAAAGAAGGAAAGAAAGAAAGAAAGAAGGAAGAAAGAAAGAACTACAAGGCCTCATCTGACTTAGCAATAAATTTTATTCTAGTATGAAATTTGAGATCAGTTTTCTTCAGAAATGAAGAAAATTAGTGTTTCAGTGTTTCATTAGGAAAATGGACATTACAGCAGATATTTCAAGAAGGAAGGCATCCAATACAGAAAACTAACAGCTCTCAAAACAGCTTTGAATGGGGTGCCCGGGTGGCTGAGTTGGGTAAACATCCAACTCTTGGTTTGGGATCAGGTCATGATTTCGAGGTTCATGAGTTCAAACCCCATGTAGGTTTCTGCACTGATAGCAGGGAGCCTGCTTGGGATTCTCTCGCTCTTCCTCTTTCCTCCTCCCCTGCTCATGCTCTCTCTTTCTCTCAAAATAAATAAAATTAAAAAAAAAAAAATTTGGAGACCTAGCAACCAAGGTCAGGAAAACTCTACTGATGTTTAGGAAATCAGAAACTGCAGGAGACAACCGTCAGTGAGTTCAGCTGCCCACCACCCTGCACGTGTGGCTCACCGGGGGATGCCTTGGATCACTGGAAATGCCTCTTGGCTTCGAAAGCCAAGGCCCACACTCCTGCCCCAACCTGCCAGGAGGCATCATGCCTTCTATTTGTTTTCCACCTCCCAAATCTCATACAAGTGACTCTAATTGATGCCTCCGAGTGTTGGCAGAGGTTCTAAGAAATGGAGTTACCAGGATTCTAGGCCCTATTATGTAAGTGGCAATATTGAAAAGGAAAAGGATTGTTAAATATTTAATGGCTAATTGGGCACACAAAGACCCAGAGGTCACCATGAGTCAGGACTGTTTTTCTGAGCTGTGGAATTTGATACAAACATACATGACTAAGTGAGAGAATTACGTGCAACTGCCCAGAACTTTAACCCAGTTGAGCTAAATGAGTTGACCCAGAATGTCACAGTCTAGTTATTTAGCTGACAGAGACCCAATTAAAGACTCAAAAAGCAATAAATTATGTATTTCTTGAAATGTGTCTTATTGCAAATCATAGGTGATACCATTTAAAAAGAGAGGAAATAGGATTAATTGATAAGAAGGAAAAATGTACTTTCATTATTTTCATGTGGAAGAAAGATTGTTTTGACCACAACAGTGATCTCCATATTTGAAGGGTCTGAAAAAGTTGCCAAATCAGTAGTGAAAACTACTAATCCCGTGTGGAAAAAAAAATAGCGCCTTGACATGAACTCTGCCAGAAAGCTACCAATGTTCTGTAAATGGCTAGAAAGAAACCAACACACTTTCCGCGCTTCTTCCTTTCATGCAACCACAGGACGTTTACGTTATTTTTTTTAATGCAGCAACTTCTACAACATTAAAATTCTGTCCATTTTCACTCATTTCTTTAGTTTGTCTTTTTATTTCTCTGTTCTTCAATAGTTGCGTATGAGTGTGTTTTAGGAACAAAGAAAACCCGGATCATAAGAAGAGCTTCATGAAATCCACAGCTGTGAAGTTAGGCACAAGTAACATCTGAAGCATATATTGTCAACATACAGGATGGCGCATTTTTAGGAAACCTCCCTCTTGCCAAATAGAATGGGGACAATAGGGGTGTAGAAGAGAGAAAAAGTGAGAGCATATACATGGTATATATAAATTCTGTAAAATTTTATGAGACATTTTGGATGTATTGCTAAGAGCTGTGCGACATTTGACAAATTGTATAATCTCTCTGTTCCTCCATTTTGTTTGTTCTTTATGTTTCTTTTTTTTAATGTTTATTTATTTTTGAGAGAGAGAGAGAGAGAGACAGAGCGCAAGTGGGGGAGGGCAGATAGAGAGGGAGACACGGAATCCGAAGCAGGCTCCAGGCTCTGAGCTGTCAGCACAGAGCCCAATATGGGGCTCGAACTCACAGACCGTGAGACCGTGATCTGACCCGAGGTCACTTAACCGACTGAGCCACCCAGGCTCCCCTGTTCTTTATGGTTCTTTAACCATATCCCGCGTTACCTAGAGTCCGCTCAGGCATTTCTCTGAATGGGAGCACCCCAAACTGTGAAGCCTCTCGCCTTCACTCTGCTTCAACCTGAGCAACCATTCTCTCCAGGAAGTCTGCATCAAATTGCTCTTGAGCTGAGGATTGCTAAACTGAAGAACAATTTGAGATCCACTGGTTTAGTGAACTACAAAAGGCGATGCCCTAGGAATGTGATGTTTTTTTTGTCAGGTGGCGTTAGATGAAACCTTTCAAGGGATATAAACATCGCTCTATTTTAAAAGCTGTCCAGGAGGGGCACTTGAGTGGGTCACTCAGCTGAGTATCCATCCAACTCTTGATTTGGGCCCAGGTCATGATCTCAGGGTCATGGGATCAAGCCCCACTCAGGCTCCACATTGAGCATGGAGCCTGCTTGGAATTTCTTTCTATCCCTCTGCCCCTCTCCCGCTAATTTATTTTCTTAAATAAATACATAAATAAACAAACAAACAAATAAATAGCTATCCAGAAAGGAAGAATTCATCATGGCTTTCATGCTATATTCCTCAGCCTCACTTTCATTGTAAAATGTCTCCTCTTTGGGGAATTTAGCTCAGCTTCACCAGTAATCAAATAAATAAACTAATGCCCATATAAAAGACCAATTTTTGTCTGTCAGATGAGAAAAGAACTTAAAAGGGGTAATTTTTTTTAAGAATGTGTATAAACAACAATTTCTTATATTTCCAAAGAGGTTGTAAATTGGGACAGACTCGTGGGAAAGAAAGGAAATTGGTAATGTATGTCAAAAGCATAATGTGTTTCTGTGCCTTGAATCCATAATGTCGCGTCCACAAATGAAGCCTAAAAAATAATCCAATGAAAACATTATTTGTCTATCCAGGTATTCTTTCTGCACTATTCTACAGTAAGTATATCAGAACCAATATAGACTAGGGGTGTTATATTAACTGTGCTACATACATGCATATATTGATATAACATGTAGGCATTAAATACAGGTTTTTGAGAATTGTTAATGATATAAGGGACTTTTTTGTGATATAATGTTAATTGTAAGAAAACAGAAAACGCTTAGCAGAAATACTACAATATGTTAACAGTGGCTAACTAAAGGTGGTGAATATTTTCCACTTAGAAGATTCCACTTGTAAGATTTTCCACTTATTGATAAGGTCTGTATTTTCCAAAGAATAAACATTAAGTTTGTCATAAACAAAGACTATTTACATGGAAAGCTGAGCATTGTTATATGCAGTGGAATTGCAGAACAAAAATGTTTGGCCTCTTAGAGGTAACATTTCACGCAATAAATGTATTTTAGGTTGTGTCCATTCTCGCTAGTCAAAGTACAGATCACTGCTGGTATTCTTCACATTATCTTAATTTCAGTATGGTGCACATCATTTTTTTCTTTTAGCAATCTATTATTTTACATGGATGTTGATATCTCATCGCATAATGTTGACTAATGTCGATTCAGTTTCCCAAGATCTAAGTTTAATGACTTCAAGTGTTCGCTGAGCTACTGTCAAAGATAAACCAAGCCGGACACCAGTTAAAGTGATAAGGACAGATTCTAATCAGTAGTAACTATTGCAATGGGGAAAAGAGTGCATCCTGCACTGAATTTCACTTTGATTTGTAGAGATGACGGGAGCAGAGAGGAGGGCAAGTGGGTGCTCAGTAGAATCTGGGAAGTGACGAATCACCAAGGATTGCTTAGTGTAGACGCAGTTCTGCCAGCTGTGTCTGCTAGCTGGTTAGGATTCCATCAATCCACAGTGATTGGGAGACAGAAGACATATCCTTCCTGATTATTATATTTGAAAGGATGGCTTTCAGATCCTTGAGAAAGACACTCCTAAATGGTAGTAGATACATATACATCTCAAAGAGTCAAATGAAGGATTCCCACTTGCCAGCCCTTTTGACTAAATGCTTCAAGAATATATGACCAAGGATGTATTCCCAGGTGTTGGCCAGAATGGCCCATTCTTCTACTGGTCCTGAGCTTTGTCAGGCCAACTTCAAGGTGGCTGGGGTCACTCTAGGGATGTGACCTTGAGCTACTGGAAACTATGTTGGGCAGAGTTTAGACTTTGTAGAGGAAAGAGCTCAGAGAAGCCTGGCTGGAATTTGGTCAAAGACAGAATCATTGTCAGTACCAACATCTTTCAAGCAGAAGCCTCAAGTACATCACAGAAGAAAGAAGAAAGTTCTGGGGCACCTGGGTGGCTCAGTTAGTTAAGCGTCCGACTCTTGGTTTTGGCTCAGGTGATGATCTCACAGTTCGTGAGTTCGAGCCCTGCGTTGGGCTCTGTGCTGACAGCTCAGAGCCTAGAGCCTGCTTCAGATTCTGTGTCTCCCTCTCTCTCTGCCCCTCCCCCACTCGTGCTCTGTCTCTCTCAAATAAACATTAAAAAAAGAAGAAAGTTCTTGCAATTTATTTATGTTTTAAGTTTATTTATTTATTTTGAGAGAGAAAGAGAGAGAGCAAGCAGGGCAGCGGCAGAGAGAGAGGAGAGAGAGAATCAAAAACAGTCTGCAATATCAGCAGACCATGAGACCATGACCCGAGCTGAAATCCAGAGACTGATGCTTAAATGACTGAGCCACCCAGGCAGCCCAAGTTCTTGCAATTTAGAAAGTCCTCCCGTGTACTTATCTACTTACCCTTATACCCAGAGGCAGTTTTTGTTTTAGCTTCCAATGATCAGAAGTATCTGCTAGTTGAGTACTTTTGAGAGTTTGAGTATGATCTATTTAAGTGATTATTACCCTTTGTCTTTACCAGAGAAGCCCAGATAAAATACTTGAAGCAATGAATACTACATATTAATTAAATGCATACTACAGATTCAGCTATGCAATATTTATATATAAGAAGTGGTTTGGGGAAAAAGGAAAAAAGTTTTAACTCACATCCCAATGCATAATTCATCCATTATACTGAATTCAACAATAATTTATTGAGAGTCGGTTTATAGCAAGCAATGTGTTTCATAATTCATTCACTACTCATCTCAATAAGCTCTTCTCAGTGGCTAAGACAGTGATTGAAAATGAATGTTTCCACGTAGGATTTTTCAGGAGTCTCGGTAGTGGAGCAGGCTTCATCCTGAACTTCAGTATGAATGTTCCATACTAAGCTTGGGAACCATAGCTGTATTTTCAAAAAGGTACATTAGAAACTGACCAAAGACATGTATAATTTAATAACTCTCCAGAAGTAAGATCACCTCAAAGGAAACATCTACTACTGTGTTGAGAAGAAAAGTCTTTGGAGTCAGGTAAACCAGGTTTGATTCCTTAATTGTTCTCTAGCTGTGTGATCTTGGACAAGTTACTAGGCTTCTCTGGGACCTCCATTTCATCTGTAAATTAAGGATAATTCTTACCACATAGAATGTTGCTCTAAGGTTAGATGAGATAATGTGAATACAACTTCTGATACATAATAAACTGTCAATAATAATTGTTATGTAGAGTCTTTTATTTTTCACACTTCGGAGATATTCTGGGTTCATGTCTAGACCACCACAATAAAGCAAATACTGCAATTAAGTGACTCAAATGAATTTTTTAGTTTCTCAGCGCATATAAAAGTTACATTTAAACATACTGTAGCCTTTTAGGGGCGCCTGGGTGGCGCAGTCGGTTAAGCATCCGACTTCAGCCAGGTCACGATCTCGCGGTCCGTGAGTTCGAGCCCCGCATCAGGCTCTGGGCTGATGGCTCGGAGCCTGGAGCCTGTTTCCGATTCTGTGTCTCCCTCTCTCTCTGCCCCTCCCCCGTTCATGCTCTGTCTCTCTTTGTCCCAAAAAAAAAAATAAATAAATAAATGTTGAAAAAAAATTTTTTTTAAATAAATAAATAAATAAATAAACAAACATACTGTAGCCTTTTAAGTTGCAAAAGAATATTGCAATAATTCACAAAGCAATGAACATATCTTAATTTAAAGAAATAATTTATTGCTAAAAAATAAAAATGATTATTGCAATAATTCATAAAGTAATGAACGTGCCTTAAATTTTAAAAAGTAATTTATTGCTAAGAATACTAATCATTATCTGAGATTTCAGGAAGCTGTAATCTTTATGCTGGTAGAGGGTCCTGCCTCCATGTTGATGGCCGCTACTGATCAGGGCGGTGGTTGCTGAAGGTTGGGGTGGCTGTGCCAATTTCATAAAATAAGGCTCCAATAAAGTTTGCCACATCTATTGACTCAATGATTTCTCTGTAGCACGGGATGCTGTTTGGTAGCATTTTACCCACAGTAGAACTTCTTTCAAAGTTGGAATCCATCCTCTCAAACCCTGCCGCTGCTTTATCAACTAAGTTTATATCACGTTCTAAATCACTTTCTTTGCTCATCCGTAAGAAGCAACTCCTCATCTGTCACAGTTTTATCCTGACATCGCTGTAATTCAAATATAGTAATAATGAAAAACTTTGAAATATTGTGATAATTGCCAAGCTGTGATGCAGAGACACAAAGGGAGCAAACGCTGTTGGAAAAATGGCACCAGCAGACTTGCTCGGCTACAGGGTCGCCACAAACCTTCAATTTGTAACAAACACAAGATCTGCAAAACGTCATAAGGTGAAGGTAATAAAAGAAGACATGCATGCAATTGGACTTCTGTGGGATCCATGAATTGGAAGCATATAATGAAGCAGAACAGACAGAACAACTGAACAATCAACATAAATATACAAAAACACACTAATGTGCTAAGTGTTCAAATGGAAAACAAAATAGGACAGGATAATAGTTAATTTAAATCTAATGTCACCTAGAGAAATTCCAGTAAGATAAGAGAAAACATTTGAATTTAGTCTCAAAGAATAAATACATGTTTTCTAGGTAAATTAGAAGATAAATTTATATGTAAGAGTGTCATTTCAAAAACAGAAGGATAAAGAGCATGATCTGGGGAAAGATGGCATCAGTGTCATTGAGGTACAGTCTTGGTGAGAGGTGGAGGGGGTTGGGGAGATTAAAGCTTCATTTGGGACATATTATGCGGGTGCTGACGTGGAGTTGTCAATGTTTCTTTCAGATAGCCCTACCCAGATGAAGAATTATTGTATGCACATCTGTGTTTTAGGATAATGGCTTGGAGGCTCAGACTTTCCTCCATAAAGCGTACAAATCCTACTTTTTCTCTCAATAGACACACATTTTCAACAAGTTCATGAGTTACAAAAAGACAGGGAGAGCTTTCGTTTTGCAAATTAGTAATGATGAAGAAGAATGTTTTAAGTTGTTTGCCTTGAGGTTTAAAATACCCAGCCTTCCTTTTGGGCCTAGAAAAAGGACAAGTCCCCTCTCTTAAATGTCCCACCATAGAATCCACAACAAATCTGCTGGGTGTCTGTCACGTATTCAATTGCACCTGTAGAGAAAGAATCAATACACACAAAAGCAGTGGCCAGTGCCAAGAGAATTTATTCCACATTAGGAAGGCAAGAAACTGTGCCATTGGTACACTGGAGAGCTTAAATTGGAGAAGAGCTTTTCATGTCTGTCTGTCTGAGCCATATTGGTGGTCTGTTAGGCATTTGTGATAATATCTGAGGAACATTTCTCCATTGGAGTTGTCCATTTATTATTGTACCAAAATAAGCTGTCAATTCCCCAGCAGTATTGCACGTGCTTCTGTGTTACGCAGTTGATTTCCTAACATACACACAGGGACTTTTCGACCTTTCCGAGTGTAAAAATTCATTATGATAAATGGCTTTGTAAACTTATTATACAGTGGAGATTGCCTCAATAGTCATCAAAAGGCTACTGAAAAATTGATTTTTAAATTATAAACTGTGAGAAGATAATGCTACGCACCCTTCAGGCCTATTAGTCATTTTGCAAATGTAGCTTCATCAAAAGGACTGATTTAATATCTAATAATATGATACCACTGAGAACGAGTGACCAAGGTGACAAGCCTCATGATGTCCCAAATCAAATCCTTGGCATATCTGCCAGCCACACCAAACCTGATTGTACTGCTGTTGCTTTTATTTCTGTTAATAGGACCATTATCCTTCTAGATATTCAAGCTTTAAACCTCAAAACTGTGTTTCAATTAAATTCCTCTCTCCCTTATCCCTTCAAAATCTGGTTGGTCACAAAGCCGTTATAGGTTAAAAAATACTATTTCTAAGATATCTCTGATTATATATATTATGTATATATATATATATATATATATATATATATATATATATACACATATATATAGTATATATATGCTTGCCACCTGGTTTAAATCCTATTACCTATCTGGACTATTCCACTAACTTATAACTTGTACTCTTGCCTTTAGGCTCTCTCGATTGGAGCCAAGCCACACACCGTTGCCATAGGAACTTTACTCCCTTCTCTCCCAGATCAAACACTCGGAAGGGACTCCCCTTTGCCTACAAGATAACTCATTAGCATAACATAGCAGACTGTCCAAAAACTGTTTTCCAACTGCCTTTCAGTAAACCTTTCCGTTCACTGTCTATTCCTCCCTAAATAGGACCCTGCCATTGGTCTATTACCAGCATCATTTTGAGATTTTTTGTGTTTACATTATGCCTATTAATAGGTAGTGATACTGCTTCCATCCTGAAAAGCTATAAAATTTGCTCCAAAATATTGCTGCATTTCGTGTGTTCTAGCTTGCATTACACACACACATATACACACATACGTAAATTTATGCTGTGTTCTCCATAATACCAGTTTAAAGCTTTGTTCATAGGATCCAGTAGGAGGACACGGGGATTACTTTAAGGGAAGGTGGAGGCCTGGAGAGGACTAACGATAGCATAGCTCTTAGCACACCCACCCATTACTTCAATTCAATAGCTAGGATTTTATTTGTTTTATTTAATAAAGTATCATATAGTATTCAATTTTATTTTTTAGTTTCCACTCTTTCTTGTTTCAAAGTATAAGGGATTTCCTACACTGACCTCCTAAATATCCACATGGACAGAATCTCTCAGGATTCTCCAGAGTCAAACTTCATCAGAAAGGAGGGAGCTCTCCCCAAAACTCCGAATCCACTGTCCAAGTAGACAACAGATGGCTTTGACCCAACACCTCTAGACTGAGACCCTCACACTTCAGGCCTCTGACCACCAGCCTATTTATTTAGTCTTTTCACCATTGTCTTTCTGTCACCTTTTCCCCCTCTCTCTTGCATTAAAGTTTTTGATTGCTAGAATGAAGTTCCGCAAGTTTCTTCTCCTAACCCCGGTTGCGTAGGCAAATCTAGAGAAGGCCCACAAATGCATGGTATCAAGCCTGACTCATCTATAGACTCCAGAAGGGGTGGGATATAGTCTCCTGGCTGACCCTAGCTGGGACAGAATCTGGTCTGAGAGGCATGATCCCAAGCCTTCTAATAATTGTCATGCCCGTGCTTGTTTTTATCACAGTTCACTGTGTTTTCTCCTGATTCCTAAATGCTTTTGCACGGCTACTCACTCAACCAGTGATTGGAATTCCACTTACAATGACAAAAGCGGCAAGGAGTCCTGACAGCAGTCGCGCCCAGTTAGTCCGAGATCACAATGGACCCAAGAGAGGTAGCTATTTCAGAGGTCAGATTAGAGCAACCGTCTCCCTGTTGACCCCGAAGACAGCCCGGAAGAGAGCCTGAAAGACTAAGAATTTCTACGGTGGCACTAGCATTATTTTGACCCCCGGAGCTTTTTCTTCCCATCATTTCTAGAAATGAATTTAGCCCCTGTTACATTTCCTACTCCACCTTACACCTAAACTGTCCAACCAGCAACTGCCAACTGCAAGAGTGATTCTTCCCTCTTCCAAAAACCATTTTGATCTACTATTCCTAAAACGAGCTGAATTTCAGGCTATGCCTCTGGCTAACGCTCTGTAAAAACTCCACCTTTCTTTCCCAAGGTAAAACACTACCTCAGAGCTCTCATGCCAAATTATTACAAATAAAGGCTCATGTTTAAAATGGCCTGGTTAATCTTCTCCTACATTATCTTGCTCAAATCAAATAAGAAAGAACTGGTAGAGCCCCAACTCACACTCAAGCTTTCTGCGGACCAGCAGATTCCTCCTACTGATACAAAACACTGAGTCAAGATCACAACTGTTATACGAACACAAAAAAGATAGAGAGATTTTTTTCCTGGTGATATGCTACGGGGGGGGATGCTTAGAAAAAGACAAAAATCAGGCCTGACACTCTGGACACAAACATGTAAATGAGATATCCTTCTCAAAGGTGCGTATGAAACAAATGGGAAGAAGGACAACTTTTAGCAAGCAAGCTATGAAAATTTCACATCAGCCGAGTCCTATTTACAGTCACAGAGGATGAACACTATCCCCTCACTGAAACCCTTCATTTAAGAATTCTGCTTCTTTGTTTTTCCATGTGTAGAGAGAAGGAAGAACTCTGCCTTAGCATCCAGAATCGGTCAAAACAATGCTGACATTTCATTTCTTCAGGGATCGACAATTTATGCTCAAAGCCAAGGAAATAAAGGTTAGAACACTCTTGCAGCTTGCTGGGAGGGTCGCTTGCTACTCAGAGCAGGAGCTCAGGGGAAGCTGCTGTCTAGAATCTTCTGTCATCTGACCCCTTCCCTATGACCCCACCACAACCAAGTAATAAAAAATACCAACTGTACAGCTCAGGGCGCTGTGGACAACTAAAGTTTCCTACCCTCAAGAAAACTGCTAGCAGCCGGGCAGGATAAACTGAGTGTGGTGGAATAGGTGTTCCTTGTATTAACAGATGCATTGCTTTTCATGGGATAAAAACTTTGATTTTCTGGCTTTGGGTCGCCTCGTATTATAAATAAAGAACCAAAGCACAGCACAGTTCAGAGAAGTAGGAAGTACTACGTTGAGGAGACTATACAGGATGCAGTTGGAAAGAAAGCACCTTCGGAAGAGATGAGAATGATGCCTAAGCCTTGGCGGACTGTAAGGAACAGTTAAGCACAGCAGTCTTTCACAGTCGGAGAGGAGTAACATCTCTGGAATGGTGAGACGCACAAAAGGATAAATACTATTTATCACCTCTACTTGAAACTATGGGGCACCTGGGTGGCTCAGTCGGATAAGCGTCTGATTCCTGATTTCACCTCAGGTCATGATCTCACCCTTTGTGAGTTTGAGCCCCGCTGTGGGCTCTGTGTTGACTGCGTGGAGCCTGCTTGGGCTTCTGTCTCTCCCTCTCTCTCTCTCTCTGCCCCTCCCCCACTTGTGCACATGCTCTCTCTCTCTCTCAAAATAATAAATAAATGAACTTAAAAAAAAAAAAGAAACTACAGATTGGTAAGCAGCCATATTGGCTGTTGCACTGGCCAATCCCCTCCTCAGCATCAAGACACTCATTCTTCAGCTGGTGAGTCCCTCTCTGGGTAAGGGCCTCGGGCCAAAGGGAGCTGCCTTGATCAAGGTAATAACTCCGTCCAGGGACACTGGGCACAGGGCATCCATTGATTGGTGCCTTTATTTTAGCAGTGCCGAGTTTTAGGTGAAGGTATTTGGACATGTTGATCTCTTTTGCTCCGCCTGCATTATTAAAGAGTATTTTACCTGGGTATACATTTCTAGATTAAAAATATAATTCTGTTTTCCTTGAGTGTCAAGTCTGCTAATACTATAATTGCTGTGAATCTGAAGATAATCCTTTTTTCTGGTAGCTTTTAAGAATTTTCTATTTTTATCCTTGATATTGTAATATTTCACCTCATTATGTCCATGTGTGGGTCTATTTTATCTACCCTACATGACACTTGCATTAGCCAGTTACTGTACAAAGAAGAGCCGGTGGTTTTCAACATCACTCACAGACACTCATGCAGCTACAGCTCATCTTGGGGTTAACTGACCTAATGGGACTTGGCAAGATGTAGCGCCCACTACAGTCTGGAACAAGATATAATACTCTCACAATATATAACAGCCCACATAGGGCAGGCTGAAGCCAGTCGTGCGATCAAATACAGAGTCAAGAAGTGCAGAGGCAGACTTTTCTCCTAAGCGGAGGGACTATACAGGACGACAAAGGGAAGGTTTCAATAAGGGGACTAGAATTCATTCCACCATAATCCTGTAGGTTATTCCCAAACTGAAAACCCTCCTGCCCACTTTAGTATAAATATTCTCAGACTTCATCCTTTAGAGTATCATTTCCATTCCCTCTCTTTTCATCCTCTGTAGCTTTCTTTAGAAATCTGTTGCAGACTGTCAAATTATACTCCAAGCCCCAATTTTATTTTTCATAATTTTTCTATTGACTCCATACCCCTTTTCTATACCTGAAAAGAAAATGAAATTCTACGAAGTATTTTTTCCTACTTTTTGGATATATAAAATTAACAGATTTATTTCAATTGCATTACTCATACAATAATATATTCTCAATCTACAGAAGTCTGGTGATGTACATAAAGTGAAATCATCTTCCAGCTTCTCCTGCCTCTACCCGGACTCTGAATGCTAATTCCCAATTAGAGTATATTTAGAGTATATTCATCTTTATGTATTTAGAGTTTGCTAGAATAATGTATATATACATGAACATATAGAAATACATTTTTGTTTTATGAAAACCTTTTTTTACACATGTAAATTATAAAGTACATATCTTGGGGGGGCAGATCCAAGAATTGGACAGGCCCGCCCCCCCATGCAAGTGAAGTGCTCTGCTTCTTTTTTTTTTTAACATTTATTTTGTTTTTGAGAGAGAGAGAGAACAAGCAGGGGAGGGGCAAGAGAGAGAGGGAGACACAGAATCTGAAGCAGGCTCCAGGCTCTGAGCTGTCACCACACAGCCCAACACGGGGCTTGAACCCACACACACACAAACCACGAGATCATGACCTGAGCCAAAGTTGGTCGCTCAGCTGATTGAGCAATCCACGTGTCTCTGAAGTGCTTGCTTCTTACGCTTCCTTTGCTCTGTGGTAAACCTACCTGTCTATAAATACAGCGACCTCCTCTTTTTCACTGAAACATTTACATGGGATATATTTTCACTGCAAAATAATATACAGCTCACATAATTTATTTAAAATATTGCATATAACTTTTGTGTTAAGTCGTCATATTGTAGCTTTAGTAAAATTTTTGCCAGCGTTGTTGTTAACAGGTAAATATTTCTCTGGGATGCACAGGAAGAACCCTAGTCTCTGTATGAAAGATATACATATTTTCAAACTGAGCATATATTGTGAAAATATCTTCCAAAGAGACTGTTATAATTTACACACTTTTTCGACAAGGGGTAATATTGATAATTTTGCCCACTTTTAAACATTGCATTCGCCAGCATATCTTTCTTTGCTTTTAATGTTTTATTTATTTTTGAGAGAGAGAAAGACAGAGTATGAGTGGGAGAGGGGCAGAGAGAGAGGGGGACAGAATCTGAAGCAAGTTCCAGCCTCTGAGCTGTCAGAACAGAGCCCAATGCAGGGCTCGAACTTGTGAACTGTGAGGTCATGAGCTGAGCTGAAGTGGGACACTTAACCCACCGAGCCACCCAGGCATCCCCATTCCTTGGCATATCTTAATGCTGTGTATTCTATATTGATGAATTTGAATTTTTAAAATGTGTGTTCTCCTTTGTTAAAGAAGATAAAACTCTTGAGGAATGAGATGAAGAATAAAAATAAAATATATATCATTTAATGAACTTGAAAAACAAAACATTGAATGAGATAAGCCCCATTCTACTACATCAAAGACAATATGAAACAATGGAACCATTTATACATACACTTGGAATAATCTGGCATTATCTACTGACCTGATGATGAACGTGATCATAATTTTTCCAAAACAGTCCTAATTTACCTATTGTTCTAGCATCCTGTTCCATTTAGTACTAATGGTCTAGAGTACTGACCAGAGGATTATTCACCATCATTGCCCTTGCCAGCCACTTGGCTTACCAGCCAGCTGTTCCTAAAGCAGCATGCAGTCTGCAACATGTAAAAGCGATCAGGCCACCAATTAGTGGGTCAGTGGAAATGAAAGAAGTTATAGTTAAAGTAGATATGAAATATACATAAAAAAGAGGCTGAGCCATCCTGCCAGAGAATTTCTAAGTAATCATCTGAATGCTTTTGGTACGGTACGTTTGGCATTTATCATAAACTGTACATCTATAAACTACTTTAATCGGTTGTTTGATGATATTCTTTTTATTTTGAAATAACCCCTTTCAGAATAAATGGCTCAAGAGTCAAAAGTTACATATAAAATGCAAGTAATGTAAACTGAAAAGTGAACTATGGGATTTTCATTTCTTAGAAAGCTGAAATGTACAAACATTTTATGAACTGTTTACAGTATTTATGATTTCCTTACATGTTAAAGTGATACTGTTATCAGTATTTTTTTAAAAAACGATATAAGATAATCCTGTGGAAGGATAATCAATATCCACTTTAAAAGTTAGTAAATTCAGGGGCACCTGGGTGGCTCAGTCAGTTGAGCATCCAACTTCGGCTCAGGTGACGATCTCATGGTTCCTGAGTTCAAACCCTGTGTCGGGCTCTATGCTGACAGTTCAGAGCCTGTAGCCTGCTTCAGATTCTGTGTCTCAGTCCCTCTCTGCCCCTCCCTGACTCGTGTTCTCTCTCTCTGTCTCTCTCTCTCTCAAAAATAAATACACATTAGAAGAGATTTTTAATAAATAAATAAATGAATTAATGAATAAATAAAATATGTAAGTTAGTACATTTAACACAACTACCCCAAAGATGGTGATTTATCATACAAAACTGAGGAAGATGCATTTACAGGTAAAACACATATGCCTGTGAAGCATAACTCTTCATTCAGATCAAATGGGCTAAACACTTAAATAAACTTTTTCTATATGAAGGAGTTATGGTGAGTAATTACAAAATTAATTGGCACCTGTTAATGTGATGATTCCAGAAGTTTCATCAGATACTTCAAATAGAAACCAGTTAATTCCCATAGTATATTTATCATTGAATTTAAGGAGTCAAAGAGTTTAGAAATTCATTCTGACAATGATAAAACATTCAACTTTATAATAAATCCTTTTGTGAGTTTATTAAAAGTTTAACACTAGGGGTGCCTGGGTGGCAAAATCAGTTGAGCATCCAACTCCTGCTTTTGGCTCAGGTCATGATCTCACAGTTCGAGGATTCGAGCCCCAAGCTGGGTTCCGTGTGGTGAGCATGGAGCCTGCTTGAGATTCTCTCTCTCCCCCTCTCTCTCTGCCCCTTCCCCACTTGCTTTCTCTCTCTCAAAATAAATAAGTAAATATTAAAAAAAAGTTTAATACTAAAGATAAAACTGATTGCTTTATGGTGATAACAGAAATACAAATTTTGATGGAACAAACATTTGTATCATGGTAAACACAAAATTCTTGCGAAATTAACAAGCCTGGATAGCATAAATGTTCTCGGATCTGTGATGCATACAAAATTCATAACTGCATCTAAACAAATTGTAATATCCCAATGCCCTAGACAGAAGCTGTGGTTGTCAAATTTTACAACATACGTCGGATTTGAGTAAATTAACTATAAAGTCTTCATAATATTCTTGACGTTGAAAACCAAAAACATCTTTTGGCACCACAGTATGCACCACACAGTTATTTTAGAAATGTCTGAGACTTTGAAGAGTTAGTTGGTAAATCAACCTAAGTATACTACCATGAACTTTTTTTGTAAACGGGTCCTCTGAAGTTAGGGAGCCTTGTTTTTCTAATGCCAGTAAAAGTATTCAATTAAATTATTTAATAAATTTAGTATCAAGAATCTTGGAAACTTTTGCTGAATTAGTTATTGAAAACAAAGTGTACAGACAATCCTTAATTTATGATAGTTTGGCTTATAATTTTTTGACTCTGTGATGGTGTGAAAGTGATATGCATTCAATAAAAAACATACTTCAAATTTTGAATTTTGATCCTTTCCCCGGTGAGTGACATGTGGCATGATACCCTCTCGTGATGCCGAGTGACAACATCTGGCAGGCAGCCACACCATCACGAAGGTGATCGACTGTTACACTTGACCATTGTGTACCCACACAGCCGTTCTGTTCTTCACTTTCAGTACAATATTTAATATGTCACGTGAGATACGCATCACTTGATTATAATACCAGCTTTGTGTTAGATATTTAGGCCAACTGTAGACTAATGTAAGTGTTCTGAGTGTGTTTAAGGTAGGCTGGGCTAAGCTATGATGTTTGGTTAGTTAGGTGTATTAAATGCGTTTTTGACTCATGGTATTTTCAACTTGTGGGTTTATCAGAACATAACCCCATCGTAAGTCAAGGAAGATCTACACAAACAAAAACACATAATAAGGTCAAGAGAGAAAATGAATAAATGAAACAAAGAGCATCTACTTATTCATAAAATCTCATTTTTAAATTATATAATTCCTTTCTATAAAATATTGCCTTCCAGGAGGAAATGTTTCATGGAGTTTCTACTTTTAACAGGATACGTATGTATCTTTTTTACTAGAAAGGAATGAAATTAAGAAGGCCTATAATTTTGCAACATAAACAATGTGAGGGTTTTTTTTACTAATCAAACTATTTGGAAAAAGGAAAAGATTCTTAGTAGAGCACCAAAAACAATATCTGTGAAATATTTAGTGTATAATATTGAAATTTTCCAATAAAAAATATCCTCCAGTGACCAAAAGTTGTTCTGAGTTTAGATTTATGTTAGTCCTTTCAGATAGAATATCTTGTATCACTTATACAGAAGAGTGTAAAATTTAGATTCATTAACTAAATTAATTATTAATCATATCAATTATACAGAAGAGTGGAAAATTTAGATTTATAAATAAAATTTCAAGGAACACATAGCAAGTGTGGAAGAAATCTGAAAATATTAAGACTACATTAAAAATACATTCAACATGCAAATAGTGACTGATTAGTGAACTTTTTAATATTATTTTACTTAAATCTAAGATTATTTTGCAAAATTCATTTAAGTGCTTAAATATAAATATAAAGGCATTTTTCAATTTTATTCATTCTACACAGATATTATCCTTATTCTTCAGAACTAATTTGTTTCTAAAAACCATTTAGGACAGGACTATTTAATTAGTCAACTAATGTACTATAACCAATTTGTCAGTCAATAAATGTCACAAAACTTAAAATTATAAAATGTTATTTGTTTTAGAACACCTTTAACTTTCCAAGTGTCCCGGTGTCTATAATAACTTACATAGTAATACTGCCTATGACTGAGTAATGTCATTCTTATTATTTCCCCAGAAGAATTCATGCACAGAAACACCAAGTGATAGATTCAAAGACGTTCACAGCTACATTATGAGGTTAAAATAAAAAACAATCCAATTGCTTTAATTGTATGAAAAACAGGAAAGTTGTTTGGAGAGTATATCCTAAGAGTTCTCAACACAGGTGAAACTTTTTTTTTCCTTTTTTCTTTTATTCTTTCTTTCTTTTAAATTGTATCCATACGAGATGTTGAATGTTGGCTGAATCATCTCACAATATGTGTAAATTTAGTCATCATGCTATAAACTTATACAGTGATGCGTGTCAGTCATTTCTCAGTAAAACTCGGGGTGGGGGGAATCCAATTGCTCAAAACTAGAAGGATGAATATAGTTTGTTATAGATTGCTATACTACTAATGAAAATAAAACAATGCAACAACAGTGAATCATACCGACATAAAACTGAGGAGAGGGAGACATACATAAGGGGATACATACTCTATGAACACACTCGCAAAACATCCCAAACATATTAAACTGTCATTAGCCAGATATTCACAGGAGGTGAAACTCTAAAGAAATTTCAAAGGTGTTGTTACTTATAAGGAGAAGAAAGAATCAAGAAAAGAATCAAGGCTTCAGGGATTTTACAAATATTCTCTTTCTTGATCCTGATGGAGTTTAGACAAATATTTCCCTTATAATAACTCATAAAGCCTACATTTGGATTTCATTTGTTTTACTGTGTGTCAATTTTTCATTTAAAAAAGGTATACAGACAAACATTCTGAAAAACATTTAAAAAATTTTTATTCGGTAGCCTCCTTTTATCATTTGCTGGAGTAGTCGTACTTTTGAAATACAAAGCTGAATTATAAAACATAGCTACATCAAGGTGATTTTCCTAATCTGAGTGAGCATGTGTGTGTATGTATGAGTTGTGTTTATTTGTATGTGTTTGTAGCTGTGTGTGTGTGTGTGTGTGTGTGTGTCTACATGTGCATTTGCATGAGAGACTGGTTTGTATGCTTTGGGGTAAGGTAAGGATACATTTTTTGGCATGGGATAATATGATTATCACAGAAAGATTAAGATGAACTAAGAATTTGAAATTGGAAACCCCAAACAGAAAATTTCAAGTAAATGGAATAAAAGAAATAAATATATTGCTTTCATCAAGTTTGGTGTTGTAAAATACATACTTTAATATTAGCTTATTCCCAGATTTTTGTTTTCCCAGTGTGTGGTTCATGCAACTATAATGACTTTGTGAAAATAGAGCCCTCAGCTAGTAGAGAAAGAGCTCCACCTGTTATTCTCTGATTATTCTCATTCCGTACTGCTTTTCACTGCCTCCTTATGAGTATTATCCCCAAACAAAAACAAGAAACACCTGCTGTATTATACACAATTTTCAATCAATTCATCAGTAGTGTTAGCATAAAAGAAAGAAATCAAGCAAATTATTAGCCTGTTTGGGAACTGGGAGAACAGATTTAAAGGATGTGAGTATTTTCCTTTTGAAATAATTTGCTTTCTTCGCCTTTTGTAATTATGGAGCACCAAATTCTTTTTGCCTTGCCAGTTACAATTTTCATCATTGTCTTTTATAATATTTATTGAAAAAGTCCCTGAATATTGGGCACCACCAAATACAAAGACACACACACACACACACACACACACACACACACACACACACACACACACACACACACCCCATCCCATATACACAGATAACATGGCCAGCATTTTCTACAAGATACAGGTTTCATTATAATAATTCTGCCATTCCCTCAAATTCTGAATTCACTTGCTTAACCCATTCAACCTTTAATTTGGCACTTTGATTCTCAGGTAGCAAAACTCACTTAAATTAAACAAAGACTTATTGATTGTTACATAATCTATTGGATAAATGTGCAAACTCTGAAGCTTACAGATCTGGCTTTATATAGTAGCTCAAAATATAATTAACTGTGTATGATTGAGGCACATTAGTTACCTCTATACAACTCCATCTCCTTAACCTATAAAGTGGTCATATTATCCTGAGATAAAACTTTAGTAATGTAGAAAGTAGCTATCAAAATCAACAAAAATGAAGTCATTATTAGAAAGGTAGTCAATTAATGTTATTGAGCAACTGTCATACCCCAGCTTTGTCTAGTAATGCATATATTTGGTGAAATGTTTTTTTGTTGCTTGGTGTTACCCTAAATGAATGGAATGCAAACCAAAATATTTCTAGGATTACATCAGATTTTGTGTATCTATTGCAATAAGTTGAAAAAATAATAAATAATTGGACTTTATCACCAAAACAAGTTGCTTGGATTACATTTTTGTATAATCAAATGCATAGGCAAGTGCAAACCATTTGTCAAAATTTTAAATACAGGACAGCAAATGACTTCACTACCCCTCATCTCTCTCCAGGATGGAAAGCCTAGGGAAGACATACAACCCATTTTTATTCTATAGAATTGGCTGAGAAAAGAAGGGATGGAGGGAGGGAAGGAGGGAGGGAGGGAGGGAGGGAAGAAGGAAGGAAGGAAGGAAGGAAGGAAGGAAGGAAGGAAGGAAGGAAGGAAGGAAGGAAGGAAGGAAAGAAGTCAGGAAGGAAGGAAGGAAGAAGGAAGGGAGGAAGGAAAGAAAAAGATAGTATTTTTTTAATTTTTAAAATCTTTGGAGGTTCATTTTATAAATATCTATAATGATCTCTCCATGGGACAGTAAAGTTAAAATAGTTGTTTGTGAATTCTATTACCATGTTCAAGGCACATTTTGAGTTTGAAAATTTCTGATGTGATCTTTCTAGTCATATGGGATATTTACCATAATAGTCTAAGTTAGTAGTACCTCTATTCCCTTGTACAACACAATAGATCCATAAAAGGGCACGAGTTTGGGGCGCCTGGGTGGCTCACTCGGTTGAGCGACCGACTTCGGCTCAGGTCATGATCTCATGGTTTCTGAGTTCGAGCCCCACATCAGGTTCTGTGCTGATAGCTAGGAGCCTGGAGCCTGCTTGAGATTCTGTGTCTCCCTCTCTCTCTGCCCCTTCCCCACTCATGCTCTGTCTCTCTCTGTCTCAGAAATAAATAAACATTAAAAAAATTTTTTTTAAAAAAAGACACAAGTTTGGGTAGCAGGTAAAGGGAGTTCACTGGAGGAATGTAAGCAATCCGATGGATGAAGACCACAATGACCTGACCAATGGCTGAGAGCAAAGAGGTAACTTTTCACTTCCCCATATCTGTGAGAACAAGTCCCAATGAATTCCTTAAGGTTGGTGTTTTTCCTCTCTGAAACAGATGGGAGAAATACAGTGATAGGAGTATGGTCTGCTTTTTTATTTGAAAAGTGAATTTGCTACACTTAGGGAAATTATGGGTTTGATGCTCAGGACTGTGGCCACTGAGGCCCCAGTGCAGATAGAAATTAATGTCTTGTCACAGTCTGAGGCATGGCTAATGGACTGACCTGGCCTGAGGGCCCAGAGAAGTAAGAATGCACATGTATTAATGGAAAAAGAGAGCAAATGTGAAGCAATATGGAATCCAATGTTCTGACCTTATACTTGAAAAGAAGAAGGTATTGAAGTGTTAGCAATTCTGGTGAAGTCATGGCAAAAGAATACTTTGACCCTATTGTTTATGCATGATCCCAAAGAATGAACCTCTAACGTCAGTCCACAAGAGGTACAGCACTCAAGGGAGCAGTCAGATGTGGCTGGTGTCTAATCCTTGAACCAACAGGTCCTGGATCACCCATCATACAAAGGCTCATCTATCTCACTGAGAAAAAATATCAGCCTTCAGGAAATTAGCCAGGCCTTGCTCTCTCTGTCATATAGAGGTGAGAAGTTGTCTGTTTTCTCTCCAGTTTTGTTGGTTCACAGTCCTCATTCACTTACTTAACAAATGTATATTTAGAAATGACCATACATAGGCTTTGATTTAGGTATTCAATTGCAGATGAAACAGACATATTCTTTGTTACAGTTTACTGTCTAGAGGAAGAAAGAAATAACATACAAGAGGGTGCCTCAGTGGCTCAGTCGATTAAGCTCAGGTCATGGTCTCACGGTTCATAAGTTTGAGCCCCGCATCGGGCTCTGTGCTGACAGCTCAGAGTATGGAGCTGGCTTCAGATTCTGGGTCTCCCTCTCTCTTGGCCCTCCCCCACTCACTGCGCATGCTTTCTCTCTCTCAAAAATAAACAAACATTAAATTTTTAAAAAGAAATAACATACAAGTAAACAATCAAACAAAAATATGAAATGATAATCTGAGAATGATAGTACAGTAAAGTCGAATTAGACATTTTAACAATATAAATTATTCCAATTCATGAGTATGGTATATCTTTCCATTTTCTGTGTCATCTTCAATTTCTTTCATCAATGTCTTATAGTTACAGGGTACAGGTCCTTCACCTCCTTGCTAAAATTTATTCCTAGGCATCTTATTCTTTTCAATACAATTGTAAGAGGGGTTGTTTATTTAATTTCTTTTTCTGCTAGTTCACGCAACAGATTTCTGTACATAATTAATAATTAATTAAAGTCTTCAACTTTACTGAACTCACTGGTTAGTTCTAATAGTTTTTTTGGTTGAATGAAAAGAAGTTTTAGTTTGAATGTTATTAATTTTTCAAAGATTCTCTTAATTTGTTATGCTTCTTTATATAGTCTAGAGAATCCCACACTCCCCCAAGATTAATTTTCTGATAAAATTTTTAAATTCTGTTCTTTACATTTGTCTTTAACCTATCTGGAATTTATTTTTGTGAATTGTATGAAATAAAGATCCCACTAAATAATTCTCTTTTGAATTTTTTTAATATTTATTTATTTTTTGAGAGAGACAGACAAAATGCGAGTGGGTTAGGGGCAGAGAAAGAGGGAGACACAGGATCCGAAGCAGGCTCCAGGCTCCGAGCCATCAGCATAGAGCCCAATGCAGGGCTCAAACTCACGAGCTGTGAGATCATGACCTGAGCCGAAGTCGATCGCTCAACCAACTGAGCCAGGCAAGCGACCCATAAATAATTCTTTTTTTAATAGGAATTTTTATGTTTATTTATTTTTGAGAGACAGAGCATGATCGGGGAGAGACAGAGAGAGAGGGAAACCCAAAATCTGAAGCAGTCTCCAGGCTCTTAGCTGTCAGCACAGAGCCTGACATGGGTATCAAACTACAGACTGTGAGATCATGACCTGAGCCAAAGTCAGATGCTTAAGCGACTGAGCCATCCAGGTGGCTTCCCATTAAATAATTCTTTTAGAATGCTATTCTTTCCCCCCCCCCCCCCCCGAGTATTATTCTTGAACAGTCTGCCCAGTAACTATTGATCTGCAATACCATCTCATTCATATGTGTCCATGAATCTGATTTTGGGTTTTTTTCCATTCCATTTTCACTTTTCTTATCATTTAACCGAAAGCATACTGCCTTAATTGCTACAAATACACACACACACCAAGTACAAATGCTCCCCCTACTCACTGTTAAATATACATTTTAGAATCAGCTTTTCAAATTGAAAAAAAAATGTATATATATAATTCTCATTCTTGTTGGAATTACACAGAACTGATGTAATGTTTTCAGAAACATTGACAAAGTTATGACACCTAATGAGCATTTTATGTCTCTTCAGTCCATTTCAATCTTATTTATCATCTTTCTTTTTTTTAATATTTTTATTTATTTTTGAGAGAGAGACTGCAAGCAGAGGAGTGGCAGAGAGGAGGCAGACAGAGGATCTGAAGCAGGCTTTGCGCTGACAGCACTGGGCCCAATGTGGGGCTCCAACTCATGAACTGCAAGATCGTGACCTGAGCCAAAGTCGGACACTCAACCGACTGAACCACCCAGGTGCGCCTTATTTACCATCTTTCATCGAAGCTTCTCAATTTTCTCCATAAAGCTCTACATAACTTTGTCATATATATTCATAGGTACTTATAGTTTTTACTATGCAAAATAGACTTTTTGTTGAGTACTGTTTACAAGCTTCTAATAGCATTCAGGTATAACCTTTGGTACTTTTGGATTCTTCTGTCCTTGCTCTGCTAGGTAAAATTTTTCTTAGGAGAAACGAAGTTCGTTATTTAATATTGCTATTCCTTTCAGTATATTTGCTATTTTACTAATGGTATGTAAGTCCTGCAGAGTTTCTCTTGAAAGTCTTCTCACATCTGTTCCTTCTTCATGCCCATCCAGCCTGCACACAGTAGTACTTTCTTACCCCAGGCCCCCATTACATCAAGACTGAATTTCCAGAATATCTTCTCAAATCTATCTATGGTCTACTGCTCAACAAACCCTAATCTAGCCCATACAGAACGTCTTAATGAATAAAATGGGCCTTATTCCCTAATTTAAAAAAATGTTCAATGGGTAAAATTCACATCCTATTAGATTTTCCCTCTCATTTAACCTCCTCAAGAAGAGCTTCTACAATTTATACTTATAATCTGTTTCTGTCTCTGTATCCTTCTCTCCCATCAAGCCAGCGGGCATCTTCACCATCTCTGGCTCCTACTCCGACATGCCACATTCGTTCATATCTCTGAATGCTTCTGTCTTAAGCATTTGTCCCTGCCCATACTTCCCATATGAAAAAAAAATACTCTTACCTTCGAAATCCAAGTTAAGCCCCATTTTGATTTGAGGTTTTCTCCTGTTATAAAACCCACATTCATAGCTCACTATTCTGAATTCCTTAGTAATGATTCTACACATGCTTATGTTGTCAGAAGAGTATATAATGTGCTGTTTTCATGTTTTTATGTTTCATCTATCAACAGTAATGGATTGAATTTGTAACATGGTCAGATACTGTTTCTGCAACCAAACCTCTTTGGTATGTTTCAAATGGGACTTTTGCATCCCAAAAGTAAATGCATCAACCTAAAAAGTAGTAGCTGCTCAGTGAATACTTGTTTATTAATTTCCCTTATTTACTGTTCACTTCCTGCAATAGAGTAACTGTGCACATATTAAACATATAATGTACATATTTATGTGCATTATGTACCTCCCCTGAAGGCAAAGTGAGTAAGCATTTTTTCTCTAATTTAGGACGTTTTATAAAAATTATAGGGTTTCTATGGAAAAATATGTATATGGTACAATGAAAATGCCAGAAACTTATACAGATTTTGTCTGATTTGCCTATCTTTATTAATATGGCTTGCCTTATTCCAAATCAACTTAACAGAATAAGAATTCGGAATAAATCCAGAATAAAGCATCAGCACTTTGGTGTTAACATTAAGTGAGCTAGCTATGTTAACACTTCCTTACAAGTATACATTACTTATTTCTTTCTCATAAGCTTATTAATAAAGGGGATATATGCCTGTGATTGTCAAACACCTTATTTATAAAAAAGAATATTTTAGGTTAGCATCTTACAGGTAACTAACCATTTATAAGGTACCATTTCTACAGCTCACCAATTTACTTAGGAATCAATTAATTTGCTTCCACCCACCTCCTTTCAAGACTGCAGTATTTCTAACTTCATCTACAGCTTGATTTCTTTGAACTTGAAGTGTGAAAGGTTGACATGACTAGAGCCATTTTAAAATAAAATCGGAGCAGCCACTGCAGAGAAACCGCCTTACTCACCTTTGTTTGAACTGGGTCAAAACCTTTGGACTGAGCAAAATGGCAATTGTTTTAAGCGATTGCTTGAGAAGTCAATATGAGACAAGGGACATTCTGGTCACAAGACTGATGGTTGTGGAGTTTCAAAAGATAAAATCAGTAGTCAATGCCTAACCAGAGTTAACTTGTTACCATCCAGAGAAACGTTTTTTTTCTTTTTTTCTTTTCTTCAACTTATGTGATTGCCGCCCCCCCCCCTTTCTTTAACTCATAAAACACCCTTGCCTCCACCCTAGAAGCAGGAGCACTATTTGGGTAACCACCTGAATCTGAGCTCCCTAAATTTCCATACTTTAACTGCAAATAAACACTCATTTGTCTCTCATTGTGGCTTTTTATTTTCAGGTTTACCAAGTAAAGATTGGAAGCAGCCATTAATGATACAACACTCAGAATAAACTCCCTAAATGAACGATTTTGTAATTCCAAATACAGAAGTCTATAGTTTTTTTTAATGTTTATTTATTTTTGAGACAGAGAAAGAGAGAGAGTGGTGGAGGGGCAGAGAGAGAGGGAGACCCAGAATCCGAAGCAGGCTCCAGGTTCTGAGCTGTCGGCACAGAGCCCTACTCTGGGATCGAACCCACGAACTGTGAGATCATGACATGAGCCAAAGTCAGACACTTAATCCACTGAGTCACCCAAACACCCATAGAAGTTTGTAATTAAATTGAATGACAAATATTTGAACAAATGAAGGTAAAATAATCCATTTCTTCCATACATTTTATTTCAGGGAAGTAGAATATGCTAAAAATGGATGTTTCCAATTATAGGTCCTATTATTCCAGGAAATATGGACATAGATAGCTGATTAAGCTCAGAAAAATACCCTTACAAGTACCGAGAATTTAAAAACTATCAGTTCTCTCAACAGCTTCCTGTAATCTAAGCTTATTTTCTTCCAGAATGTCAATACTATGATATTTCATCTTTTTTTTTCTTGCCAGTAAATAATTTCTTTTACTATTATGGATAGTAAACATCTCCTGCCACTTTCCTCCTGCCTTTCAAAACAATAAGCCATCTAAAAAAGACATAAAAACTATAATAAATCACCTTTGAAAAATTCTGACAAAAACAAAGTTTGAGCAATTGCTTAACTAAAAGCTTCGTCAGAGTTTTCTGCCTGTGGATGATGCTGGGTAAGCATCCTTGAAGTCTCCCCTCCCACTGCCATCATATCTAAGTTAGAGTCTCCCGAAGAGCCCAAATAGCTGTAGAAGCTCTTCATTGGAGGTCTGAGCTTTGAAGAAACTGATGAGAATCTGAGGAGCCATTTTGATCAAGGAGGAACGCTCACAGACTATGTGGTAATGAGAGATCCAAGTGCCCCAGAGGCTTTGGATTTGTCAGCTACGCCATTGTGGAGGAGGTGGATACAGCCATGAATGCAAGGCCACCCAAGGTAGATGGAAGAGCTGTGGAACCAAAGAAGGCTCTCTCAAGAGAAGACTCTCAAAGACCCAGTGTCCACTTAACTGTGGAAAAGATTTTTGTTGGTGGCACTAAAGAAGACACTGAAGAACATCATCTAAAAGGTTATTTTGACATATAGGAAAACTGACGCCGTTGAAATCGTAAGTGACCAAGGCAGCAGCAAGAAGAAAGGCTTTTCTTTTGTTCTATTTGATGTCCATGACTCCATAGACAAGACTGCCATTCAAAAATACCATACTGTGGATGACCACAACTGTGAAGTAAGGAGAGCTCTACCTAAGCAGGAGATGACCGCTGCTTCATCCCGGCAAAGAGGTTGAAGTGGTTCTGGAAACTTGGATGGTGGCCATGGTGGTGGTTTTGGTGAGTATGACAACTGTGGTCAAAGAGGAAACTTGAGAGGGCAGGGTGGCTTTGGTGGCAGTTGAGATGGTGGTGGATATGGTGGCAATGGGGATGGCTATACCAGATTTGGTAATGCTGGAAGCAACTCTGGAGGTGGCAGAGGCTATAATGATTTTGGCAATGACAGCAATCACTCTTCAAATTTTGGACCCATGAAAAGAGAAGATTTTGGAGGCAGAGGTTCCGGCCCCTTGGGTGGTGGAGGCCAATACTTTGCCAAACCACAAAACCAAGGTGGCTGTGGCAGTTCCAGCAGCAGTAGCAGCTATGTCAGAAGCCGAAGGTTTTAATTACTGCCAGGAAACAAAACTTAGCAGGAGAGGAGAGCCAGAGAAGTGACAGGGAAGCTACAGGTTACAACAGGTCTGTGGGCCCAGCCGAACATAGTGGTGGTGAGGCCTAGCTGCTACAAAGAAGACATGTCTTAGCCAGTACTCCTGTATACGGGCACAAAACTCGAGGACTGTATTTGTGACTAACTGTATAACAAGACATTTTAGTTTCTATTCTGTGGAAAGTGTAAAGCTTTCCAACAAAGGGTTTTAATATAGATTTATTTTTGTACCCATGGTATTAATTGCTAAATGTAATAGTCTAATCAGGATATGAATACATTGTATCTTTTTACATAAATAAATAAATAAATAAAGTTTTATCAGATATTTTAATATTTTAATATGTCTTATGAAATTTCAGAAGGGACAACACTCTGTACAGGATTTCCTGAAAATTTATAAACATGGGACTGAAGGACAGAAAATTTTCCACCCCAAGATATGGCTCTTTGGCATACTGATTATTTTAAGCCGGTTATTGTTTTCTAAGTGAGCTCTACATCCAACCTGGGGCTTGAACTCATGTTCCTGAGATAAAGAGCTGCATGTTCTACCTACTGACCAGCTAGGCGCCCCTTAAGCCGCTTATTTTTAAGAAACTGCAGACACAAGAGAAGCTCTGAAAACTGAGTAGAAGTCACACTTTTGTTAAAAGAAAAATACATTTATAAGAGAAATCTCCAGTTGTAAGGATGTCTCCCCCACTATACCTGGAAAAGGGAATGACTCAATGTATAGAAATTTATCTACGGAGAAGGCAATGACTTCAATCTATGCAACAACCTTACCATTGTTGACTATGCTTTTCCTGGTAGCCTCCCATAACTAACACCCTACCTCCAATGTCTTCTTTTGTCTTTAGCTGACAAATTTAAGTACGTTGGTATTTAAGGTGATGGCTTTGGTCAGTTTGAGCTGTTACTCATTTCCTGGGTTTCTTTCATGTATACAGGAAATATACATATCACTGAAGTTTTGTTTTCCACCTGTTGATCTGTCTCATGCCAATTTAATTATTAGATCAACAAATCTGGAAAGGTAGGGGAAAAAATTTTCCCCAACAGAACTGTTCCTTTTTCAACTTTACCATAGGACTGAAGACGTGTTTCGAAAATCTTGTTATAGTGGAAATATTATGAGTTTTCAGATTTCTGGAGACTACGTTTAAATCCCAATCCTTCCCAGTCCTGCCTCTGTTAATTAAATCTTTGAGCCTTGATATCATCATTTGTAAATAGGAAATACTATTGAACAAATAAGGCCATTGTATAAATGCAATAGGCTAACTTGGTTGACTCATTTCAACATTTACTTAGGTCCTAGACAAAGGCCAGTACTTGGTTAAGAACTAGAGGAAAAGAGATAATTAAGATGTAACCCCTGACCTCAAGGAGTTCACTATTTTCAAAATCACTGACCATTTACTACTATGGGAATTCTATGTGGCCACATTCTTCTTGGTTTCTTTTTTTCTACTTTCTTCTCTGTACCTTTCCATCACTTTTTTGTGGATGCCAGCTCCAAACTATTAGCAGTTTAGCTCTCCATTTCCCCAAAGCAAGTATCCTTGAACATCCAAAGACCATAGATGGAAAACAAATGGCAATATAGTCTAGATACCTATACTGAAAAATACAAAGGTTAGAAAAATGTTTGACATAAGAGATTTTTCTTTTCCTTGAACAGACTCCAGATCATATTCTTTAGTCATCCAGTCTTGACATAAGTAAAGTGAAGCAACTGCAATGTATTTTCTTAAATGTCCGAGATCATCTGGAGGTGTTTATTACTATTATTTCTTCCATTTTCACTTAGGTATTCCTATTTTAAATAAAAGCTTTCTCAGTCAATAATATACATACAAAGGTCCCTTCCCTTTAAAAATCAGCAGCTGTTCTTTTTTTTTTTAATGTTTACTTATTTGTTTTGAAAGAAAGAGAGAGAGAGAATGAGGAAGGGGAAGAGAGAGTGGGAGAGAGATAGTTCCAAGCAGGCTCCACTCTCAGTGCAGAGCCCTCATGCAGGGCTCAATCTCATGACCATGAGATTATCACCAGAACTGAAATCAAGAGTCAACGCTCAACTGACTGAGCCATCCAGGCACCCCTCAGCAGTTGTCCTGATGAATATAGCAGTACGTTCAAATGAAGACAGTAAAATACATATAAAACTGCAAATTCACAAAAAGGACATATTCATATGAATATTAAATGTGTCTTAAGTAATAGATTAGGATGTGCTTAGCTAAAGAAATCGTAATTTATTCCAATTCAAAATACATGTTTGAGTAACTAGTATATCAAAGCAATAAAGGCAGTTGCAAAAAATAAAAATGAAGGTACAACATCAGCATTAAAATAATTTAAATTTTATACTAAAGATAAACAATTGGGTATTTATTGAACCACTGCTGTGCGTTTAGCATTGTTATTGGGTCTTTTTGGTTTTGCTTTGTTTTGGATGGAGGAAAAAGATTAGAAACTGAAGGTTCAGATCAGAATTTGCAGAAAGATAAAAAAACATTTTTTTTTTGTTTTTTGGCAAGACAATGTTTACTTCTACCTGTTAGGTAGCAATAATCATAGAACACTTCAAATATATATCCCAAGGGGAAAAAATTCACTCAGCTATTATGCGAGTTTGGGTTGATTTTTGTTTTCAAAGTTGATTGGTTATTGTAACTGACTGTAATAGAGGCAAATATGTTTTAAATTATGCTTTCCCAGAAAAACAATAAAATAAGGTAAAATGAGACACACTAAATAGTGAGTATCAAAGTTAAATTTTCAAATCTTGTCTGAGCTGGCACAAAAATCTTTCCAATAGTGTTTCCCTTCTGCCACTCCTTCATAGTCTGCTTTGAATTAGGGCACCCATGCCTTTATCCCATTTCATAAAAATCCAGAAATGAGAATATATGGAGGAATAAGGATTATATGGGCAAGACTGGATTCTTGAATCAACTAAGGATTTATAAAATAAGGGTTTTTTTTTAACATTTCATGAATAATTTTATTCCCAACTCTTTAAAAATCTTGTAATGTCATTTTGTCTCATCTTATAATTTTTCATCTTGCAAAGAGATAAATATTATTACTCATTTCTTTCTATGGGGTAATAAATGGAAGGAAAACCTCTCCTCTATCCTGTTAATGTTAATGACCAGAGCCTATGAAATGAATTGACAAAAGACAGATTAACAGAATAAAGGGCACTCAAATTTCGTTGATGTTAATGTTTTTTTTAATGCAAGGGGATTTCACAGAAAAGAAGTGAAAATCCAAAGAGGTGGTTAGACCTGAGAGCTTACATACCATTTTAACAAAGGGCGATAAATTCTGGAGAAGTAACTAGATAAAGGAAAGGGGGGTTGGGGGCTCCTATGGACAATACATTGTGGGAGGGTTAAGTATACGGTGAAACTAATGTAAATAAGGGTGACTTTATGAAGCTTTGTTTGTGCAGAATCATTTCACTGTTTTGTGTCTTCTCTATGGCCATAAAAGTCCTCTGGAGAGGGGATTTATGACAGTCTTCATTCCTCAGAAATTTCTGCTTCTCATCAGATAAGGGAAGCTCTGAGAAGACTCCTTTCTGAGCCTGTTAATTCTCAATAGCCATCAGCTCAAAATAATTCACATTCCAAAGTGGCAAATTTAAGGCATATTCAGATCCCCTTCAGTAACACATTTCAAATGGCAGCTCAAACAAAAGAATTGTCACTATACGTTCACTGTTTCTGGTACCAGAGACTAAAGTCAATTAACTATTGATCATGAACAGTAGTCGCGGGGTCATCCCCAGTCAGGATTCCAGCTGTAGTTTTGTTTCCTGGGAGAGCTTCAGCTCTAGGTAGAGAGCCAGATTCTCTCAGGCATTTGGAAGATTCTGACTACCTTTGGCAATTCTAAACTTCACTAGTTTCACTTATATTTTCAAGGATCTTACAATGAACAAATGTACCCACATATGCATAACATAAGCTCACAATTTCTGACAATGCATTATTTTTTTAAAGTTTATTTATTTTTGAGAGAGAGAGAGAAAGAGAGAGAGAGAGAGCAAGTGGAGGAGGGGCAGAGAGAGAGGAAGACTCAGAATCCCAAGCAGGCTCCAGGCTCGAACCCACCAACTGTGAGATCACGACCTGAGCTGAAGTCGGACGCTTAACCGACTGTGCCACCCAGGAGCCCCTGAAAATTCATTATTTTTGATGTAAATATCCAGGGAAAGGAACCTACTCTCTCTCATTTCATACACCTATGTGATGCTGTGGATTGCAGAATATGATCCGTTAATCAAATCAGTTACAGTGTAAAAATCAGAGCTTCATAGCTTCCCTTTGTCTTTTATCTTTACATCTTGCTTAAATGCCAAATGCCTCTTACTAACAAAATCCAAGTGGAATACTGCTGGAAAGTAATTCAAAGAAAAACAGTTCCCAGAGCTTACCTTCCTTTAGCAAAGGGGAGACTTCAAAAAGGTAAGAGTAATAAATACATTCTTGGCATGTTATACATAGGAATGATTTAAAGTTTTCTGAACATTTCACAAATACTATCAAGTAGCTTCCTTGACATTTTTTGGTGCTACTCAGCAAAACATCAGAGTTGTTTGCCTTCAGATTATTTTACCTTCTTCTATGGAACCTTTTATTTTCTTAATTGTACGATCACCAAAATAAGTTTTCCAGAGTTAAGTTCTTACTAAGAAGATGAGTAAAATGGCTAAAGCATTCTATACATTTACCGCAAAAGAGTATTATATCTTTTGACCCAGGAAATAAGGCTTATGTGCCAAACAATTACAGGAAGTTTTCAGAGTAGGCTAAATATAGCAAGTAACTGAGTACTAAATCCAATGTACCCTACCTTAGGCAGCAGGTAAACCAGAGGAACCATCTTCTAGGTCATCCTGCTCAAAACTTTCCCTAATGTTGGGGCTCTTGGGTGACTCAGTCAGTGAAGTGTCAGATTCTTGATTTTGGACTCTTGGTTTCTGTTCAGGTCATAATTTCACAGTTTGTGAGTTTGAGCCCCATCTTGGGCTCCATGCTGACAGCACAGAGCCTTCTTGGGATTCTCTCTTTCCCTCTCTTTCTGCCCCTCTGCCGCTTGAGCACGCACGCTCTCTCTCTGTCTGTCTCTTTCTCTTTCTCTCAAAATAACTAAGTAAACATTAAAAAAAAAACCCTTTCCTAATCTTGGCATCAAGATTGGTGTTAAGTGTCACCTATACCTCCAAAATATTTATGTCAAAATTTGCTAAAACACTGCCTGCTATGAGACTATGAATTTAAAAATAAGAATAATTGCATAAATTACTCTATTCTGTCACTGTGGGCTATCACGTATGTGTCCTATGAACAAATGTGAAAACCGAAACACAGTCTGGGAGCCTAGTTCCCGATTACCTTCAGGCTGAAAGTGTCTTACTCATTGCACTCAAACTAAAAATGATAAAAGAGCAAACTGCACTCACATCTTTTTTGTGTGTATGAATGAAAAGTAAACTACAGGTCCCAGGCCAGGCCATGGTGTATATTTTACTCATCCGTGTAGATAAGTGCACTGTACATGTTCTGCAATATGGCATAGAATACAAAGCAGTATACACGTTTAAGAAATACCATTTGTGTTATCTTAAAGCCAAAGCTATGGGAGCAGATGGACAATTGCCTTGGACGAGAGAGAAGATCAAGTATAGGGTGAATTGTCAGAGTCTGACTGCGGGAACAACACTGCAAAACAGATGCAAATCTTACTTTTGCTAATGACTTTTCTACTCACCCTGCATTTTTTTAAATGTTTCTTTTTTAAACCTTTTAATGCTTATTTATTTTTGAGAGAGAGAGAGAGAGAAACAGAGTGCAAGCAGGGGAGGGGCAGAGAGAGAGGGAGACACAGAATCCTAAGCACACTCCAGGCTCTGAGCTGTCAGCACAGAGCTCGACGTGGGGCTCGAACTCACGGGCTGCAAGATCGTGACCTAAGCTGAAGTCAGACACTTAATTGACTGAGCCATCCAGGCGCCCCTCACCCCGCATTTCTGAGTTTGACATTAGGTTACTGCTTACAATTTAAGAATAGAACGTTCAATCAAATCTCCAATGAATTCAGATGGGTAATGAAAGTGTTGCTAAGTGAATGGGGTATAAACAGAAATAAGAACATGGGTATTTATTCAGCACAGAGAGTGTATTCTGTATTTGTTGGAAGTTACAACTTATTTGGTCAAAAGCTGTCCTTAACCACTTTTATCTATGGCGTATTTGGCAGACAAGGTTACCAGCTGTTCTTCACGACAGGCCAGGTTAATGATTTTTTCTCCGTTGTGTAACAACAGAAACGGAGATGGGTCATATATACCCTGGAACAAGCACAGAATAGTGTGTTATTTTAAATATTTTGGAGGCTACATATGTATGCCTGTAGTATAAACTATCAAATGAAGCTAAGTAATAATTACCCCTAATTTGGAAGATCCAAGAATCAAGCTAGGTATGTTGAGTGGTATCAGAATGTCAGTATTTGAGATTTGGGGATCAACTTAATTGAATTAGTTGTGAGAGCTCTACAAATTCACTTTACTATATCGATGTGATTGCATGACAATATATAACTTTAAAGTAAAACTGTAATCATAAATCAGGTAAGTATTGTCTATGCTGTTCCTGCAACCCAAATGTGATGGCTATTTAGTAAATCTCTTATCCATATTTCTGGTTTCAGATCAGTCACATGAAGACCTTGAGAGGCATGAGTCCCATTTTTACAAAAAGAAAATAAACTAAACAAAGTTAATGGCTTTTCTTAAACCCATGAGAGAATTGAGGTCATATGGAAAATATTCTCCCAGAATTCTGAGGGAGCAGGAAGATTCCTTATGTGCCCCAGATCAGAGAATCACAGACCCGATCAGCTTAACTGGAGCAGAAATCCAGACACAGGTAGGAACACTAAAATGGTAGTGTTCGCAAACAACCAAAGCCTGAATGCGGACCAGCTTAAGAGCAAAAAAATCCCGAAGGCTTTAGTTTTATGTGGGTTATGCCTCCAGGAGCCCCACAGAATTCTCATGGTGAAGAGGCAAGAAAGCCCCTCATGGCTCTGGTAGGGAGAAGCAGCCATTCAAAAATATGCCCAGAATGTTTTCCATGAGGACAGCTTGCTCTCCAATAAATAAATAAATACCTTAGTTCACCTAGAAGTAAGGGCAATTTACCCACCTGGTGGCCCCTCTAGGCTTCCTGTCTCACCCAGAGTGGGAAAGGAAAACAAAAGCCAAGATACACTTAGGAAAGTCATATCCCAGGCACACAAGCTACTAAGAGACTGAGATTTAATCAAAAGAGGACAGGATACTTCCCATCCCGTACTTCTTACCACCACATCAAAGACTCCGGGATAAAAACAGCGGATGCAGCTGAATGAATGGCAAGGCACAACGTTAGGAAGTTCTTGGGGGAAATCAAAGACAACATAAAAGACAAAGATACTAGAGGCATCTGAAGACCCTGGAAACTGCATCAATAGCAAATATTACACACCATCCAACTCCTGGCTCAATTAATGTAAGGCTTCACATTCACTGACCTCATTCTTTTTTTTAAGTTTACTTATTCACTTTTGAGAGAAACAGAAAAAGCACAAGTTGGGGGATAGCAGCAAAGAGAGAGGGAGAGAGAGAAAATCCCAAGCAGGGTCCACACTGTCAGTGTGGAACCAGACATGGGGCTCAAACCCACGAACTAGGAGATCATGACCTGAGCCGAAGTTGATGCTTAACTGACTAAGCCACCCAGACACCCTTCATTGACCTCCTTCTTATTACTCAATATGTTATGTCCATTTTCAATAAAATTACAAGACATTTTAATAAGCAACAAAAATGCAATCTAATGAGACAAAGCATTAGATCCAGACTCATATATGACATGAAAGTTGGAATTATCATTTTAAAATAACTATAATTACTATAAGAATTCTAATGGAAAAAGTAGGTAACATATAATAATAGATGGGTAATATAAGCAAAAAGATAGAAACTCTAAGAAAGGATAAACAGAAAGGCTAAAGTAAAAATACTAACAGAAATGAAGGATGCCTTTGATGTGTTCATCAAGAGTATTAGTGAACTTGGGGCACCTGGGTGGCTCAGTTGGTACTTGGGGCACCTGGGTGGCTCAGTTGGTTGGGCTTCTTATGTCGGCTCAGATTATGATACCACATTTCTTGGGTTTGAGCCCCTCATAAGGCTCTGTGCTGACAGCTCAGAGCTTGGAGCCTGTTTCAGATTCTGTGCCTCCCTCTCTCTCTACCCCTCTCCTGCTCTCATTCTCTCTCTCTCTCTCAAGAATAAATAAACATTAATTTTTTTTTAAAAAAGAGTATTAGTGAACTTAAAGATATAGAAACTTCACACACTGAAATACAAAGAGAAAACAAATGGAAAAAAGAAAAAAAAAACCCTGGAACTATGAGAAAATTTCAAAAGGTATAATACCCATGTAATTGGGGTACCAAAGGAACAGAAAATAGAGCAGAAGAAATATATGAAGTAATAACAGCTTAAAAATTTCCAAAATTAATGACATACACCTATCTACAGATCTAGGAAGCTCAGAATACAAAATAAGATACAAACAAAAACAAAAACAAACAAAGAAACATCTACACCTAGTCATGCACTATTCAAAGTATAGAAAACCAAAAGCAAAGAGAAAGTTTCGAAATAAGCTAGAGGCAAAACATACCTCATCTACAAGAAAAAAATAAGACATACTGCCCACTCTTCGTCAAAAACCGTGCAAACAAGAGAAGAATGGAGTGACATATTGAGTGTTCAAAGCAACATCCACCAATCTAGAATTCTACATATCCAAAAAGTTACACTTCAAATGTGAAAGAAAAATAAATGTCATCCAGGTCAGAAACTGGGATCTACATAAAAAAGAAAAATAGTCACAAAAAGGATAAAGTAGTCAAATAAAATATTTGTGCATTCTTAATTGATATAGTAGGTAACTTTCTGCTCAAGATAATGATAATGGTGATGTACCGTGTGGATAAGTGAAATGAACTGTAGCAATATTACAAGGAATGGGAGGAAAGCATTGGAAATACTGTGTTATAAGTGATCTGCACTATCTATGAAGCGGTATAACAGAATTTGAAAGTGGATTTAGATTAGTTGTTAGTGTATACTGTAAGCTATAAGGCAATCTATAATTTAAAAAATCAAAAAGACATAATATGCAAAGGGGGAGAGAAAATAAGGTCATAAAATTACTCGACTAAATGGGGTGCCTGGGTGGTTCAGTTGGTTAAGCCTCCAACTCTAGATTTTGGCTCAGGTCATGATCTCATAGCTCCTGAGTTTGAGCCCCACATTGGGCTCTGCACAGATAATGTGGAGCCTGCTTGGGATTCTATCTCCTCTCTCTGTCCCTCCCTCACCTGCTCTCTGTATCTTTCTCAAAAATAAATAAATAAAAATAAACTTAAAAAATGAATGAATGAATAAATGAATGAATGAATACATATTCAAAGCTAGAGAAGGCATAAAAAGAAAAGGTTTTTTTTCATATTAAATATAACTTATTGTCAAATTGGTTTCCATACAATACACACTGCTCATCACAACAGGTGCCCTCCTCAATGCCCATCACCCACTTTCCCCTCTCTCCCACCCCCCATCAACCCTCAGTTTGGTCTCAGTATCTAAGAGTCTCTTATGGTTTGCCTCTCTCCCTCTCTGTAATTTTTCTCCTTCCCCTCCCCCATGGTCTTCTGTTAAGTTTCTCAAGATCCACATGAGTGAAAACATATGGTATCTGTCTTTCTCTGCCTGACTTATTTCACTTAGCATAATACTCTCCAGTTCCATCTGCATTGCTGCAAATGGCCAGATTTCATTGTCATTGCCAACTAGTATTCCATTGTATATATAAACCATTTCTTCTTTATCCATTCGTCACTTGATGGACATTTAGGCTCTTTCCACAATTTGGCTGTTTTTTGTTGAAACTGTTGCTATAAACATTGGGGTACAAGTGCCCCTATGCATCAGTACTCCTGTATCCCTTGGGTAAATTCCTAACAGTGCTATTGCTGAGTCATAGGGTAGATCTATTTTTAATTTTTTGAGGAACCTCCACACTGTTTTCCAAAGCGGCTGCACCAGTTTGCATTCCCACCAACAGTGCAAGAGGGTTCCCGTTTCTCCACATCCTCGCCAGCATCTATAGTCTCCTGTTTTGTTCATTTTAGCCACTCCGACCAGTGTGAGGTGGTATCTCAGTGTGTTTTTGATTTGTATTTCCCTGATGAGGAGTGACGTTGAGGCTCTTTTCGTGTGCCTGTTGACCATCTGGATGATTTTTTTAAAAAGAAACAAAGAGGGGTGCCTGGCTGGCTCAGTCAGTAGAGCATGCGACTCTTGATTTCGGGAGTTATAAATTCGAGTGCCATGTTGGGTGGAGAGGTTACTTAAAAATAAAATCTTAAAAAAAATAAACAAAGAAGTACAACAAATAGAAAACAGTTACAAATGTGATATAAATAATTGTGACAAACACATGATATAAATAAGTGACTGGATACATAAATAAGAAGAAGAAAAGAGACAAATTTCCATTGTAGAATTCTGCATAATTTATATAGATACTCTTTCTTCAGAGGGAGAGCACAACCACTCCCCCAGCTCGTTAAGTATTATCAAAAAACAAAATTCAGCTGAATATATTTTAAAGATCTTATTGGCTTTATTCAATAATTCATGAATTGGGAAGCATCCCATATTGCAGATAGAAAAAACCTCCAAAGAACTGTACAAAATAAGAGATGTTTACAGGCAGAAGGAGGCTAGATAAAGAAGTTACCAGTAAAGCAAAAATAAACTATTGGGCCTACATCAAAATAAAAGCCTTCTGCACAGCAAAGGAAACAATCCACAAAACTAAAAGGCAATGTACGAAATTGGAGAAGATATTTGCAAATGATATATCTGATAAAGGGTTAGTATCCAAAATATATAAAGAACTTACAAAACTCAATACCCTCAAAACAAAGCATCCAATTAATGGGCAGAAGACATGAACAGACATTTCTCCAAAGAAGACATCCAGATGGCCAAGAGACACATGAAAAGATGCTCATCATCACTTATCATCAGGAAAATGCAAATCAAAGCTAAAATGAAATATCATCTCATTCTGACGCCTCTCAGAATGGCTAAAATCAAAAACACAAGAAACAATAGGTGTTGCCAAGAAACACACCTGTGTTCTTCACACCTGTGAAGAAAAAGAAACCCTCATGCACTGTTGGTGGGAATGCAAACTGGTACAGTCACTCTGGAAAACGGTATAGTTTCCTGAAAAAGGTAAAGATAGAACTACCTTATGATTCAGCAATTGTACTACTAGGTGTTTACCCAAAGATACAAAAATACTAATTCAAAGAGATACATGCACCTCAATGTTTATAGCAGAATTATTTTACAATAGCCAAGATATGGAAGCAGCCCATGTCCACTGATCAATGAATGGATAAAGAAGATGTGGTGTATATGTATATGTATATGTATATGTATATGTATATATGCATTTATGTGTGTGTGTATATATATATATATATGTACAATTAAATGTTAAAAAAGAATGAGATATTGCCATTTGCAATGACATAGGTGGAGCTAGAAAGTGTAATGCTAAGTGAAATGAGACAGTCAGAAAAGCACAAATACCATATGACTTCACTCATAATGTGGAGTTTAAGAAGCAAAACAAATTGGGCAAAGGGGAAAAGAGAGGGAAAAAAGTGGTTGGTTACCAGAGGAGGGGGGAGATGGGGGGGATGGGTGAAAAAAGTGATGGGGATTAAGGAGTGTATTTGTTGTGATGAGCACTAGGTGATTAAAACAAAAAGTTAAAAAAATAAAAATTAATAACTAATTTTTTTAAAAAGTTATTTCTACTCAGAGTTGATTGCTTCAGCAAGGTTACCTTTCTTTGAGGGACAACAGGAATCTATCAGGCATATAACCCTATTAGCTTTGACCAGGTAATTCCAGATTGATTATATAGGATTACATTCCTTGAAGAGGCTAATAGTGCAATTAGGTTAGATATATTAAGTCCTGATTTGGAACATGGGCTTAGCGTAAACCACTCCATTTGAGGTCTGTTATCTCTTTTTTTAACAGTATGAGCCACACACAGTAACTTCCTTGTTACATACAAAAGTGTATATGAAAAAGGGAGGAAAATACAAACTTTACAGTGGAGAAAACTAACAAAAACTACGTCAGCCAGATGGTCAAGGTCAATACCAAGAGTGATAGCACATACCCTTGATATGATATTAACATGGTACCTGGCCTCTGTGGTCTTTCTCCGAAAAACCCATAATCCCAGTCTAATCATGAAGCAAATATCAGGTAAATCCAAATATAGGGAAATCCTACAAAATACATAACTAGTACTCCTCAAAACTATCATGGTTGAAAAAAAGAAAAGAAAAAAAAGAAATTTTGAGACACTATCCCAACCAAGAAGAGACTAAGGAGACAAGAAAACTGAATACAGTGCAGTATCTTGAAATGGGACCCTGGAACAGAAAACGACATTAGCTAAAAATGAGGAATCTGAATAAACTATGATTAATAAGAATGTACCAATATCTATCCATTAACGGTAACAAATGTATCATACAAACATAAGGTATTAATTATAGGGGAAAGTGGATGCCAGGCTTATGGGTATATGGGAATTCTAATACTACCGTATCAATTTTTCTGTAAATTAAAAACAAAATTAAAAATAAAGCACTCTGAAGGGCACCTGCATGGCTCAGTCAGTTAAGCGTCGGACCCTGTATTTCGGCTCAGGTCAGGATCTCTTAGTTCGTGAGGTCGAGCCCCACATCAGCAGGGGCTGTCAGCGCTGAGCCTGCTTGGGATTCTCTCTTTTTTTCTCTGTCTCTCTTTCTCTCTCCTTCTGTCTCCTACTCACACGTGTGCGCTCTCTCTCTCTCTCAAAATAAATAAAGATTTTTTAAAAAAATAATAATATTCTAAAAATTAAATATATTATTTAAAAACCCCTCATTATAGAGGCGCCTGGATGGCTCAGTCGGTTAAGCATCTGACTCTTGATTTCGGCTCAGGTCGTGATCTCACAGTTTGTGAGTTCAAGCCCCACAATGGGATCAGAGCCTGGAGCCTACTTCAAATTCTGTATTTCCTTCTCTCTCTCTCTGTCCCTCCCCTGCTCATGCTTGCTTGCTCTCTCTCTCTCTCTCTCTCAAAAATAAATACATAAACAAACAAACAAACAAAAAAAGAGTAGAGGAAATCTCTGATCCTTTCTATGTCTGTTGCAATTGCCGAGCTAAGTATGCAAATGCCTTTATTTAACCAAACCTATGTAACTGAATAAAACTATTTGTACCACGGTGTAGATTTGATACTCAAAGCATACAAAAGTAACATGATGCCACAAAGTATGTGTATATCTCCCAATGGCATAGAGAGGATATATATCAATATGCAGTTTGTTACTCCACCTAAGGACTCACACATAGTGTAACTATGCATTCCAGAACTCATCTGCTCCATTTGCTAGCACACAGCAATCCAGGAAGAGTGGTCAACCAAGTTATTCACATTAAAATGTTGTCAATTCCCAGCTATCACTCTGAGGATATGTTAGTCAACATTTCTAGAAATAGAACCGGCAATTTCTATGCCTTCCTCAAGAGATAAATTGAGCATCTAATAAAAGTTCATTAGGCATTAATTTTCTGCCCATGTTGAAGAAACACTCTTGTAAACTCACTAATTCCGACACACCAAGGAGGGACAACAACAACTACCTACTTAATACACTATCATCTTTCTAGGATGATTATAGCAATAAAAATAATCCACTTCCACTTTTAAAGTTTGTTGTTATAAATTATGTAAAGAATAGTAGCAAATTTTATATTATCTGCAGGCAGGCAATTTTAAAAATATTTATTATTGTGCTTGCTTTGTAAGAAAAATCAGAGCTTTAAACAAAATCTAGCAGGTCTCTTCTCTTGCCCTCTCACTCACTCATTGTGAATAGCTTGTGGCATCTTTTGAATGTTTTTTACCGATTTTGAAAAATAAATCAATCTAAGGAGTATCTAGTCCTTTTAGGACATGGTTGGCCTTCTCTCACATTCACACAAAAGAGAAATAAATAAACAAACAAACCTCCTCGCCTATGAGGCCGCCTGGTAACGGTTACCGTTCCTCAGTGCTTGCCTCAAAACATCCTTTCTGCTCCTTCTGCCGCTCGCTATCAAGATACAATAGCAGCTACGGGTTTCTGAATCTTTTGTTAATACTAAGGGCACATGAAGGTAGACGCCTGCCCTTTAAGAAGCAGGAAAAAAATCAAGTAAACCACAAGAAAATATTAATAGTAATATTAACAGGCTAACTTCAGTTTTTATCTCCAGATAGAGCAATTGCATGGGATTTATTGCTGTATTTCTCTGTAGGACCATGAGAGCAATAACACATCATACTGTGTGTGTGTGTGTGTGTGTGTGTGTGTGTGTGTGTGTGGCTTATTCCCATGGTAAATACAATTCTTCTTTCTGATACCAATGTACAAAATCTCATTAAATATTTGAGCTCTACTGACAGAGTTTGTTCAGCGAGGGTTAAGACCCTTTGCTATGTATGACTTTACTTTAAAAAGATGACAACTGACAGTGTGGAGCCTGCTTGGGATTCTCTCTCTCCCTCACTCTCTGCCCCTCCCTGGCTTTTGCGCTCGCTCTCTCTCTCTCTCTCTCTCTCTCTCTCTCTCTCCAAGTAAGTCAGGTTTGAATATAAAGTTCCCTGGACACCCACAAGAGTTCTTATATGAATGTCTTCCACAAAGGTGTCAGTCTTATGACTAAAAGAAGTCAGACATAAGTGCACAGCTGGTCTTTTGTTTTTCACTTGACTTATTGATCTTTTTTTAAAAAAATTTTAATGTTTATTTATTTTTGAAGGAGAGAGACAGAACATGAGTGGGGGAGGGGCAGAGAGAGAGGGAGACACAGAATCGGAAGCAGGCTCCAGGCTCTGTCTGAGCTGTCAGCACAGAGCCCCACGCGGGGCTCGAACTCACGATCTGTGAGATCATGACCTGAGTGAAGTCGGTCACCCAACAGACTGAGCCACACAGGCACCTGACTTATTAATCTTTATATAACTGGACTCATTCCTATTCTTTTAAGTTTATTTATTTATTTTGGGGGGGGAGAGAATGAGCAGGGGAGGGACAGAGAGAGGGGGACAGAGGATCCCAAGCAGGCTCTGTGCTGACAGCAGTGACCCCAACATGGGGTTTGAACTCACGAACCATGAGATCATGACCTGAGCCGAAGTCAGATGCGTAACCAACTGAGCCACCCAGGGGCCCCTCATTCATATTCTTCTTAAATAATAGCTTTATTGAGACTATAAGATAGGGTAAGTGAATTATAACTTACATATTATAAAATTCATCCTCTTAAAGGTCACAATTCAACAGTTTTTAGTATATTCCCAGAGTTGTTCCATCACTACTACCTCGTTTTAGAACAATTTCCATCCCAAAAAACTCCATTCTCATTAACAGTCACTCTCTTTGCAGCCCCTGGAAACCACTAATCTACTTTCTGACTCCATGAATTTATCTCTTCCAGACATGACATTTCACATCGCTCCTTGTCTGTTACCCACTTACATAGATTTTTCTCAACACTAGTCACAATGGCATCTTTCACTTGGGCTTTTTTTTTTATAACGTTTATTTATTTTTGAGACAGAGAGAGACAGAGCATGAACAGGTGAGGGGCAGAGAGAGAGGGAGACACAGAATCTGAAACAGGCTCCAGGCTCTGAGCTGTCAGCACAGAGCCCGACGGGGGCTCGAACTCATGGACCGCGAGTTCGTGACCTGAGCCGAAGTCAGCCACTTAACCACCTGAGCCACCCAGGCGCCCTTCACTTGGGCTTTTAAATCAGAATTATATCTCTGTAGAGAAATTATATGTTAAAAATCTCTTCTTTTCCTTTTTTTTATTATTTGAGGTATAACTGACATATAACATTGTATTAATTTCAGGTGTGCCACATAACGATTTCATATTTTATATATTGCTAAATGGTCATCACAATAAATCTAGTTAACATCTGTCAAAACACATAATCACACAATTATTTTTCCTCTTGTGATGAGGATTTTTTAGATGAGCTCTCTTAGCAAACTTGAAAGATGCAATGCAGTATTATTAACTACAGTCACCATGCTGTACATTATAGCCCCCGGGCTCATTTATTTTATAACTGGACGTTTATAAATTTTGATCCCCTTCACCCATTTTCCCATACCCCCACCCTCTGCTTCTGGCAACCACCAATCTGTTCTCTGAATCTTTTTTTTTTTTAATTTTTAGGAGAATTCTTTACTCATTTTTCAAAGAATAATATATTATGAAATGATTAAGCTCTTTAATTCATTTCAAGAAATATTTATTGAGACATTTAACCAGTATGTCTCCAACTGTGGAGTTCGCATGACCTAAACAGAATCACCTGGGCACTTTATAAAGATGGAGAAATTGGGGACCCACCTCACCCCTACTGAATTAGTTCAAGGAGGGGACAAAGGAGGCTTCACCCCAATAGGGCCTCTGGGCTATTCTTATGCACACTAACATTTGTCAATCGGAGATCTGCCCTAAGGTCTGGAGATAAGATGGTGATTTAGATACAGTATTTGAGGGGCGCCTGGGTGGCTTGATTGGTTAAGCATCCTACTTTTGATTTTAGCTAAGGTCATGATCTCACAGTTTGTGAGACTGAGCCCCACGTCGGGATCTGTGCTGACAGCACAGAGCCTGCTTGGTATTCTCTCTCTCCTTCACTCTTTCAAAATAAATAAATAAACTTATGGAAAAAGACCTAGTATTTGATCTGAGGTGATTCCAACCCATTTAGTCTATACATTTTGCCAATGATATTTTAGTAAAATTATACAAATGTACTGATATGAGAGAGCACTAAAAGATTCCCAGTGACCAGCGACTTCCTGCTTCTTACAGAATACTCCACAAATACTATTTTTTTAACTATTAAGTGTAGCATATGCTGTGACATATATACGTTTTCCATATTTGATCTTGCATTAAAAATACTCTTGTTAGCATGAATTCATCCACTTTTTTATTCATTAAATGTACATGTATTGAGTTACTCCTATGTGTCATACAATATCAGAGCCAGTAAACAAAATACATAAAGTCTTCAAACTTTATGTCAAAAGGAAGAGGGTATGAACACAAGACACAGTCAGAGGAAAGAACACTGGGTAGGAAAGGCTCCATGGAAGGAGAAAAATGAACTGGTTCTGAGGATGTCTAGGATCCTCTGGGAACCGAAAGACAGAGGCTATTTATACAGTGGAAGATACATAAACAAAAGTGTATATAGCACCAAACCATGTTATTTTATTCAAGTTAAATCAAGTGTGATTCAAGTTATATCCAAGGTATAAATACCTCTTTGGAGTCAAGTATCTGCTGGTACCTGGACTATATAAGAGAGACGTGACCAAAATAACTGATATGTGACTATCTTATATTTGGGCCATAGAAGAACCTGGAGACTGGTGGTGGAGATACCCAAGGAGAGACTCTTAACATAGTTTACCCTAGTGAAAACAGCTCTGTGCACTCCAAGGGAAAATGTGTCCCTCTGCTGGTATGAGTTGGTCTTCTCAATCTTAAATTGCTGAGAAGCCACAAGGCTGTCTCAATCCCTTTTCCAGATAAAAGAGGGAGAAGAGATAGAGAAACAAAGTGTCAACTCTGCATGTTGTAATGGGGGATTGAGAACTTGCTGCTGCTCACCTACTAGACCGTAAGTAAAAAATCCTGTTAATTCTGCCACTAATGTGACTATTTCCTCTGGAGGTGCCCTGGAAGGTAAATCAGAACATCAGTAAGCATGGAAAGAACAATACTAACACATCTAATACAGCCAAGCAAGCAGAGAGAGAGAGAGAGAGAGAGAGAGAGAGAGAGAAAACAAGCCTAGATTAAGCACCCCAAAAATATGAAAATAAAACTACTAAATGAGACAGGTCAGATCATGAATAGTGAGCATTTAAGGAGTTTCAATCATGGTACAGAATACTTTGTAGAAATATAAAACTAAAAATGTTTAATAGATGTTGGAAAATAGGACAGCTACTGGTGAGATCAGAATTGGTGACCTAGATTATACAGTGTAAGAAGTATCTTAAAGCACAGAGTCAAAAATATAAAGAGACAGAAAACCATACTGGGAACATGAGAATTTGGAGGAGAGAGCTGACAGAAATACACATGAATTTTCTAGAGTTCTGGAGGGAGGGACAGAAACAGAAGACAGGAAATGAAATAAAATAAACATGTATTTTTTTTCACTTTAGCTGAATAAAGAGCCAAGCCTTCAGATTAAAATTATTCATTAGACAACCCAGGCAAAGTTAATGATTAAAAAGAAATGTTTGGAAGAATTCCAGAACTTCAAAGAAAAGGAGAAAACACTTACAAGCTTCCAGAGAGAAGAAACAAATTGCTTAAAAATGAAAGTGAATCTGACCAGCCATAGGCAAGTTTTCTGCCACACTGGCAACAACAAAGCAGCAGAAGACCACCCACAGAATATTGAGAAGTGAGAATTACAGCCTGATCATTCCATTCCTAGTCAAGACACTAATCCCTGACAGGGAAAAAAGAAAGATATATGTGGATATGCTACCCTACAGGAAATATACTATTTTTCTTCCTCAACTAACCAGCAAAACTGTATCAAGGAAAAACCTCAAGAGATGGGAAGGTAAAGGGGGGACCAGGAGAGGACAGGAGGGATGGATCTCATATTTCATATACATATAACTGAAGTGAATGCAATCAAATGATCACAAGGATGCTCACGATTAAAGAGAAATCCTTGAAATCCAATGAATATAAATTATCGAAATTCAAGAGAACTGACATCGAAAGGAAATGTTTAAAAGGAATCTGGGATTGGGGTGCCTAGGTGGCTCAGTTGGTTAAGCATCCTTCTCCATCTCAGCTCAGGTCATGATCTCACAGTTCATGATCCCCCGATTAAGCTTGAGACTCTCTCTCTCTCTCTCTCTCTCTCTGCCCCTCCCCCGCTGTCTCTAAATATAAATAAATAAATAAATAAATGAATAAATAAATAAACAAATAGATAAATAGATAAATAAATACTTAAAAAAATAAAAGAAGAGGTGTTAATAACATTGTTGGCCAAACTTGGCTGGACAGCAGGTGCAGACGTCAGGATTCCCTGTGGCTACACTTCTGGGACCCAGGGAGCTATTCCAGCTGCCATTTCCCTGAGCTAGCTCAACGGATGGGAAAGGTCAAGGCCATGATACATTTTGAAAATGGTATCTGTGGTATTTCAAAAGCTGTCACAGAGAAGTAAATAGATATCCTTTCCCTTAATGCTCCCACCCAACTAGGGTCAAGGCCAAGCCTCTGAAGGAAGGAATTCTGTGAGTTTAGTTGCAGCCAGACATGCCTCCAGTTGCTTTTGACCTTTGGCCAATTACATGACAGTAAAAACAACAGCAGCAACAACAAATGTATTGATTTTACTTGAAAGGAACCTGAGGCTCCAGGAGATTAAGTGACATCTGACAGATATGCTTGGAGCCAGTTTCCAGAGACTGCATTTACTTCTTAACTTCTCTAAGCCTCAGTTTCCTTGGAGTAAAGTGGGACTACAAACCCTCCCCCACAGGAGTGTTCCATGGAGTATGTGTTGTAATGCATAAAGTCAGTGTTCAATAAAGTCACCTTCTGGAAAGCCTGCGTGGCTCAGTCTGTTGAGCACCCAACTCTTGGTTTTGGCTCAGGTCATGATCTCCCAATTTCATTTATTGAAGAGACTGTCCTTTCCCCAATGTATAATCTTGCCTCCTGTGTCATAAATTAATTGATCATATATGTGTGGGTTTATGTGTTGTGTCTCTATTCTGTTCCATTGATCTATGTGTCTGTTTTTATGCTAATATTACACTGTTTGGGTTACTACAGCTTTGTAATATAGTTTGAAATCAGGAAATGTGATGCCTCCAGCTTAGTTCTTCTTTCTCAAGATTGCTTTGCTGGTTAGGGTCTTTTGTGGTTTCATACAACTTTTAAGATTTTTTTGTTCTATTTCTGTGTGAAAAATGCTACTTGAATTGTGATAAGGTTTGCTTTCGGTGGTATGGACATTTTAACAATATCAATTCTTCCAATCCATGAGCATGAAATACCTTTTCATTTACTTGCATCTTCTTCAATTTCCTTCGTCAGTGACTTAGTTTTCAAGGTACAGGTCTTTCACCTCCTTGGTTAAATTTATTCCTAGGTGTTTTATTCTTTTGGGTGCAACTGTAAATGGGACTGATTTCTTAACTCCTCTTTCTGATGCTTCATTATTAGTGTAAGAAACACAACTTACTTTAGTATATTGATTTTGTATCCTGCAACTTTACTGAATTTATTACTTCTAACAGGTGTTGGGGTTTTTTTGATGGAATCTTTAGGGTTTTTAAAAAAATATAATATGATTTCATCTGCAAATAAAAACAGTTTCACTTCTTCCTCTCTGTTTTGGAAGCCTTTTTGTTAGTTTGTGTTTCTTGCTTAATTGCTCTGGCTAGGACTTCCAATACTAAGTTGAATTAAATTGTCAAGAGTGGTCATCCTTGTCCTATTCCTGATCTTAGAGTAAAAGCTTTCAGATAAATTATATATTTTTTAATTTTTTTAATGTTTATTTATTTTGAGAGAGATAGAGAGAAACATAGCATAAGCAGGGGTGGGACAGAAAGAGGGAGACACAATCCAAAGCAGGATCCAGGCTCTCAGCCATCAGCACAGAGCCCGATGAGGGGCTTGAACGCACGAAAGGTGAGATCATGAACTGAGCCAAAGTCAGATACTTAACCGACTGAGCCACCCAGGCGCCCCCAGATGAATTACATTATTAATGCAATATTTTCAAAGAAACAAAATGATAAACTATGGCTAATGGGCAGGCCCCTGTTTTTTTGTTTGTTTGTTTTTTGTACATAAAGTTTTAACTTCTCATTTTAAGTGGAATTCTTGGTTTCACTCTTATACCAGCAAGCACATAAAAGAGTTCTAGAATATTTTCATAACTTCACTGATACATCAATAAGATGTTCATGCTCCTAGGATTGTATATTTTTCTTCGAATGTCCTATTCAGGTCATCATTATCCAGCCTCAGAAAGAAATTCAGGAAATATGACATTACATAAAATTTACAGAAAAAGCTTTCGCTAAGATCTTGGATCTATTGTCTAAAGTTACATAAGGAAGCTATATAAAATAAAGCTATATAATAACATTCTTTTACCAGAGAAGTGTTTTATAATATATTATTCAACCTTAGGAATTGCAAAGGGAAGTGAGTAAGACCCTCACGGCTTTCCTTGTCCCATAGATGCTGGATTCAATCATGGAGTGTTTACAACACGTGGGAGTGCCACTGTTATTCGCATGATTTGCACTCTCCTCCCTACTATGCTTATTCTAAAACAAGAGATATTTATGGAAATTGTGTGCACATCAAAATGGTGGCACCCTGCCGTACTCAGCAACATTTATTCGATTTTGAATGCTATTTAATGTATTTACCAAAAAAACAAATTTTCTTTATAAGGTTAACTGGAGGGGTGCCTGGGTGGTTCAGTTGGCTGAGTGTCTGGCTTCATTTCAGGTCATGATCTTGTAGTCCATGGGTTCAAGCCCTGCCTTGGGCTCTGTGCTGACATCTCAGAGCCTGGAGCCTGCTTCGGATTCTGTGTTTCCCTCTCTCTCTGCCCTCCCCCCGATGGAGCTCTGTCTCTCTCTCACACACACACACATTAAAAAAACAAATAAAAATAAATAAAAAGGATCTGGGATTGAAAATATAGAATGCCAATTAAAACTCTGCATTAGAGTTTGGTAAAGGAGAGAGAGAGAAAAGAAAACAAAACAAGAAAGTCCTTTTCAGATTGTGGTGAGAAAGGAGAGTAAGGAAATAAGTATTTTCTAAAAACCTCAGCTTGTGGAGAAGGGTTCTAGAGAGCAGGGGGTAAAGTCCTCATGAGGGCAGGACTGGTGACTTGTCCCCAAGCAGAGTAGTGAAACATGAGCATGGTGGTGACAGCCCAGCCAGAGATGAAACTACTGATGAAATAAAGGCTCCAAGATAAAGAAATACAACTTGTTTGATTCTTTTAAAAAAAGTATTTAAGGATAAAGAGAAAATAAGCTGCAAAGAAACAGACCTCTTATAGTACAAATAAATAAAAAGGAGGAAAACAATTGAATAAGTAATCAACAACGTTGAACACCCATGCAAGATATTTATTAGACAGAAAGAAATACAGATCCCATTCCTATCAGAAACCAATGAAATTGGAAATAAATTACAAAAACCATACTAACATAATATTACCTAGTTAGAAATTAAGCATAATAGTCCACGATAACTCTTGGATCAAAATAGAAAATGTACACCCTTTGGAAAGGTGTGGAAAGAATACATCATGCCAAAGCCCATACAGTCTAGCAAAACTAAGTGGAAAAATGGTATTGCCTTAAATGCTTTAATTATTAAAGAAAACAAGTATAACGAAAACAACTGATAGCTGAAATTTCTCATGATGAAAACACAATTTTAATACTTTATTTTGAATCTAATTCAACCTATCTTTTAAGATTCATGGTTTTCACTCATTTTGATATCTACATTTAATCTGTCCCCTCAATTGAATAATTTCAATAGAAGTCTTCTCTTAAAGCAAAAGAAAAAAACTACTAGAAAATACTCAACACTGTAGGTTATTGGGTGAAAACTGAAACATTCATTAAAATGTTAAAATAAGAGCATGTGAAATATAATTTCACTGGATAATTATATATATATAATTCACTGGATAATTTGGTGAATTTTTAAAACCTGTAATAATCAGCTTGGGCTGTTATACCAAAACACTATGGACTAGATGGCTAAAACAATGAGAATCTGGGGTGCCTGGGTGGCTCACTCAGTTAAGTAACCAACTCTTGATTTCGGCTCAGGTCATGATCTCATGGTTCATGAATTCAGTCCCCAAGTCAGGCTCTGTGCTGACAGCACAGCCTGCTTGGTATTTTCTTCTCTCTTTCTCTCTCTCTCTCCGTCTCTCTCTCTCTCTCTCTCTCTCTCTCTCTCTGTCTCTCTCTCAATAAATAAATACAAAATAAACTTTAAATTTTTTTTAAATAAATAGGAATCTATTTCTCACACTTCTGGCAAGATGGGAAGTTCAAGGTCAGTATGCCACCCAATCTATCCCCAGTGAGGGCTCTCTTCCTGACTTGAAGACAGCTGCCTTCTCCCTGTATCCTTCCATACATGGCAGAAAGAAATACAGAGCTTTGGTCTCTTTACCTTCTTATGAAACCTTAATCCCATCATGATTGCTCCATCCTCATAGCCTCATCTAAACTTAATTATCTCCTAAAGGTCCTACTTCACATTACATCACATTGGGGGTTAGGGCCTCAACATGTGAATGGGACACAGTTCAATCCATAGCAATACCCATCACAGATTTTGTATTTTCCTTGTCCTAGACCTTCTTCTATTCAGTTTGAAATTAATCCGGTGTCATAGCCAAGCACAACAATTTTGCAATATACTTCACTGTTATTATAAATGTTTATGTGCACAGCAAGTTAGCAATCATTTTATTAGTTAAGGAGTGATTTTGAACTTGTTTGCTGCACATAGCCTAAGAAGGACTTTGACACCTAGGCAGTCATAGAGTACACTCTGTAAGTACACTCTTTCTTCAAAAGCTTTCTAAAAACAGTGCGCAAACTAAACACAGCCAGCTGCTGCAAGTATCCATTAAACATTAACTGTTCCAGGAAAAATTATCACAATCCATGCTTTACACATAAGAAGCTATCTCTGAGATTATCACGGTAATACTTAACTATACTGCTAACAATGGGAGAGAGCTTAACAGCTAGTAATCTTGCCACTCTAGGTATTACAAAGGGAAGTTAATGTAGTTGAAAGGAGAGCAGTAAAACAACCAGGGCATCATAAAAGGTAAACAAAATCACATGGTAGTAACTAATTAACATGATGCGTGTAAATCTTTAGAATTATTCATTGCTTGAAATCCTTTTTATAAGGATGATATGAATCCTTTATATGAAATGATTTCATAGAATCCTTTACATGAAATTGCCTTTTTCTGTTCTGTGGAAATATACAAAGCCCATCCAAATGAGAACAAAAGGCTTTGTCCAGAGCTTGCTGTAACAAGAGTCAGTCACCACCACTTGTGCCTGGCAGAGACTCACAGGCAGACAGAAGAGTGAGACAGCTTTACAGCTGGGGAAAAAATGGAAGGTTTCAGGTCTGCTCTGATTGGGGGCTGTTGGCATGTGGACACTGGGGTCAGGCTAGTTAGAAGTAAGGCATTCTAAGTGAATGGTTAGGGAAGCATATCTGGCTTTCTTTGGTTGGGCATAAGTTAGAGGTGGGAGCAAAAATTAGGGAAGTTGGCAGTTATTGATCACTTCCATTTTGGACTGATTGCTACAGAGGTTGTGGTTTGGCTCCCTGCTCTGGTTGCTGTGGATTGCGGATGAGAGCTCTATTTTTACATGTGGTCTGGCTGTTGTCCATTTGTATTCAGTCTCTCCGTTTCCATCCTGATAAATGTCTGACAAATATTGCCCCAATAGAATTTGAATTCATAATGGTTTTGGGCAGTGAAAGAAGAAATAGACAAGTCTTATTTCTAAGAAAATGCAAATCAATCTGCTAATCTCTCATTTTATTTTTTTAATTTTTTTAAATTCTTTTTTTAATGTTTATTTTTGAGAGAAAGAGAGAGAGAGAGAGAGAGAGAGAGAGAGAGAGAGAGAGATTGAAAGAATGAGCAGGGGAGGGGCAGAGACAGAGGGAGTCACAGAATCTGAAATAGGCTCCAGGCTCTGAGCTGTCAGCACAAGAGCCACATGCGGGGCTCGAACTCATGAACCATGAGATCATGACCTGGGCTGAAGTCGGACACTTAACCGACTGAGCCACCCAGGGGCCCCTGATCATCTCTCATTTTAGATACATTGTTTTACAATTGGTTTCTTCTATTTACTATTACTTTTTATGCTCTCTCCTATATTAACTAAATTGTTTTTCAAGCATATAATTTTAAGCCCATGAAAATATATATGTATGGCTAAAATAGCCCTGTTACGTTTTAAATCATGTATGTAAGTTGTGAAAATGTCTCAGAATATGTATCAACTTGTCATTTTACCATTATTACAAAAAATTTCTTAAGTGCTAAAATACATGCTATCTATTGATAGGGAATGTACTGTAGGTGCAGCTTTTAGGTTCACTTGAATAAGGCTTTCAGTCTCCTCAGGCATTCATATCAATGCAGATATTTGCGTCTACTACCTGTGGTCAAAAGGCCAATGTCAGCTTCAGGGTAATAAAAGCCACCACCACCATAACAACAATTATTATTACCATTTATCAAACTATTACTGCCTGCCAGGATTTCTGTATATATTCACATTTAAGTTTACTTAATCTTTACAACAGTTTAAATGTAAAATAGAATGCTAAATTCTACTGACTCATTTTTCGCTCAAGAAACATTTAATTGAGCCTCTCTGCGGCCCAAGGACACTGGCCAAAGTGGACAAGTCAGGGGTCAAATCCAACCCCGTCGGCATCCACTTTCCATGTTCTTATTCAAATATGTCCAGTCTTCTTTGTGAGCTGAGACTTATTCCAAGGAAATAAATCTCTTGAATTTTAAGCTCTAAATTATGGACAACAATGTCCTTGATAAGTTTTTCTATCACTAAAATTAAGTGCATAGAGCACATAAAACATAAAAAGATTCCAAAGAGTAAAATTTTACACACAGTCTTTAATATATTCTTCTAAAGAGATGTTTTGTAATTATTTTTTTCCATTTGGCAAACAGTAATCATGACATACTGATTAAAGATGTTAAGTGGCTGTCCATATGAGATATGATGATGAATAGAAGACAGGAGTCCATAGAGCAATAACAAATATATTCATCCGATGGTTAATTTTAGGTGTTAACTTGATGAGGCCATTAAGATGCCTAGACATTTGGTCAAACATCATTCTGGGGCTTTCTGTGAGGGTGTTTCTGGATGAGATTCACATGTATCAGGAGACAGAGTAAAGCAGATTGCCCTCTATAATGTGAGCGGGTGTCATTCAATCAAGTGAAGACCTGAACAGAACAAAAATGCTGAGTAAGCACGAACCTCTCTTGCCTGAATGCTTGAGCAAGAACACTGATCTCTTTCCTCCTTTGAATTTGAATTGAATACTGACTTTTCTTGAGTCTCCAGTCTATTGGTTTTCAAACAGGAACTTACACCATCAAAACTCAGGTATGTTGTCAGGCCTTTGGACTCAGGCCTTCCTGGGTCCCCAGTTTGCCATTTCCTTATAATACAATTAATGTCTTTCTACAGATGAAAGGAAAGACAGAAGACAGACAAATAAATAGATATGTAGATAGAAGATAGATAGATAGATAGATAGATAGATAGATAGATAGATAGATGATAGATACATAGACAGATAGACAAATATGTTTATATACATGTGCATATATTCTATGCATCCTATTGGTTTTATTTCTCTGAAGGACCCTGACTGAAGTAAACCATCTTAATTATCTGCCGGTGGCAGAGAAAAGAAAACCCACAATTTTTATAGACGGCAAATAAAAGTTACTTATTAGGAAAAAATATTTTTAAATAAACCATGCAGTTTGGAGGTATTTTCAATCCGCAGATCTATCATAAAGAAATAATTAGAAATAAACACAAAAATTTATTTACACAAAGACCTCTTGGGTAAAAATCAAAATACATAATTTAGATATTCAATGATAGAAAAATGGTAGAAAAATGGGATGCCTGGGTAGCTCATTCGGTTGAGCGTCTGACTTCGGCTCAGGTCATGATCTCACAGTTTGTGAGTTTGAGCCCCACGTCAGGCTCTGTGCTGACGGCTCAGAGCCTGGAGCCTGCCTTGGATTCTGTGTCTCCCTCTCTCTCTGCCCCTCCCCTGCTCATGCTCTGAAAAATCTCTCTCTCTCTAAAAAATAAATAAACGTTAAAAAAAATTTTTTTTAAGAAAAATGGTAGAAAAAAATTTAGAATAGCCAAGAAGCAAAATATTATACAATTATAATTATCATGTTTTAAAAATCAAATTATATCTTAATATTTGGATAACTGTTATGTTGTTTCTAGTTCTTTGTATTGTAGTAGGTTTTTTGGTTGATTGGTTGTTGGTTTGCTTTTTAATGGCCACAGTCTTTTGTAGCAACTTTTTCAAGAATTGTGCTCTATTTCACTTCCCTTTGAATATAGGGTTGGTCATGTGAAAAAATTTTGGAAATATATAGAAGCATATATGCAATATATTATAATTTATGCACATTTTAAACCATTTAAAATAATACTATGCCTTGTTCACAGATAAATTTATAGATAGTAAAATTATTAAATCACAGATAGGAAGGATAATCAACCAATTCATGATCATGCTTTCTTCTCATAATGAAGGGAGGTAACAAGATTGAGAAGAGGCATTGTAAAAGGATTTTCAACCATTTTATTTAATTACACCTATATAACTTTTAAATATAAAAAATAAATATAGCTAAATATTATTTTTAAGAGATGGATACAAATGTTTGTTATATCATTTATGTGTTTGAAATGTCTCCTTTATTTTTTTAATTATTTATGTATTTTTTGACACAGAGAGAGAGAGAGAGAGAGAGAGAGAGAGAGAGAGAGACAGAGCACAAGCGGGGAAGGGGCAGAGAGAGAGGGAGACACAGAATCCGAAGCAGGCTCCAGGCTCTGAGCTGACAGCACAGAGCCCGACAAGGGGCTCAAACCCACAAACTGTGAGATCATGACCTAAGCTGAAGTCAGACGCTTAACCAACTGAGCCACCCAGGCACCCCTGAAATATGTCTTCTTTAAATAAAAAAATACAATAAAGTTACCTGAAAGCCTAATAGAAATAGGAAAAAAAAACGTGTAAGATGAACACTTGCAAATGATAATATGAAAATTCAACTGTTTCTTAGGCACCATTTTAACCAGTGAGGATGTGTAATGGAAAAAATTACATTCAAAATAAATATAAAATACAAAGTTCGTAGGAATTTTTTTAATAGGAAATATGCATCACATATAACAATATAGAAATATGTGCCTGAACAGGTGGAAGGAAATTTTTCAGATGCTAATTCTTCAAAGAAATAATTTTGTATAATTTCAACTAAACCTCAAGAGGTTTAATTTGGACTCCCAGGGAGAGTGCAAATTCTGTGAAATCATAAATGGCCAAATAGCTAAGATATTTAATAAGAAGAGGTAAGAAGGACCTTAAAACAACAGGTTACTTATGCAAAAATATTAGTAAAACTTCAATGGATCGTGTTTCTGGAGAGATAGAATTCAGGGTTCTTATTTATAAGAATTTCTATTTATATTCTTATTTATTCTTATTTATCTGAATTGAGGACATAATTGCCTTTCCGTTGCAAAGAGCTGAGAATGAAGTCAATCAAAAATAGTGTAGAATCAATTGACTATACTTTTAGGGGGGAAAATCAGTTCTCTAGGATCTCCAGCAAACATCTGAACACAGAAGAGTTGGATTCTGAATCCTCTCCCTGTGTTGCTGCCACCATGGTGCCCGAAACAAATACAAAAGATGCGAGAAGGAAGTGGAGACAGACCTGCGGCCACCGCGCCTGCTGAAAGATTATCACTGGGCCACAGGATCCCTGGAGGAACCAGCACCAGCTCTCCAAACAAGGAGCTACCTTTTCATTTTTGCTTAAACATGAGCAATCAGTACACAACACTGGGCATGTGAAGAAAAGAGCAGCCAGAAACGATAACTTCGCACTCGAAAATGAGAACAAAAACTATGAAAGAAAACAGAATCCGTGAAAGGAATTAGAGAGGTCTTTGCAAATATCTAATTAGTATTCTCAGCCAGATTCATGAGAATGGCAGCGATAAGAACAAGAACAAGTTGCAAAGAGAGGCAATCAGATTGCAGGAAGAGCTCTTAGAAACGGAAAGCGTGAATGAAAAAATCCATAACCCCATAATAATTCAAGAACAAAATGCAAGCTCTAGAAACTCAATTTGTGAAGATCAACTGTATTAAAACGCTGGAAAAGTGAAAAGATCCAACACATACAAGGTAAAATACGTGCTTGGTAAATCTAGGCACGCCAACACACTTTAAACAAAAGGAAAAAATATGGAAATTAATAATCAAATTATGTATGACAAATTTCCATAGCTGATGAAAACACTTTGGGAAAACACACACACACACACACACACACACACACACACACACATATCCTACTAGAACTTTTGACTTCCTATGAGTGTCCAGATACACACATTGAACACATGCACAAAACACAGCACCAAGATAAACAAAAACAGCAAACAAACAAACAAAAAACCCAGGTTTACAAAGGAAAGAGAACCACAACGGCTTTGTGGTTCTTATCTGCAATACCACAGTCACTGTTAACTGAATTAGGAAAAACCATTGCAAACCTCTCAAACTAGAGTTCAACTGGGAAAGCAAAAGCAGGAGAAGCAGGTTAAGTTAGAGAATATTAAGCACATTCCCATTTTTTTTAACGTATACGTATGCAGTGTCAAACAAAAATGTGGAAAATTTGACGTGTTAGCTGTTTTAACGTGACGCTATCATGACACGTATGAACCTTCATGGAGTCTAAAAGGGTGTTCTGGAACCAATGCAAATGGGGGGGTATTGCATTTCCCCACCAACACCAAGCGGTGTTCTGACACCAACTGGGTGTCCTACAATTTCACTCAATTCTGACACTGTCTACCTGGAGGTACCATCAGATCCCACAGCTTAAGGGGCTCATTCCCACAAGACTGCATCCGACCCCCCTTCTCCAGATGTCAGGGGCAAGTTCCGACTGTCACCTATGCTCCTGACCAATCAGCTATAAATCTGAGATTCCCACCGTCTCCTCTTCAGTCTTGATTAATTCGCTAGAGCAGTGCACAGAATTCCGGAAAGCTGTTTACTTAGCGTCTACCAGTCTATTATAAAAGAATAGGATAAAGGATACAGATGAACATCCAGGTGGAAAGGATGCTTAGGGCACAGTATTGGGAAGGGGCGGGAAGCCTCCACATCCTCTCCGGGTGTGCCACTGTCTCCACACCTCTTGTGGTTCATGACGCGGAAGCTCTTCACACTCTGCACCTTTGGAATTTTTACGCAGGCTTCATCACATAGACATGATCAATCACCACCTCCATTTTAAGCACTTCTCCTTCCTTAAAAGAATGGAGTGAATCAAAACCACACTCAGATATCCCTCACGCCAGTCAGAGTGGCCAAAATGAACAAATCAGGAGACTACAGATGCTGGAGAGGATGTGGAGAAACGGGAACCCTCTTGCACTGTTGGCGGGAATGCAAACTGGTGCAGCCACTCTGGAAAGCAGTGTGGAGGTTCCTCAGAAAATTAAAAATAGACCTACCCTATGACCCAGCAATAGCACTGCTAGGAATTTACCCAAGGGATGCAGGAGTGCTGATGCATAGGGGCACTTGTACCCCAATGTGTATAGCAGCACTCTCAACCATAGCCAAATGATGGAAAGAGCCTAAATGTCCATCAGCTGATGAATGGGTAAAGAAATTGTGGTTTATATACACAATGGAGTACTACGTGGCAATGAGAAAGAATGAAATATGGCCCTTTGTAGCAACGTGGATGGAACTGGAGAGTGTGATGCTAAGTGAAATAAGCCATTCAGAGAAAGACAGATACCATATGGTTTCACTCTTATGTGGATCCTGAGAAACTTAACAGAAACCCATGGGGGAGGGGAAGGAAAAAAAAAGAGGTTAGAGTGGAAGAGAGCCAAAGCATAAGAGACTCTTAAAAACTGACAACAAACTGAGGGTTGATGGGGAGGGTGGGTGATGGGTATTGAGGAGGGCACCTTTTGGGATGAGCACTGGGTGTTGTATGGAAACCAATTTGACAATAAATTTCATATATTGAAAAAAAATACAAAATAAAATTGTTTATTAAAAAAAAGAATGGGGGGGGCAAGCACTGAAAATTCCAAGCTTCTAACTCATGGCATGGTCTTTCTGGTAACCAGCCTTCATCCAAGAATCCACCCAGAGTCACCTCATTGGAACGAAAGACACTGATGTCACCCAGGAAATTTCAAGGGTGTCAAGAGTCCTATGTCAGGAACTCAGATGGAAGTCCAAATACTAGAACAAAAAAGGTTACTAGTGCTCTTATCACTTAGGAATTTACAGGGGTTTTAGTTGCTCTGTGCCAGAAATAGGGACGGAGATATATAAGAAATAAGAAATATATATTTCTTATGATCTCTTTCCTTGTGGCACAACGGAGCCACCTTAAAGGGATCCTACACCGGCCACACAGTTATGAGCAGGAAGGACACCGCTGCTAATGATTGAGTCCTAAGGGGTAGCAGCACTTAACCAACTCACAGGAGAGGAGAAAGCATTGCAGGCAGAAGCCAAAACATGAGGCAAAAACAACACATTGTGTGGGAGGGAAGAAGCGGACTACAAGCTGAGCAGTTGTCAGAACGTTTTCAGAATGAGTCATTATGTAGACAGAAATGAGGCTGAAGAGTGTAGTTGGGCCCAAATCATAGAGGGCTTTCTAACCCTTTGCTAAATACTTTGAAGCATATTCTGCAGGGCATCGCTTTTCAGTCTTTTGAGGCGGATTAACCCCTTATTCCAACAATAGCTACCCAGAGATCCAGTTTATAAAACATGAAAAAAACTTAGCCCCTTATTAGTGTAATTACACAAGCTATAGTTGGTGACATCAACTTAAATAGTCAAGCATCAAGGGCAATGAGGCCACTTCAGTGAACCCCACCAATCACACCCTCAGCATATTTATTTCTAAACTGAATTTTGGTTGCATATTAGCCAAATAACTCTTAAGTCATAGAGAGAAATTTTTGCAAATAGTCATTCAACAACTTTTATTAAGCAGAAGTGGCAAAAGAAGCCTTATTCTGGGACCTTGATGGACAAAGGGAGAGCCTGTGTGCCAGCAAGCCTGAAGAAGGGGTTAATAAACTGACCAGGGATGGGTCCTTCAGGGGAGCCCCCAGGACTGGCTAAGGGTTTATAGTCCTTTCACCAAAAGCCTTAATACTTGCTTAAGATTTACTAAAGACAGAGATAGGGTTGGAGTTCTTTTAGGAAACAGTTTTCTTCTTTGTATCCAAAATTTGTCATTACCAAGTGCCGAGTGACTCAGTTGGTTGAGCATCTGAGTCTTGATTTCAGCTCAGGTCATGATCTCATGGTCGTGGGATCAAGCCCTGCACTGGGCTCCGAGCTGAGCACTAAGCATGGAGCCTGCTTTGGATTCTCTCTCTCCCTCTCTCTCTGCCCCTCCTCTGCTTGGATGCTCTCTCTCTCTCTCTCTCTCTCTCTCTCTCTCTCTCTCTCTCAAAATAAATAAATATTCAAAAACTTTCATTACCAAGTAAGAAATTCCCAAGTCTGGATATTGAAACAAGCAGGACAGATTACTGGAAGGTATGGGGGCTCAGAGCATTGGCAACGGGAGACACAGCTTAGAAAGTGCACGGGAACTGAGACAACCTTGAACTTCCCAAATCAAGGATGATGGCAACTCAAGCTTCAGCAGGGACAATCCAGTTAGGACGCATCTGTGTGCAGCAGGACACCATCTCCACTGCGGGGACACTGCAGTGGCTTCATGAGTGATTCCTACCCTACCTTGGTCATCAATGTCCTTTCAGCTGAGCTCAGATCCTGAGCCCATCCCTGACTCTCTGGGGACAGGGAGAAGAAGGAACTTTTCTCTGCAGCTTCTGGAGTCGTAGGTTGAGCAATGGTGGCTGCCAATGAGAACACGAGCTTATGCATCAAGTTTAGACTGTAGAAGTCAGTCCGTCACTGAGGAAAGAGATCACCAGGGTTCTCCCTTGCAACTCCGAAGGGAATGAGAGTATTACGCATTCTGTGAATAGCAGGGGCTCATTACCTGTTCTTTCCCCAACACCGCAGAGAATTCATAAACAACAGATTGGTAACCTAAGGTGGTTGGTCTTTGGTGACCTTTCCTGTGATTACAACAGGAAAATGCCTGAAATTGGCATAGAGTCAGAGAAACATCCACTTTTATAGGACATCATTATTCTGACAACAGACATTACTACCAACATGGACTGAACTTCAGGAACAGTCATTCGTTGAAATTTCTTTATTATAAGACTCTCAAATATTTTTAGGGAGGGCAAGTCAGTGGGTAAGTCAGAGTATATCAGATAGTTTAGATGTTCAGGAAAAAAAAAAAAAGCTTAATTTAAAACACTTCCTATGAGCCAGGCAATAGTCATAGCATTTTACATATTCAACTCATTTTATCCTCACATCACCCTATGTAGTAGGTACTAACATTATCCCGTTTTACTCACAAGGGAGTAGGAAACAGTGAAATTAAACAGGGTTGCCTGGGTGGCCCAGTTGGTTGAACATCCAATTCTTGATTCGAGCTCAGGTCATGATCCCAGGGTCATGGGACCCTGTCATGGGTCCGGCTCCACGCTGAGAGTGGAGCCTGCTTGGGATCCTCTCTCTCCCCTTCTGCCCCTCCCCTGCTCACTCTTGAGCACATGTGCATGCACTCCCTCTCTCTCTCCCTCAAATAAAATTAAAAAAAAAAATAAAGCTTGAAATTAAACAACAGAATTGTACAGTAAATAAAGAGAAGAGCCAGGTTCCAAATCCAGGCCATCTATCTCCAGAGCCCATTTTGCAGCTTATATGCTACATGTATCACAAGGGCCTGCAAACTAAAATTGATAACAACTATTTCTGCATGAAAAATGAAGACATTCTATACACTAAATATAATTTTTGGAATTATTTTTCAAGTTGTTCATCACTCCTAACTAGTTAACATTGGCACCCTGAAGTACACTGGCTAATAGTTCTCAAATTTTCTTTAAAATATATTTGATCTTTGCAGTGTTTTATGTGGGAAAACATTTCCTAATATTCTATTATTTTTACTTTCTCTTTGATGTTCTTTTTTAAAGTTTATTTACTTATTTTGAGAGGGGGGGGGGGAGAGAGAGAGAGAGAAAGTGAGAGCGTGAGAGTGGGGAGGGGCAGAGAGAGAGGGAGAGAGAGAGAATCCCAAGCAGGCTCCGCACAGTCAGCACAGAGCCCAATGTGGGGCTCGATCTCACAAACTGAGATCATGACCTGAGCAGAAATTGAGAGTCGGACACTCAGCTGACTGAGCCACAGAGGTGCCCCTTCAATGCTCTTTTGTAATTTTCCAAATTAAACATTTTCCTGAAACACATCTTAAAGATTTTTAAAATACAGAGGTACAAAATAAAACACATTACTAATAAAGACTAGTGGGTGACCGTTTACTTAGGTTAGAGCTCATGGTTACTGGGACAGTCAACTTCAAGGGACTCTTGGTAGGCATTTCACTTGATTGCTAGTGAGGTCTTCTATGGTTTGCAGTTTATCTTGAAATACTTCAACAGAGACAGTTTGATATATGCCAAAAAATATCCCATGAAACCTCACATTTAATCATGAATTGGTTGGGACTGTCTCCCATCACCTGACCAGTCCTTATTCTCCAATGTTCTGCCAATGTCCAGTAGTTCTTACCCTTTGGAGGATCAGGCAGCCTCCCCCATGTTCTCTAGGCCCCATATCCCAAGATCACCTGTGTGTTACATGAGTGAATTTTTGTATTCCATTTACTTCATTCTAGTGAGGCTGGGGTTCAAGTTGTTTTACTCCGTATCTTACAGGTGGTTAGTAAACAACTCCAGTCTTAGTTATCCTTTAGAAGTCTATTATTTACAAACTCGTAGTTCAAACAAATATAGCTACTCTAAGTGCTAATGCTTTCTCCATCAGCTACAGAGGACACTGTGTTACGTAGCATAATGGATCTTAACATTTTTCAAGGTATGCCCACTGACTAGAAATTTGTAAGAAATCCACCCAAGAATCCAATGAGCTCAACGTCCTACACCTTACAAAGCAAAGCTCTAAGCTTGCGATTCTGCAGCGCATCATCAGAAAAATATTTCCTTCCCTTGACCAGAAAACTGGCTGCTAAAACGCTGTCACATCTGGCTTGAGTGAATGAATGTTCTGTGTAAAGTGCAAGGACAGAGAGCTGGGACTTCAAATTTTCAGAAGTGATACTACAACTTTTTGTAATTTCTTGCTAATAGATGGTTTGTATGTGTGGCAGGAGTCGGTCTGAGATTGAACCATCATTTTAACGGCTCCTATCATGGCACAGCTGTAGGCTTGGAAACCTACAGACCTCAGCTATCTCTAAAAATTAGCCAGTGCCCATATCCATCAAAAAGAACTGATAATTCAGAATAACCACATCGGCTACATCAGTTTGCAACAGGACTGGGATTGGGGTATGCATTTAGTCTGTGCCAGCTGTAAAATATTTAGCAAATGTAGGTCAGCACCAGTAAAAATTACGGGGTTTTTTTGTTATGGATTTATTTTGTTTATTTTTGTTTGAGAGCACTAAATACTTCGAGGGAAGAACAAATTTACATTCTGCTGATGATGTTAAAGGTGCCTCATAGAAATCTGAGTTTACTGGCATTAAAAATACCTATTTTTGGGGGGAGGGTGGTCTGGGTGGTTCAGTCAGTTGAGTGTCCGACTCTTGATTTCAGCTCAGGTCATGATCCCAGGGTCATGGGATCGAACCCTACGTCAGGCTCCACACTGAGCATGGAGCCTGCTTAAGATTCTCTCTCTCTCTCTCTCTCTCTCTCTCTCTCTGTCTTTCCAAAATTAAAATATATGTATATGTAAACACCTATTCTTATTAGGGAGGTTTCCATGCCTCTTCTCCTCAGGCATTGTGAGCAATCAGCTGGTAGACTGCCCCTTAATCCCACACCAGTTTCAAAAGGCTAAAAATAAATTTCATTTAAACACACTTGATCTCTTGAAACAGTATAGAAGATTACAACTATTTCAAACTAAAATCATAATCGAGCGTTTGCTGAATCACTAGAGCACCTGCGTGCAATAACAGTTGGAAAACTGTAGGTGAAGGGAAACACCAAAGAAGCTTAAGGAAGAAAGTAATACTATCAGATTTACATTTGAAAGCCGTGTCTAGCATCTGTGGGAAGAGCAAACTTGACAGAAAAAAGATGGAAAATGCAAAGCCCTTTAAGAAAGAATTAGAAAGAGCAAATGGTGCTGGAAATGGAGAGAAAGTCGGGCTGAAAGCTGATTTAGAATTTAAGTCATTCTACACTCTTTTAGTCTCATTTGTAGTCTTTCCTTGAAACCAGTAGATTTGCTCATGTAGCCTGGCTGCATAGTATTGGTAAGAAACACAGACCTTGGATTAAATCCCATACCTGAAATTTTTGAGTCTAGGATGTTGAGCAAATTACTTAACCTCTTGAACCTCCATTTCCTCATCCATAAAATGGGAAGAATAATTTCTGCCTCACAGGTTTAATAGCAGAGAGAAAGTGAAAAAAATCCATGCTTACGTTAAAGTATTAGGACAAGGTCTACCTACACAAATGGCAAATGGTTATCGTCTTCTCTAGAAAAGAGCAGTTTAAGAGTAGACAATCAAAGTGAAAATGGTATGTTAGTTAGAAATACAAAATAAGGGTGTAGGAATTAAGCAGTATCTCCACATGGAAGCCAGGCTATTTAAGACAGAGGAAATGAAATGAAAATAAAAGTGTTACTTCTGTTTTGGTTTGCTTCATTCAATCTGATTTTTTTTCCCCAAGTAGAACTGTATGGATAGCAGAGACCTCACCTGCAAAAATAAAATGCAGTGATGGAAGGAGAGAAGATGACGATGCATTCGATGTGCCGATATACAACCCCTTCCACATCTGAGAAAAGATGATTCCCTTGCTGGCAAGTCAGCTGGGGCTTGTTACACAGAAGAGCAAAGGTGAGGAGATTGGATGAGACAAACAAAAACTTGCCCTTTGACCAAAGGACAGAGATGAGCAGTCAAGTGTAAGTTGCCTCAGTCACGAGCTCTGCACCTCCCTGGGTGCCCAGGTAAATCCCTTCCCCCGAGAAGCCAGGCAAAGCTTTTCACTGCTCTTCCCAGTGAGGGCTGAGCATGAATTATCAGCACGTCAAAGCAGACTCCCCTGCATCTTATTCAGGTGGCCTGTGGACATTTAATTCCCACTTGCTCTTAGGACGCTGGATTTTGAGCACAGATATGTAAATTAAATAAATAAGTCTGTGCATGAAATCGAATGTTTCCACTATTCTAGAAGTATCCACTTGGTGCCTCAGACTGGTTCTCCCAAAATAGATGGAACCACCACGGATATCCTACAAACCCTTCTTGTGTTTGCAATTTCAAGCAGCCGGTTACCACTAGGGAACGTGTGCTAATTTTTTGAAACCATTTTATTACCTTAATTTTTGTCATAAAATAACCTTTTGCCACAGAAGGTAATGATGAATTGTGCTGACCTTTGAATATCACTAAAAAAACAGACAATCTGGGTTTTTGGGGGTTTTTTTTCATGACACAGGTCATGAATTTTCACCACGTTTTAAAGTCATCTGAGTCCTGAACGCCTGTAAAAATGGTTTACTGATAAATTCAACATAATTCACTGTGAAAGAATGGGACTGGACTTTAGCATTACCTCTAAAAGTTATTCTCAATTGTTTTTATATTGAATACAATTTTTAGAGCAATTATAATTTAATATAAAAACCAACACAACCAACTGCCTCTGTTTCTAATCGCACACACAGATGCAATCATAGCATGCCTTCCCTGTGCCAGGAACTCCACTGGATGCATTTTTTTCCCTTTATGTAAAAAATGAAGTGATTAACCAAACGTTTGAGGAGATAAAATCCAGCTCCATCGCTGCTCAACCCCCAAATACAGTTCAACCATGGGTATTCTGCCTTGGGCAAAATAAAAGCAAATGCTAAATATATGTCATACGGCATGAGGTATCATCAATTTTTATGTAGGTTAATTACGTGAAAATCCAGAGTGACCATAAATTCATCCACCATTATTCTGAAGTTGGGGATCTATAAAATGACACACCTGTATTTTCACAACTGATTCGAAGCCAATGTTGGGTGTGGGTTGGAAGAGAGAAATGTGATTTACTTTCCAGTGCTTTTGTAAATTAAAAAGAAATCCATAGTTAATAGTCATGCTTTGTTTCCTATCACCAGTATTTTTTATCTTAAAAAAATTAAAACTAAATAGTTTTTCTTGGCTACATTTTTAAAAAGATATTTAATAAACAGTGATCTTTACTTCTTCTTTGTGATGAACACCATTTTTAAGAAAAATAAAATGTGAAGTTGAACACAGAATTGATTCGTGAAATTTTATTTGAAAATGGAAACTTCTGGAGATTCTCCTAATCCTAACTGATCTCAAGTCCTAATTGTATGCCTTTATATACGTACTTTGATTGATGAATCAATCCAAGTTGCCATATAACATAAAACATATTGGCTACCTCAATCTGACGTTGAAACCTTTGTGCCGGGTCCCGAGCTTGGGTATTTCTTTAGTTGGACCACAATAGCTGTAAATGTCTAATAAAGGACTTTTCTTCACTCCAATACAAAGAAGTCCACCCATAAATGGCCAGTTTCTCACGAAGATTACAGATTTTAAACTCCCAAGGTAAATGGCTATTCTAAATATAATGCTAGTTTTATTCTTTCATAACTTCATTCAACAAACACTTACTGAGAGCCTAAAAACTGTGACAAGCACTATTCCAGGTGCAGTGGATACAGCAGTGACCATCAGAGACAAAATCCCTGCCCTTACGGAGGTTACCTTTTAGTTGGATTTGGGGGACACAGTCCACAAAGAAATACGTAGGTAAACTATATGTTATGACTCAAGGACATAAGTGCTACAGGGAGGAATAAAGCAGAGAAGGGGACCAGGGACATAGGCAGAGGGGTGGTAACTTTAAACAGTGTGTCCTGAGAAATCTGCACTTAGAAGACACATTTGAGCAAAGACCTGAAGGGTGTAGGTTGAGCAAAGACCACAAACTATCTGAGGGATCATTCAGAGCAACAGCAAATGTCTGGTGTCTGGTCGTGTGCTTTGTGTTGGAAGAAGAGCAAGGAGACAGGGTGGCCAGAGGGGAGTGAGCCAAGAGAAAAGGGGTAGGAAGTAGGTGAGAAAGTGAGTGAGAGGCAGACAGAAAGAGAAAAAGAGAGAGAGAGAGAGAGAGAGAGAGAGAGAGAGAGAGAGAGAGAGAGGAGAAGGCAGTGGGGAAAGACTGGAGGAAGAACTGTTTAGGGAAAGAAGATTATGAGGTCAGTTTGGAGCATCTTAAGACCAAGGCACCAGTCAGCCATCCAAGAGCAATGGTGAGTGGACTGCTGGAGTCTGGGGGAGACTCTGGAGGGAGGGTTGTGATTAGCATCAGGGGAGATCTGAGCCATTCTGGGGAGAGAAACTCTTCCTTCTTCAGAGAAGAATGAACGTTCACTGGAAGCAGAGAGAGCATGGTATTGGAAAGCTTAAAGTCACCTCTGGAAAAAGAAAGTAACGTTTAAATATCCAGATAGAAGGGTATCCTAATCCTAACATGGAAAAGGTCCCTAATCCTAATGTGGGAAAAGGAAGTAAATTTGTTAAAGGTAGAGCCTCTATCCTTCTCATTGTTTGATCTTAAAAAACAACCACAAAACGTCTGATTCTTCAGTGAGACATGGGTGACATTTGATCGATAGCTGACTTAATCTGGGGACACTGGAAAGGACAGTAAGCACTTCATACCCAACCTGCTCCTGTAGGGACATGCAGACTGGTAGCTGGAATGACCGCGTACAGAGCACTCATCAGTGACCACGTACAGGCCACCATGAGGGGAGAGCTACGGAAGTAACCAACTCTCTAGATTTAAGGGCAGAAAGTCTGGATTTCCTGATACCCTCATAAGTTAGCAGTAACATGCTTAAGAGATGAAAAAGGAGGACAACTTTAATTGTTATTATAATAAATAAGATAATTAAACTTCCACTTGATGGTTTCCCTTTGTTTTAAAAAGCACCAAGCAGAAAGCAGACTTCCACAAGTCAAAATAAAATTCTGAAGCCCATTAGTGTAGTAAATTCCACTATGTACCATCAGCAAAATAATTTTTCTTCTCCGTGACTGACCCAAAATTTAGCCTTGTTCAGAGTAACTGAAAATATAATCTTTTGCAATGAAGTCTGGATTTGTGCATTTTTTAATGAAAATAAAGCCTCCTCCTTTTGGTCATGATCTGTTATTTTGATCATCGCTAGATGAAATTGGGAGAGAATGAAAAGATCCATGAAATGAAACCCCATGATGAGACTCACTACGTATTAAGAGTAGTTCTTAACCTGCTGGGAATCAGACTCTGTTGAAAATCTGATAAAATCCCTGGACATCTGAGAAAAGAAAAACAGAAAAAAGTGCTCAGCATATAGAAAGAAATACATTTCCATGAGGCTCACGGTTAACCTGGAAAACATCTGAATCAAAGGCCCTAAAGACATCCAGCTAGTGGTGAGCAAATGAAACTAAAAATGGGGCCACGCCTCTTAACTGCTTTGCTCCACACTGCCTTTCCCTTCCCCGAGGGGGCAAAGGGAGCCAGTGTCAGAGTTTATGATCCTGCCATGAAATATGGAGACCTTGCTCAATCTGGTCTTCTCAACCCTGTTTTAAGACAAAGAAATTATTCTCTGCACATCTTCTATAAGGAGAAGCTGTTTCATAATGATGCTTAATGTAAAGCAGCTGTCGCTCTCACAAAGGCAGCTTGACGGTGATGCTTTGAGTCGTGAGTCATACGTGCATACGGAATTAGCCAAATGATCATTTGTGGACTTGTCACGTCCTGCCCCTATAGCATGAACGTCTGTTGCGACAGTGCAAAGTTTTCGTGAAAATGCCAGTGGGAGGGGAGTTTCCTTAATTATGGGCTGGGAACTGCAGACTCACCCTCACGAAGGTAAGGTAGTGGACAGAGTGCCTCATAAAGCAATGGGGGAGCTCTAGAGATTCTTTTCAATGTTCACCGAATGCAACCAACTCTTCTCTGTCTAGGAAGCGTGATTTCACACCACAGGCACCCATTTCAGTCTGGATGGACCTTCCTAGGATCTTGCAGACCAGCTCGGCCTTGGGAGTTGGGCTGGTTGTGGCTAAGGACAGAGAGATATAGAGCTAGATCGGAGAGTTACCTCCTTGGATGGTACACGGATGAGAATTCAATGTGCTTTGCGAATCTGAATGACTCCTACCACTTTGGGCCTAAATGAGACATCTTAGAGAAAGCTCAGGCAACCCTTCCTTCAAAGAAGTGATGGATGGGAAGTGGTCCGCACCCTCAGGAAGAGGGCGGGGCATCCCAAGTCTTTAAATATTTACATGTCTGTGTCTTCAGAAATCACATTCTTCAAGGCTTACAGAAGAAAATGTTCATAATGGAAGCCCAAAAGTTGTCTGAGAGAGTGCATTATGCTCATTCTGAAGACTGTTTTAAAATAGCAGAAAAGTGATCTTTCTCACATTTTTAAAATGTGGTTCTTGATAAACATCTTTCTTCTCAGGGAGACATGGCCATTAAAGCGTAAATATTGAGACGCTGAGGAGTAAGTTATTCTCAAACTGTACAAGTTATGTTCAAAGCCTGGAGATGGGCAGATTTTTGTTTTTGACATCAGTGTTGAAGGCATTTTTAAAGCCACACTTTAAATTTAACGTACGGCTTACACTGTTGCGATGAAAACCACACGCTAATGAGAACGTAGCAAATGCTGTGTAATGCAAACAATGGCACCATTGAACTTGTGTGGCTTTAATCAGCTCTGGAAAGCTAACACATACAGCCTGTGTATAACGGTTAAGACTCTGAACTTCAAACGCTTGCATTATGCTCTCCAGTTTGTGCTATTCTAAGCTGTTCAGTTTATCATTTCTATGATATTCTAAGTCAAGTGAGGACAGCTTGATTTTGCTGATAGCTGATGAAGCTGTACGATGCTGCAAAATTAGATAGAAAGGAAGTATCTATTTAAGAAGGAAAATAAACATCCAGGAAGTTCTTCTATGAGGGGGGTTGGGGGGGAAGGGATGTGAAAATTATTTCTTGCCCTGTTACCAGACTTTTCCAAGAACTCAGATTTAGCTTTTGTTTGCAGCATTGAGTTTGACATTCTGGAAGCTCTTTACTTAAATAATTGAAATTTGAATAGTGCTTTCTGGTTATGAAACCACTTCGTGGGTACTATCTGCCTGAGCACTCCAAAGTAACTCACGAGAGAGATACTGTCATTACCGACTTTAATGATCAGGGCACTTAGGCTGCCCGAAGTGAAATTTTTCCCCAAACTTTCACAAAGGGAAGTGACAAAACTGTGAAGGAACCCCCCCCCCCCGCAAATATTCTGTCCCGTTACCAATGTGATGCTTCCTTTCACGTAGGAATTTCCGGGACTGCAAGCAAGAAGGAGGCAGTCATCTTGATTTGCCTGAACTATGGTAACATCTCCTGACTTGTATCTGCCCTAAGTCTCTTCACACTCAGCCTTATCCCTCCTGCACCCTGGTGACAGTAATTGGTGCCCCCAAGTACCTCGAGTACCTGCTGGGGAAGCTCCATACGTTTCAGCCCAAGGAATGAAGGTGCTTAAAAACCAGCCATACTGATTGACTGATAATAATAATAGTGATTACAGTAAGTATATACATACGATTTTATTTGCTCTGTGGCAAGCACTATGCCAGGAATTTTACAATGTATTATCTCAGTTAATTCTAACCCAAAACTCAGGAGGCAGGTACTAATATTGATCTGCCGGGAGAGGAAACAGGAAAATACGAGAGATGAAGCCACTTCTTCAAGATGCCTTACTTTCTCTCTCACTGGGCTCCTAGTTTCCTGCCTTTGCTTTTCATTAAAAAGGTGAGAAATAGGATTCAGGGGTGGATCTCATCTGGATGAGAAGTCAGTGTCGTTTCGGGAGTGACGCATCAAGGAATCTGAAGTGTTTCCTACATTTTGCTTACAATCTAAGAGAAAGCTTAGAGCGTCAGATTAGGCAGAAAAATGCTATCCTCAGAATCCAAGAATGAGGCACAATGGTTACAAGATGATCACATCCTGATAAACTGAGACAGCCCTCAAATTAGTTTACATAATGATATCCAACTAACTGCCAATTATACTAAATGCTTTTGAAATATACATGTAAAAGTAAAAAAATGTAAAAACTGACATGTAAAAATTTTTTAAAAATGAGGGTGGGAATGGAGTAGACACAAAAGAAAGAAAAGAAAAAAATGAAAATATAAATTATTTTACATAACTGAATCCACCTATCTGCCAGTTATAAGAAACACCTCTGAAATATATGGAATGTTTAAAAATAAATAAGGGAAAGGAAAACAATTATCACATAAATAGAGGGGGAAGAGAAACAGAAATACAAATATCAGACTGCACTGATGTAGGCAAAAGAAGAGATTTGCAATGTCAGCCATAGTGCCCTTTTGGCCTCGGTGACGGAACATGTTTGTGAGGAGAGGTCTACTATCTCTCCACGGCCTTCAAAGCCTTGGTGCAAAGGAGGAAGTGAGGGAGGGGCCTTGAAAGGATGGCTCTCTGTACAGCAAAGCAATTTAACTACCTTTTGCACGATGTAGGACTAGGGAGTCTCAGAGCTGGTTTTGGAGGTCTGAGATAGAACAACATTTCTCTGAATTAGAAAATGAGGGGAATTTGTTTTCCCATTAATTGTTATTTCTGTCTCCTAAAAAGGGGGGGAAAGAGAAGAGGAATATTTAAAACTGAACTTTGAGTTATTTCTGTCTGGGCTATGGAAATGCCCTTGCTCATCTCCGAGCTCTCAGTAAAACCCAACATAGACCCTTGGGGACATGCTTCTGGGTGTGGGGAGCTCCACGTGTGTGGCTGTGCGTGTGTTTGCACTGGTATTTCAGGTGACCACTGGGCCAATCCTGAAGTATCCAAACACCTTCCAAACTTCTCATGATTTTCTCCTTTTCCTCTTGGGAAAATCATAATCATAATACATTGTGACTGTTAACTATTGATCTCAGCTATGCCATATGAACATCTCTGTGCATCTTTCTCAGAAATAAAACTTTTGGGGTGCCTAGATGGCTCAGTTGGTTAAGTGTTGGACTCTTGACTTCGACTCAGGTCACGATTTCGTGGTTCGTGAGTTTGAGACCCACGTCGGGCTCTGTGCTGACAGCTCAGAGCCTGGAGCCTGCTTCGGATTCTGTGTCTCCCTCTTTCTCTGTCCCTACCCTGCTCATGCTCGGTCTCTCCCTGTCTCTCAAAAATGAATAAACGTTTAAAAAAATGTTTTAAGATGTGGTTAGCTTCACCATGGCCAGTAATTTCTACCTGGAGAAATTATACAGGGACTTAATGCTCTCCCACTTTGGGTTGGATACCCAGTTTTATGGGTAAACATAGCCCCTTTGCTTATATCCATACCTCTCAAAACTGGATCTTTTAAATCTAAATCATTAGTACTCTTTAAAAAAATTCATTTTTAGTGTTTATTTATCTTAGAGAAAGAGAGAGTGAGAGTGCACACAAGCGGGAGAGGGGCAAAGAGAGAGGAAGACACAGAATCCAAAGCAGGCTCCAAGTTCTGAGCTGTCAGTACAGAGCCCAACATGGGGCTTGAACCCACGAGCTGTGAGATCATGACCTGAGCCAAAATCAGAGGCTTAACCGACCAAGCCAGCTAGGTGTCCCTACATCATTAATACTCTTAAGAAACAGGAAAACACTACACAATCATAAGAGGTAAAGGCGGTTCTAAATTACAGATGCGTAGACACATAAACATAGAGGATGTTTCCAGTAGCATTCTACAATATTGGCAAGAATAAATATGGAAACACAAAAATCCACAAGTCTAGATATTAAAGGATTTTTCTCCTTCCCATTGGTCATAAAATTTATAATTGATTTGCAATCAAATTGACAAATAGGCAATCAAATAAATTGGAGTAACAAAGCAGATTCTCCATCATCTTGTGCTCAAGAGATAAAATATCTCAATAAACCATTAATCCTTTTATGGAGATCAGCAAGCCATCAGACCATAAAGCAAATTACCAATCGTGCTGACACCAGTGGATCATAATTTATCTCCCTTAAACAAGCCAAAAGCACAACACAGCAAAACAAAAAATTACTGAAGAGGAGAAATTAATTTTTCTACTGCCACTTTGGATTCATCATACTGAGACTTACCCTGGGCATGAGGTTCCCCACGTCTCCAGAGAGGAAGTTTATCCAGTTCTGTCAGGTGAATCCACTGAATGTCTCAGGGGAAGACATCTAAAATTATATAAAGTTACAATATTGAAGTATTGAAATAGTAATATGGAAAATAGGCAAACGATTCAATACAACATGAAGTAGCCTTAAGTCCATAGAGGACATAGAATCATTTATCTTAACAGAGGAATTACAGATGGAAAAAAATAAGGATTATTCCATAAAAGACTGAGAGATTTATTTATTTGGAGAGAAAATAAAATTAAATCATACTTTTATGCTATCTAGTATAAGCAAGTTCAAGTATATCAAAAGACGAAATGAGAAAAATCAATCATTTTAATAGCTCCCAGAGAAAAAAAATAAGATGACTATTTTTATGCTGTTCGTGGCAAGACTTTAATAACCTATTTGTTTTGTTTTGTTTTGTTTTGTTTTGTTTTGTTTTGTTTTTTAACTCATGAGGCAGATTTGATTCTGTGATGCTCCCGGTCCATGGTACACTCTCATCCTGGATCCCTCCTAGGCTCTCCCCTTGCCACGTTTTTTAATGTGCTAACATTCATCTCATGTCGCACTCCCTTCCTGCTTCCCTTCTAGAGAATTATTGTGATGTTTTTAAATGTTGCTATTTTCCATTTATATGTGTTCATGTGTGCATACATGATAGATATCCTAGTCTAGCTCCTTGTCCCCCCCTCCCATGCACACACATTGGATATTATGTTTTTAAAACTCCACAGGTTGCCATGTGTACAAATACAACGTCGCTTCAAACTGCTACATGATTCTCCATGGTAGATGGGCATGGAGTGATTTTGCTCTTGGTTTGTTACAGGAGGATAATTGTTATTCCCCATTGGTGACAGCCACTGAGGATTTGGTTTTATGGTCTGATTACTTGATGATCACTGTAAATGGATGGATGGTTTATAGATATCTGTTATCTCTTGAATGAGAGACGACAGAGAATCTGTTTTGTTATTGATTAGTTTGATTGCCTATTCATCTATTTAAACCCAATAAACCCTTTACCTGCTACTGACTGCACTCCAGTTCTAACAAACTCCCTGCAGCACATCACTCTTAAATGAACAATTTCGTGGATGCTCCTCTGTGGGCCTGGGTGAGCGTTTCTTTTGAATGTATACCCAGGAGTGCATGGTTGTAGGAGAGGCTTAGTTTTAATTTGAATCGATGATGTCAGCTTACACTCCAGAACAGTTATACTTCTCCAAACGGATTCAATCGCTTTAAAGTGACATAGGTAAAATAGCTATTTTTAGCTAGGTGAAGATAGAGGGGTACATGTTGTTGGGTTTCAGTTCATCCGAGTGGGTAAAAGGAATAGGTTGAGGTCATTCATCACCATAACAATGCTCCATTACAAGCCATCCTAAAAGTCAGTGGCTGACAAGTGCAAACATTCATTTTTCTTACCCACAGGTTTGTCTGGGGCTGTTCTGCTTCAGCCTACAGATCACCTGGATTTGCTTCTAGACTTTGAGTTGGGTTCGATTTGTTCTAGGAATCTCTTCCCTTTCCCTGGAGCCATGGCTACTTGAGGCAAGCGGTCACTGGATGACAGAGGACAAGCGCCTGAGCAGGAAGACAGCAAGGGACACTGAGGCCTCAGCATGGAACAGACAAATCACTACTCTGCCCATATTCTGTTGGACAAAGCAAATGCCACGGCCAGTACAAGATCAATGGGTGAGGGATAGTTTGCTCACTTAACGGAAAACCTTAAAGTGACAGATTGAGATCCAAACAATCCAATGTTTAATGCCACAGCAGACATTTAAGGCAAGGTGAAGGATGTCAGAAAACTTCTTGGTGTTTCGGTAACATTTCCAGCAAACACTACTGAAATAACCAGTAGAGGAAGGTATGGAAATTAGTAGGGGCTGAAAAGGTCAGAGGAACAGGTTGGCAAGGAAATCAGAGCAAAAGATGGATGGCCACAAGTGTTTCCCCCAAGATGAAGATTCTAGTTCCTTAGAAAGAGAAAGACATGCATTTTGAGCAGTGTACAGAGACAATTAAGTCATCGAAAGGATATCAATTTCTCCAATTAAAAAATATAATGGGTTGGAGACTTGAGAAAAATTAAAGCTGGCAGAAGTAAATACCCTTTATTTCAAAGTCTCTCCCTTAGAGCAGAACGACTTAATAAACTCCTTTCTGGCCAAGCATCCCACATTCCTTTGGAAGAACTGGCCTAGCGAATGGCCAATCGTGATACAGTTTGAACAGCACTATGCAAATTATTCCAGCTTTTCTCCTTTACCGCTGGATCACGTTCCTATTAATTGAATTATGCCAAACTAAATATAAAATAGTTGAAATGAATGACTATGCCTTAATTAAAAAGAAAGAAAAAAGGGCTCACCTCCACACTGTTCTTCATTTGGAAAAGGCAATTAGTCCCATTTTAGAACATTTCTAATTTAACCAGAATTTCAATGATACTAACTTTTCAATTGTAAGAGCATGGGCCTAGTAAGATTCATTTATTTTTAAACCTCAGATTCATTCATCTACATGCATAAATGAAAGTTACTCATTTATAATGCTAGTTCCCATTCCTGTCTGTTCACATTTTCTACATGCAAATAGATCTGCTCTTCAAGGTAAGCATATTTAATTAGTGCATGAGCCACCTCTACTGTGCTATCCAAAACTAAACAAATTGCATTCCAATGTTATCTTCAAAAATAAATTCTTGATTCAAAAAGTTTATCTTATTTTTTTTATTTTATTTATTTATTTATTTATTTATTTATTTATTTGAGAGAGGGAGAGAGAGAGAGAGAGAGAGAGAGACAGAGAGAGAGAGAGCGCGAGCGCACTAGTGGGGGAGCGGGGCAGAGGGAGAGACATATCTTGATGAAGCGGGCTCCACACACTGTGCAGAGCCCAACACAGGGCTCCATCTAACAACTGTGAGATCATGAACCTGAGCCAAAATCAGACGTTCAACCACTGAGCCACCCAGACACACTTCTCCCCTTCAATCCTAAATAAAAACCATTCTCAGTATGGTTGACCTCAGTTATCAACTTCTTATCAGGGCTCAGGGATTCAAAACATTTTCTGGATACACATGCATCCCTAATCGTAGAGGTGTGCTTATCAGGACACTCCCCTGCTTTGTTTACACTGCAATCCCTTCTCTTTAGCAACGCAAACTAGGTATCTGCTCTTTAGATTTCATTTCTGAAGTGGGGCTAATGTCTCTTCTGAAGTCTTAGTAATTCATGCTAGAAACTCAGGAAAGACTGAATGCAGCTTTCCTTGTGTGGGCTTTCTCTGCCTTCAACAGTATCAGTTACAACTGTTGTGGATTGCTGAGGAAATTCTCCCAAGGAGTAACTAATATTCCCAAAGGAATGCTTTGAAGCCTAATTGTATTGCTAGGATTTTATGATCACAACAATGTTCCCTCCAAAATTAGCAACTGCAATAATTATTTGCATTTTTTCTCGTTATTTCCTTCCAAATAGCTCAGTCACATCCACCTGGCAGAACTTGGTTCCTAAGATCCTGAGCCCCACAGAGACGGGTGTGCACAGGGAGAACAAGAAAGTCAGACTTTTCATCTGCCACAAGGCAGATGAAATTAATCTTACCTCCGAAGCCCATGAAATCAAGCAGCTAGTCATCAAAGTGGCAGTCAAATTGATAATGTAGTCTTTAATGGATTTTCTCTCTTTCCCTGTTTCACACCCCTGTCCCTAATGCTTTCTTTAGGAACAGTGTTCCAGAACCAACCACAGGCACATACATTTTTTTTCTATCAAGTTCTGCTTTTGGGAGAAAAACCAAAAAGAAGGAGAAGGAGAAGGAGAAGGAGGAGGAGGAGGAGGAGGAGGAGGAGGAGGAGGAGGAGGAGTCTATACCTTCATGTCTCATTATGTCAGTTGATTTGTCTGGTTAACTTTCTTTTTTTTTTTTTTTTTTTTTTGGTAATGTTTATTCATTTTTGAGAGAGACAGAGAGATAGAACATGAGCAGGAAATGGGCAGGGAGAGAGGGAGACACAGAATCCCAAGCAGGTTCCAGGTTCTGAGCTGGCAGCACAGAACACGATGCAGAGCTTGAACTCAGGAATTGTGAGATCATGGCCTGAGCCAAAGTCGGACGCTTAACCAACTGAACCACCCAGATGCCCCTGTCTGGTTAAATTTCTTTCCGGACACCCATCCTTCTTAGGGACCTTATAACTTATCCCAAAACAGCTAGACTGAGGGAAAGCATAGATCAATGGATAATTAGTGTAATATGCTAATAAATACCAAGACATAGCATACTTTTAATATGTTGGGCATACTTTTCAGAATTTTTCTTAAGATATTTCAAAATTTATGCATTTATAATGCATTTTTACAAAAATGGGGTTTTACTATCACATATATACACACACATACATGCAGATAAATACACATGTGTCTTATTTTAAAAAATTTTTTCATGTTTATTTTTGAGAGAGAAAGAGTGCAAGTGAGGGAGGGACAGAGAGAGAGGGAGACCCAGAATCTGAAGCAGGCTCCAGGCTCTGAGCTGGCAGCACAGAGTCTGACTCAGAGCTCGAACTCATGGATTGCAAGATCATGACCTGAACCAAAGTCAGATGCTTAACCAATGGAGCCAGCAGGCACCCCGATGTGTCTTATTGACAAATAAACATTACTTTATTTTCAGTTTTGAACTCTTACAAAACACTGTCATCAGAAGTTTAACTTTCTATATGCATCCTTGTTCCATTAAACAAATTCTTTTCTCTTTTTTTTTTAATTTTGAGAGAGAGACAGAGACAGAGACAGAGAGCACGCACAAGCTGGCTCCACACTCAGCACAAAGCCTGAGCACAGGGCTCCATCCCACAATCCTGGGATCATGACCTGAGCCAAAATCAAGAGCTTGTCCAGCTCAGTCAACCAACTGAGCCATCCAGGTGCCCCAACAAATTATTTTCATAATATAAAATTCTGTGTGAACAGCATTCAGTTTTACAGAGAATCTGTACCAATTGAAATGTTTGCCACAAACGGTTTATGAGATACCTGTTTTATCACACCCTCACAGGCCATTAATGACGTTATTCATTTTCTTAGGTATTCTGACAAAGATTACACACACACACACACACACACACACAATTATAGACAACTGAGATGTACATTAATATGATTTAACTTCTATTTGATTATTATTGAAATGTCACAAGTGTCTCTGGGCACTTGTGTGTGTGTGTGTGTGTGTGTGTGTGTGTGTGTGTGTGTAATTACTGGTTCATATCCTTCATCTACTCTTTCATAATGAGCTCTTGAAACACTCATTCATTTCAATGGCAAGGAATATTTATTGAGAACCTACTATATGCTAGATTTTTTGTTGTACCTAGATACTCCATTGTTACCATACAGTCGTATTATCGTTCACTTATATTTCCTTCAGCAGTTCTTTTATTTTTGTTTTTCTCTTCCAAATATTTTTTAAAGTTTATTTACTTATTTTGAGAGAGAGCGAGCGAGCGAGCACCAGCGGGGGAGGGGCAGAGAGAGAGAGAAGAGAGATAACCCTAAGCAGGCTCCATGGTGACAGCACAGAGCCAGACACAGGGCTCAAACTCATGAACCCTGAGTTCATGACCTGAGCTGAAGTCAAGAGGTGGAGGCTTAACCGACTGAGCCACCCAGGTGCCGCCTCTTTCAAAATTTTTTTAAAAACCTCGAATGTATTTGGCTTACAGTATGAGAAGAATATCTTTTTATTGGTTTCAGGTGAATTTACAAACAATTTTGCCTCAAAAGGTTAAGTAGATTCCCCTACTTAAACAGAGAAGTTTCTTGAAGCAAATATTGATGTCTTGTCACATTGGTTTAAATCTCCACAGTAATCAAATACCCCTCACACATTACCAAATCTTTCCTTCTCTGGCCCAACAAATCTGTCCCTTCTAGGGTCCTCACTGCCCCCTCTCCTAATTTACATCACAAGCGTTTTTTAAAATTCTCATCGATTGCTCTGTCCATGACAGTTGTCCCCAAATTAAGTCAATTTGTTATTCTGTTAGTCAATCATACAAGACACCAGTTAGAGAACAGAAGTTAATATCCATTAGTAGGAAAATAAAATAGCAATAAGAAATGCATTTTACCTTCTTTGGAAGTGTGCAATTCAATGAAAGTTTCCCATATTTTTTTTATTGTAACATTTCAAAAATAACTAAGAGCAAAGGAATTCACTCTAAAGCTAATTGGTACTTAGACTGCATAAAATTGGCACAGTGCAATAAACAAAATAATTTAGAAAGGGTACCTCACCAAAATAAGAGAATTTGTATGGCCAAATTCTCTCAAGGGGGATTAGAATGTCCCTGAAGCAAAGGTACTTTGTTGGTCTTGAGAAACACAAAATACCTCTGCTTGTAACAGCATGAAGTCTGGCGGACAGTCACAAAATATTACCAAAAATATGAAATAAACAGCATCAAATACATTCCATATGTATTTTTAGAGGCAACTCAACTAAAGCAGCTTACAAGGCCCTGAATTAGAGTCATTACAATACATAACTAAAAACATTATTATTTTTAATGACAGCAATAAGAATGCAGTCCCTCTTTTCTCCCTGAGTATTGTTTTCTAGTTTTAAATACATCCCCCACGAGCTGTAAAATCACCAGAGCGAAAGCAATGGCTCTTGTATGAAAATATTGGAGAAGATACGACTACTCTTTCCCTAAAGAAATTTTGTCTGTGATCAAGGACTGCGTATTGGCACATTAACAGTTTGCCCAACTTGGCAAATGGTATCCCTTCTAAGATAAGGTTTCGATCCTGATTAATTCGGTGGTATTGCTGGGGTGGACAGAGGGGAATTCGTGTTAGCAAAGGAACAGGTGATTAATCTGTCACAGCAATTTGAGTGTCTGTTCCTCATACTGTCCAGGGGTATCCTCAGCCATGCAGCAATGGTCAGCAAGAGGCTGAGGCAGTGAAAGTCTAGAGCAGAGCCTAGGGGCGGGTCAAGAAAGGCAAAGGGGGTCTCAGTCCTGGGAAGCTGCTCAAGGCAGAAGGAGGGGCAGACAGCACAGCTGAGAGGGTCAGTATAAGAAAGGAGCCACAATTTAGAGAACAGAGCTCTAGCCAGAAATCACCTTGGTCCTTTGGTGAAGTGTATTCCAGTACATTCTCTTGTCTGGTCTGAAGAATGCCACCTTTCTCCCTGGTCTGGGCTTTTCTCCCTGCTGTGGATGTTTGGGAAGGGAAGGGCCAGGAACCATGAAGAAACGGTTCTCATGAGAAGCAGGTAGACTGCTACAGAGAATAACATTCTGCTTCCTGAGCACAGGGGTGCTTGGTAGGATGTCTTAGAGCAATGCCTTCCTAAAATACCATCTTTCTTTTATTGCTTATCCTCCTGAAGAGTAAAAACTATCCCTTTGAAGTTACGACACAGGAATTGCTAAGAAGGTAAACAATACCGTGGAGTCAATTCTGGGATTTTGCAGACCATATATGCCCACTCGATCTAGAACCTAGCTGTCCAAGCTTTGTCTTGTATTGTCTAGCATCTCTGTTAAGACTGGAATGAGAAAAATGAAAAGAAAGCAAAACTCTATGGAGAGGGGGAATGAGGTGTCATATGCCATTATTGAGACTTTTAAAGTGCAGATAGGGGGATCATCTGGGAAGACATTAAATATCCCAAATTATTAAAATTTGGTCCTTGTGCCCTAATAATGTGCATCACTCATATTCCCAGCTCTAAATTGCTGTCTGCTCCACTATAAACCACTCTGCAGCCTTTTCATCAGTCCATGACTGCAGTGTGTTACCAAACCTGTCCTACGCAGTCCCTGATGTCAGTCTGGCCAAGAAAACAGGGCACTGACCTGACAGTGAACAGATGCGAGCCCCAGTTAAGAGATGCCTTCAACTTGCAAGATACTCAAGATCGCACTCAGTACTGGCTGTCTCTACACAGAATAGAGACACCCATTTTCTACTCAGAATCATTCTAAAGCCACCACTGATATTGTTCATATCTCCATTTATACCGTATAAAAGTAAACAAACAGGAAAGATCTGGAAGCATCTAAGAAGACACTGCATTTCAAGGAGGAGCCCCCGTTCTGTGACTTAGAGTAATAAAGGTGCTTCACCAAACGTGTCCATCCATGCTCTTAAAAAGGCAGTGGAAGCATTTTCGGGGAAACACAACCAATATTCACAACATTTATATGAAAATATAATATTTAAGATGATGGCGATTATCAAAAGACGGCTGAAAAATCAGAGTGACTGCTAGCATTTTCTCAAAACAAGTGGCAAGTAGCCCATGGATATCATGATAGCAAGCAGAGAGGAGGCGGCTAGGAGCTACACGTTGGATAAGGAATTTCAAGATGGCAACACTTTTATTGCTCATGGTCAGCACTGACAACCTTCCAGGGAGGTATTTTGAGTAGCTGCATCGTAGGGCTCATTAATTAATTTGAAATCAAAGATCATTCCAAGTAAGAATGCAACTCAGGCAGAGAAAGCCAAGCCCCAACAACTTGCTGACTTTCAGCGGAAAACCCAAAGTCAGACAACGGTGCAGGCAGACTGAGAACTGCTCGGCCCAGCCCCTTAATCCTGATCAGTGCTGGCAAGGATTAAGGCATTTAGCAGTTCAAGGCTAGTGCTGACAAAGACTCCAGGATTACTGCCTCCAATCTGGGAAAACCACAGCAGAACTGCAAGCTAACCATGAAACCGACTCTGCTGATACATAATAGGACCCTGTAAAGAATATCCTGGGGTCACACCTTTATATCAAACCCCCACCTTTGAAATCTTCTGGTTACTGAGAGACCTTCTGGACGACAGCTGAAACACTGTTCCCACTAGAGACTGCTCCCCGAGTCCTGTCTGCTCCTCACCCCCGCTTTCAGATATTAGCTCAACCAATGTTGGGCTTCTCCTCTTGAAAATAGATTGGGGATTTGATTTGGCCATTATCACTGTATACACATCGAGGCCAACCCACATATCTCTTATAATTGTGACCTGAGCTATGTTGACCTGTGGTCACTGGGGAAGATCAACCTCTGGTTTCTGCTCTCAGGAGAATCATGTTTGAATTATAACGAATAGACACATGCAGGAAACAGACAGAATTGAGGGGTTCCATTTAATCTGGCCTAATCCTCTGTGCCATGCACCACAACCCAACTTATACCCAGGTTTTAAAAGAAGAGACTTTGAGCCTCTATATCAGCAGTCCCAAAGTCCACGCATCTTTCTACCTGGACCGTCCACAATGATATGGATACTTCCTTTACCTGGTTAGTAAAAACTACAACATGTTTAGTTTGCTGCTTTTCAGCCTACAATATCTGAAAAGGGAAATTAGAAGCAGAGATCTGAAGGATGACTGGCATATGCCACAGGAAGAGTCAACTATTTGTTGCCATATCACTCATAGCAGGAGAAATGAAGACATAACAATGAACAGAACAAAAGGAACTAAGAAATGTAGAATTCTATTGCCACACTATACTATGATGGCTCTGTAAATAGTCATGTCCAAAAAAAATAATATGTTTCTGTACATTCTAAGAAAGTCCACGGTATTAAATTTTCAGTCCCTTTCAAGGTAAATAGAGATGAAGAGGGAAGAAAGAAAGTAATAAATGTCAGGGAATAAGCATTAGGGATTAACGTCCTGATGTTAAACAAGCTTGATTTCATTTGGCAACTCCATTTCATTCTTAGGGACTTCCCAGAGCACTGTGTGGCTAAGAGGTGTGGAGCTACATCTAGACTAAGTCAAAAAGAGGGCCAAGGCTGATTAGTGATGTTTTCCATGACTTTGAGCAAGAAGGTACAGAATGGGAAGTTAGGAGGGAAACTTATTCCTTGGTAAAGAAAAGGCTGTTGAATGCCAAGGAATGGGGAGGACTTACTGGCACTTATAATATACCATAAACAGCTCACTCACAAAATATTTTGAATCTTAGCGAAGAAGGACATGCCTACTGTTATAGATGGAGTTACACAGCTACTTAGGACTTTAGTTGAATTTGCAAAAATCAAGACCTCATCATATGGCAGGAGAATCACTGAACAGGTTTCCAGCTAGAATATTTTGTTGATAGTGTGGTGCACATTGTTTAAACAAGGAAATCTTTTTCATCTATATTTCATTTTTCACGCTAACAGTGAATTCTTAAGAATGAACTTTCTATTATTTGATACAGGTTGGCCTTCAGAGGAGCACTTGATAAAGAGTCAAGAGTTCTGGAAACCTCTCTTGCTATAGGCCATTAATTAATTAGCTTTGTGACCCAGCACAAGCCACACTGCTATACTTCAGTTTCCTCAGGTGGCAAATTAGGGGAGTAGGCAAATAAGCAGTAAGTTCTCTTCCAGGTAAAAATCTATAAATCACTATAAGCTCAGGGAAATATATATTCTATAAGAAATGCAAAGTTCTTACAGAAATAGTGTCATCAATACATTGATATATATAAAATGTTTCATAACACTTGAATTCACTAGTCATCTGTTCTCATAACAATCTTTCTTAGGGAAAAAAATAAAGGCTTATTAGTTTGTGAAAAAGATGTAATGACCTTTCTTGGTCAACAAAACGAACTGCAAATTAACAAATTTCTTAACCATTTATTTTAATAAGCATGACTCTCAAGACTACATTTAACATTCCTGATTTAATTTTTTAATCTGGTTTTTGACCAAAACAAAAAACAAAAAACAAACCCACATCAAATTAGACCATTTTAAGGACAATTGTTTTGGGTTCATGTCAGTATCAAATGTCTGTATCATGTCACAGAGTAGGTATACTTCCATTCCGGTCATGCGGAAAGCGTCATGAGGAACATTCTGATGAGATTTGTTGTTTCCAAGGCTTATTTTTATCACATGTTCAAAACCAAAACAAAAAGAAGAGGTACAATTAAGTGAAGTTGCTTAGTATATTTGTCACCAGATCCAAATTGCAGTTTATACAAATTAGAGAATCCTGATGTAAATATCAAGGCCTTGTCCATTTGTCCATTCATTCACCTGGCATTAACACACTGATTGTAGTAGTCAAATTTATTTTAGTAAGTGAAAAAAATTATAAAGAAGTGATTATAGACCATTAAGAGTAAAAGCATCATTAAATTTAATTTATTTCTTTCTTCACAGCCCATTATCTATGTGATTCTTAACCATATTGCTTTAGTATGCAGAAATGTCCTAGCTCAAGGTAAAAACTGTTATGCTTTTCCACAGCATAACATGACTAGCTAAAAGCATATAATCAAAGTTTCCAAACAAATTCTCCTTCAAATTAATTGTAGGGGTAAAAATAAAAAATAATTTTAAAAATCAGTAATTAGAATTTTACTGAACTTTGTGGTTGTGATAATGGGGAGGCATGAATAACAGTGTTATTCAATTCTCATCAATGTCTTTTATATTATCAATTCTTAATTACATGGGTTTAGAATATCTGAGTATTCTCCATTTAAATAATATCTATGGTCATTCTTAGTCCATTGGAATCATCATAAATACTGCCAGTTGCTTTGTTTTGTTTTTCAGAGAAGATTTACTTCTAGGTTTTCATTTTAAGTTGTAATTGAGAGCATTAAAACATATGCATACATGCACACCCAGAGACATATTGCAAAAGATATTTTAGTCTCAGTGAAGGTAGCACATCCTCTGAAGATCCTATGTTGACTTGTTAAGACTAAGTTAGACCCTCTTCTATATTGCCACTGAGCATGGCACTGAGATGATCATAGTACTGACCAAGACGACCACTGACTTCCTGTGCGCCTGTCAACCCAATTATGATCCTTAGCTTTCTGGTGTTTATAGCTACAGTGCCTGGCAAGGTACATACCCCATTGGATCTGTTTAGTAAATTATATTTTAAATGAATGAAGAGAAGACATTGTGGAATAGTACTGTGTGACCACAAATTTCTGGGTGGATTTAAAGCAGTTCATTCTGGGGGCACCTAGATGGCTCAGTCGGTTAAGTGACTGACTTGATTTAGGCTCAGGCTATGATTTCATGATTTGTGAGATGGAGCCCCAAGTTGGGCTCTGCGCTGACAGAGTGTAACCTACTTGAGATTCTTTCTCCTCTCACTTTCTCTCTGCCCCTTCCCTGCTCTCTCTCTCTCAAAATAAATAAGTAAACTTAAAAAAAAGCAGCTTATTCTGTGATCACATAAATATTTACTACTAGCAATTGTCAAAAGAACGATCCTTGTCTTTATATCATAGTATAAGGTTAATTTGTTCATTAACACTATGGTATAAGATGTGCATAGTTCTTACCTCTAAAGTTTAGTGTAATTTTAGGACGTACGTTAGGAAGCAAATGTTTTATACTGGCCTTAACTTTTTTTTTTTTAAAGCTTATTTATTTTGAGGGGAGGAGAGGCAGAGAGAGGGAGAGATAGAATCCAAAGCAGGCTCCGTGCTGTCACCTCAGAGCCTGACTCCCACAAACTGCAAGATCATGACCTGAGCCAAGACGCTTAACCAACTGAGCCGCCCAGTAGCCCCAGCCTTAACTTCTTAATAAATTACATTTTTATAACTGGATTAACCTTAGAATTCACTGTTTTAACAGGTGAGAGGCAAAGTTAATTAAACTAAAAAATAAAAGGCAGATATGAGAACTTAAAAGTAAGGGCAATTTGGTGATTACAATATTCTCACGGAAAGGGCACCTGAGTGGCTCAGTCTGTTAAGCACCCAACTCTTGATTTCAACTCAGGTCACAATCTCATGGTTGTGACATCTAGCCTGGCACTGATTCCTGCACTGATCATGGAGCCTGCTTAAGATTCTCTTTCTTCCTTTGCCCCTCCCCTGTTCATGCTCTCTCTTTTTCTCTTAAATAAATAATAAATAAATAATAAAATACATTCATGGAAGAGATAGAGAATTTTTAATATTGCACATGTGATAAAGCAAATTTTATAACCCTTACGTAATTTCTAAAGTGTAATCTGTACGAAATTTAAATTATCTGTATAATCTAATTAATTATTGGATATTTTTTGAAAAAAATCATTGATAAAGTGATTCCACTGAATATGTACCCCTATAAATATATATCCATCCATTCCGATGCTTAAAAAGGGAATCTAGCCATGCTTTGAGTGAGGAGATTTATTTTGATTTGAATTGTTACGGTTTACTTCTTTAAATAAAGTAGAATTTTGAATAGTTTGGAATTACTTCATACCATGTTTAATTCTCTAGAAAAATATGTGAAAAATACGTAACTTTTCTTATATAGTTAAGTATGCTTCTTTGAATCTGTAGTGAACTCTTTACCTTAAAATAACTTCAAAGAGCTGAAAGGTGTAATTTCAAGCTGCTTTCTTCAAAAATACAGTTAAGATCATAATGGCTGGTTTGAGCAGTTTTGTTTTTTAGCATTAAATTTCAGAGTTGAGTGATATGGAATGAGATTAGATGCCATATGTCCCTTTTCTTACATTCAGAGCTTAAATAAACACATCATTTTCATGATGGATGATTCCCTGTAGAGTATATTCATCTACTGTGAGAAGATTGGGGGACTCGATTTGAGAAGGAGAATGATGGTCAGTCAAGGGAGAGCAATTTCAGTTGGTGGAAGTACTTGGATAATTTTTGCTCATATCATCCTTGTTCTTTTTGTTTGTTTTATTTTCCCTATGACACATTAGGGATACTGTACTTGAAGATATTTATTGCTTTCATGGATTTTTTATATACTGTTTACTTTAGCTACTCTACTTTTTACTTTATTTTTACCTTGTCTAAGCCCTGAGAGGAAATAATCTTTCATACACACCTTGTGCTATTCTTTCCCAAAATTACTCTTTGGGGTTATCGCAATAAAATTATATCTTTATGTATTCAGTGTTTGGGATATGATCTATTCTTCCCATGTCCTTAAAGTACATTGTTTATTTTTTGACCTTAGAATATCATTTCCATTCCCCTGCACAATACTTATGTAGAAGGTAGTGAATTTAAAAGAAAAAATAATTTAGAAAATTTGCCAAATCCTCTTTTAAAAGAAAGTAGTGCACTAGGAGATACATAAAATTATGAAGATAATCCATTTGACACATCTGACCTCATTTGTATTCATATGAGAAAGTGATCCAATGAAATGCTAAGCTGGTGTGCAAATGTGTCTCTATTACCAGTAAATCTTTGCTAAGATTGTTACTTTCTTCCAAAAAAAAAATTTTATACATAGCAATTATAGAGTACTTATATAAAAACATGTAGCGTCTAGGACAAACTCCTTATAGTGAGTTCTCAATCAGATGGAAGTGTGCCAAACTTTGGATAAATCTCAGTGAAGTAAAAAATTATTTAGAATTCATATAAATTAGGATGGAAAGAATTTAATATGCATGTGCAAATGTATGTGTAAATATGTATACAAACATAAGTACTGAAACTTCAAATGCTAAATCCTAATATAGGTTAGATTTCTTGCTGTAAATAGGATTCAAATCATCAAAGAGCTAATTAAAAAATCATTTCCATAATTTCCCTTGTCATTGACATAGTAGCATCTAAGTGTTTGTTTGGTGCTTTTGTTCCCTAATTATTTTTCATTCTTTTCACATATCTTAATCCATGAAGTCCCTGTTGCAATTAATATTGTTTTACCAAAGGGTATCTACTTGTTATTCATAAATCTGATGTTTAATAGAACAGAAAATAGAATTCTACATAAAATATAGCAGACGATGGTGAAAAATCAAGTATTTTCCCCACTACAAACACAATTAAATATTGGATAAATATTTAAAAATTAAAAATTATTTGGGTGAATCCCAGAAAAAAAAAGGAAAATCATGAAGGCTTCCTCAAGGAAGGGGGCACGCAAATGTTGGTGATCAGATCAAGCCAAAAGTTTCATGCAGATATCAGCACTGTATTTAAGCCTTTGGAGCAATCTGAATGGTCTCACAAACACAGGTGATGCCACTTTAGAGTCAGATCCATTAACAAAATAACCTGGAAATGCATTTTCTATATAAATCTTGGAGACAAGGATAGCAGAATTGTCTGTAAAGAAGAGAATAGAAGAAAACTCCACTTAATGATCAACGAATGGAAGTTGACTCTGGCCTAGGATGTGAGTTGGTATCATGATTGTATATGAATTTTAAATTCGCACTATCTTCAGTATAAGACATTAATGTGAAAAATGAAAAAAAAATTTTATGTTGAAAAAGACAATGGAAGAATCTTGATTTGCTCCTGATTTGAGGGGCAGGGGAAAATATTTGAGAGAATGAAAAACTATAGACTAGATATTGTATAATGTTATAGAATTATTGTTAGTTCTCTAAGGCATGATGATACCATTGAAGCTGTAGGATAATATCCTCATACTTCAGAGATGTGAGCTGAGTCTTTGGTAGTGCTGTCTGGTAGTGAGCACCTGGGTGGCTCAGTCCAACTCTTGATTTAGGCTCAGGTCCTGATCTCACGGTTCAGGGGCTGGAGCCCCACATCACACTCTACGCTAACAGGGCACAACCTGCTTGGAATTCTCTCTCTCCTCTCTCTTCCCCTTCCCTGCTCACACATGCACTCTCTCTCTCAAAACAGAAAAACATTTAAAAAATTAAATGAAACAAAATCTTTTACAAAGACAAAAAGAAAACAAAACAAAAACCCACCAAATGTATCCCACCAAGTTTCACATTTAGTGGGGAAGGTATCGTGAATTCCCTAAAATCAAGAATAAGGCAAAGTTAAAATCTAATTGATTAATGGGAAAAAAAGGAAGAGGCTATGAGATACAGGGCCCATTATTAACAGCATATCAGTTAAGGGGAGAAAAACATCTTTCACTGTTCATACTAATTGTAACCAAGGCGATCTTAAGTACAATGGAAGGAGGGCACTGAAAACCAGACATGGTGTGCAACTTTGGATAACTCATCTAACCTTTAAGAGCTTCCGAAGCCTAAAATAGGTGATGGGCATTAAAGACGGCACTTGTTGGAATGAGCACTGGGTGTTGTGTGTAAGTAAGGAATCACTGAATTCTGCTCCTGAAACCAAAAAAAAGGAAGAAAAAAAAAGCTTCAGAAGCCTAATTATATACAAATAATAAAATTTAAACTCTCAGTGTTAACTTACACAAGGATACATGCGCTATAAAGGGAGGGAATTTGCATATTTTTTCACCTCGAAATACCAATGAGGTATTTAGGCACTCAGTGAATGTTTGTTAAATAAATTAATAATAATGTTACTCCCCCAAAATATTGTAGGACTTCAAATAAAGGCAATAATGCACAAAAAAGCATTCAACACAAAGCCTGGTCTACGTAAGCATTCAAATTTAAAAATCATCAACATTGTCATACACATTAATATCTTTTATTACTATTATAATTTTTATAAGTCAGTAATTGCATGAATAGCATCACATTCAAGGAGATACAACTACTCTTCCAGACTTTGACAAGACTTTTCAACATAAAACTCCCAGTGGACTGAAAAAATGTTTGTTTCTGAGGCCAAACCTCTGAACAAATTATGAGTGAATTGTCTCAAGTGTACTGACAATACAGGGGGCAGCTGAGGAGACTGGTCTGGAAGTTTTTGTTGACCTCTGAAAACTAAATAGCACTGTTAACAAGAATGCATTTATATATAGAAGTATATTATTAACTGCTTATTTACATTTGGCAATATGCTGGTAGTTTTGTCCAACTCAGGGAACATGGATAAATTACATGCGTATGGGAATATTGTTCAGATATAAATGTCAAAATTTAGAAATTCTCTTACAGGTGAAAGATCATCCAAAAGATTTGGCTAAACCCCAGGTTCCGGTGGCCGTTGACTCTAGTCCACACAAAAAGATTTATTTTTCAGTGTATTTCCTTGTCACAGACCTGTCACTCTTCAGGAACAATAACACTATGCTTTCTAACTAGTTTTCTGTATTAAATTGACTTGGCTGCAGTCAGTATTTCTAAGAGATAACATCCAAGAAAAATGTGGATGTTTTCTTCTAAATTAAATTCTGAGTATGACAGCCTAGCAAACTTAGCTACTTAATGAAATATTCAGATTGGCATTTTATTTTACTGTATTTATTAGGGATACAAACAATATGACCTTTAAACGTTATACTTTTTCTTCTTTAATTGAAAATACTGCCACATTCAATGTAGATGTCCTGTTTTAACACTGAATATGAGCATCTATTAAAAACAAACATGAAATGTTGGACTCTTCTGTAATCTATGTAGGTTGTGTATTATAAGCAACTCAAAGAAATAACCACAATTTTGATTGAAGTGTAGATTTGCTATGAATAATTAATAGCAATCTTATCCTCACTCTGTGGAACAGAAAATACAATAGGGACCTCTCATCTCTATTGTAACTGGTCTAACTTTTAAAGCCTAAGAATTGAAAAAAAAAATGGATGATGGTGACATTAATAGACATTTTCATTTTGTTATATAAATTATCTCATGTAATCCTCTCAATAACACTACAACATAAGCATTATTATCCACATTTTAGAGATGACACAATAGAGGCATAGGACTTAGATCTTGTGCTTCACCTATGACAAAGATGTTCTGCCAGAATGCCCTGTACTGTGACTAATTCTTATATTTTTGAGAAGCTTCTATATGCAAGGTCTTAGACATGTCAAGCAACAGACATGTTACTGAGGCAAGCTGCTACTCTCTGTAGGTTCAAAACAGAGGTAAATGAAGATCAAGCATCACAACCCTACCCCTATAGAATCTGCCACTCAGAAAGTGTTACGGCCTGAGGGTCTGCTGCCTAGATGCCTCCAGCATCTACATCAGTGGGTTCAGTATTTTTCTGTTCTTGAGCTAATCTTGATAGAGGCAGTGTGTACATTAAAGCTTCAGATCCAGTTCCTCCTTCTGTTTCCCCCTTTATTCTGGGGTGTCTTGAGTTAACATCTCATATCTGAGCTCAGGCAACAGTGCTAGGTTTTGCTAAGAACCGAAGCCAGATACACCCCCAGGAATTATCCTTGAGTGCTTACATTAGTCAAGGCTCACCTGGTCCTCCTTCTCTGACGTCATACTTGCCCAAACACAGAAATTATATGGAGTGTACTTTGATTTCCACCCAGACATTTGGCCTGGTTCTTCTATGACCCCTCTATGGGAGGAGTTGTGTCCTGAGTTTTTTCTGATGATAATTCACTTCTTCAACATTGTCTTATCTTGGATCCTCAATGTCACACACTACATGCCCTACTCCACTCCCATTTAAAAATTTTGGCACCAACTATGGTCTGAATTTCATCTGCACATTCCACCTGCTCTGAGCCCTGTGTCCAGCCCTCCAGCTGTCCGCAAGGTCTGCAGTCAATTTCATTCCTTTCCTTAACAGTTCTCTAGTCTTAAAGGGAATTGTGCTGGCTCCCTCATCTTGTCTCATATCTCTCTGTCCAAATGAAATCATTCCCCCAATAATTATAATACAAAATCAAATGTAACAATCGCCAAATGTTTATAAAGTGCTAAGTGTATTCAGAGATTAAGTAGAATTGCTCACTATAAAAAATGACGAGAAGTACTTTGGACCATGAAACGTGTAGTATAAGCTTTAAAATTCTGTGACAAGCAGAGATTGTAGAGAAGAGTATGCTAGTAAAAGAAATAGCCTTAACAAACTGCATGGGGCACAAAAGTCTCTTAACAACATGGCGAGAGACCCAAATGGGAGTCGCTTGCGCTAAGCTCCATATCACTAAACAGAGACTTCACTTAATTACAGTTTTGGGATCTCCCAAAAATGGAATCTTAAGCCAGGAAGTCAGGAACTACCTCACTGGCACTAGTTAGGTCATCTGCCGTCCTCTAAAGGAAAAGTAATCTTGCAATAGCCAAAGACTTTTATGAAAGTCTTTCATTTTATACGGCTCCTCAGAGCTCTTTTCTGTCTGCCAGATTGGATGCTGCCTAACTCATGAACTGCTGAATAAAGCCAATGAGATCCTTAAATTTGACTCAGTTGAATTTTATTTTTTTAACAAATCCAAATCATGTACCGAAAAAAATAACCTGGTTTGGTTTCTCTGCATGGTATAGGAGAGACTAATGGGAGACAAGGATGAAAAGGTTAAAACCACATTGGGAAAAATCTTGAATATCAGACAAGTGAGTTTGTACAAAATATTTTAGACAATACAAATTAATGAGAAGTTTCTTTCTATCTTTCCTTCTTTCTTTTAAATTTTTTTTTACGTTTTATTTATTTATTTTTTTGATAGACAGAGAGAGACAGAGCACAAGTGGGGGAGGAGCAGAGACAGAGGGAGACACAGAATCCGAAGCAGGCTCCAAGGTCTGAGCTGTCAGCACAGAGCCCGCAGTGGGGCTCAAACCCATGAACCGTGAGATCATGACCTGAGCCGAAGTCGGTCGCTCAACCGACTGAGCCACCCAGGCGCCCCACCTTCTTTCTTTTAGAAGCTGGCACAGGAAGAATTAAAACCGAAAAATATTAGAAGGCTGAAAATATACTTAAGAAAGAGATTGTAAAACACAAACAATATAAAAAATTAACAGCCTGAATTAAAGTGTTGTTAGTATAAGAAAAAAAATACTTAGTAAAAACTAAAGCATAAAACAGAAGTTGGTATTTGAAAGAGAATCTTCTTGTTCAAAGAGACACAAGGATGACTAAGCCAAAACTACCTCCCCAATATTCACCTTCCCTTTGGGAATTTTGTGCTCACCACGCCCATAGCTATGGTGCCACTGCACTCTCTCTCTTTTCTGACCCAAGAATGGACACCTGAGTTTTCTTCTCCACAGCCCCCAGCAGAGCAGAGACAGAACTGGAACAACAAAAAATAATTTACTGAAGACCACTCTGCAAGTTGATCCAAGGTGTAAAATCTGGATGACGTGGCATATAAAATATGGTACCATGTTTGGCTGATGACCCACAGAAGAAGACCTAGCTCAAGGCTGCTGCAGCTTAGTAGATTCCTGATAATCACCAGAGTGGCACACATCTGAATCCACTCCAAGTCAAAGGAAGTATGCGACCACCTAGATACTGAGATAATGTCCGAGTGTTATCTTTCAGTTCTAGCTTACTGCTTGAGGACCTACTTCATATCCTGGCCAACTTAAACAGGATGAACTCATTCTGTTCACTCACTTGTTCATTGTTTTATCTCTGACCTTTTTAGGATAACTATATCAAGACAACCCAACATAAGTGATATGCTAAGTGATGAGCAGTAGGCTCTCTGGAAAAATGAAAACAAAAACAAAACTGGTTTGTATTGTTTGCCAATTTCTATGGTGTAAATATCCTTTCCCCTTCCAATTTTGAGCTACCAATAAGAAGTCACTGAATTAAGAGTTGGAAGAGCCTGTGTGAGCAGGCTCCAGGTCAAACCTGCTATTTGTGTATAATAACAATAGCTAGTATTTTTAAGTTCTTTCTTTCTTAAAAAAATTAAAAAAAGAAAAAGTTAGAGTAGGAGAGAGCCAAAGCATAAGAGACTCTTAAACACTGAGAACAAACTGAGGGTTGATGGGGTGTGGGAGGGAGGGAAGGGGAGGTGATGGGCATTGAAGAGGGCATCTTTTGGGATGAGCACTGGGTGTTGTATGGAAACAAATTTGACAATAAATTTCATATATTAAAAAAATATTTTTTAATTAAAAAAAAATTAATGTTGATTTACTTTTGAGAGACAGAGACAGTGTGTGAGCGAGGGGGGGGGCAAAGAGAGAGACGGAAGCACAGAATCTGAAGCAGGCTCTGAGCTGTCGTTACAGAGCCCGATGCAGGGCTGGAATTCACAAGCTGTAAGATCATGATCTGAGCCGAAATTGGATGCTCAACCAGCTGAACCACCCAGGCTCCCCCTTAAGTTCTTTCTAAATGTCAACATGAATGCTAAGCAACCAATATACCTTCTCTCCTTTACTCTTCCAACAGCTCTCTGAAATAGGCATTCTTTTCATCATTGTCAAGTATAGGGATGAAGGTATTAAGGATCAAAGAGGTTAAATCGTTCAAAGTCACAAAACCAGTAAATGGAAGAGCCAACATTTGAGCCTCATTCTGTCACTTGACTTCTGATGTGCATGTCTACCTCTTAATCACCAAGTTCTAGTTTTGGCATCTATGTTTCTCACCCAAAAATCTTCCTGTAATGCTTGTGTTCTTATGTACTTTTTCTATACTTTCCTTGTTATATATTAGGAAGCACTAATATAGAGATTATAGCTGTAAGAAGTAATAAACAGGTATTAAAATAATGGGTATAATTATATAAATATTGCAGGTATGAGCTCTTCATGAGTAGGCAATAGATTAAATATGGTGATCAGAGGGGAAATAGTAACTCCATTTTTATTCTGGGGTGATTGGAAGAATGTAATGATCATTAAATTTTTTGGATTCTGGAAAAGGCCTTGGTTTATGAGAAACATATTTCAGGAATGCTGGTTTAGGAAAAGGAAGAGCCTAAAGATTTATAAGGAAAATGTATACTGTAGTATCTGTTCTGGCAAGATAAATAAGTCTACCAGAATTGGGCTGGGCAATGTAGGAACAAGGTAATTAATTTCCATGACTTTAAGTTTCTCTACTTTAAAAACCCAAAGTTAGGAACTCTGCTCAAATTCACTCCTCAGAGAATGGTAGGAAGATTAATGTATTTTAATCAAGAAAGCTCAAATGCCCATCTCCAGTAGCTACTGGGGGGAAGTTGGTACCAACTGAAACGATAGTTTATCCCTCTCCATGAGAGAAACCATCAGTTTCATGGTTTCATCAATGTAACATCATTGTAGTCATCAGATCAATTCGTTTCCCCCATATTTCTTCACACTCCATTTTTTGTTTTTCACCATAATATTTGTAAAGGACATCTGAGTATGAAGGAAGGCCTTAAACAAAAAAAACAGCTGTAAAGTTAGTGTTATGGCTTTTCAGCAATTTGCAGGGAGACCTCATTATCACACAGAAAATGGCAATTCAGAATACAAAGAATGTGATACTTCCTGCTCTATTCATTTATATAAAATCTTTTTCATGTGGCCTTAATACCCAAGAATTTGAAAACTAAATTAATATTTGCTTCCCTCTATGAGATTGAAACTCACCTCTTAGAAATCTTAGCATACGAATTGTCTAATTTTGTAGATCGCATATTTACTATTACTTATTTTGTCTTTTTCCATCCCCCGTTCATCGGGTCACAGACTTTGTCTTCCTCACTGTGTCTGAGCACATATCTGAGTGTATATGTGATGGCCTGAATAAAAGAACTATTGGATGAATGAATGAATGAATGAATGAATGAATGAACATGGCAGGTCAGGGAACTTGGTTAGCTCTGAAAGTAGGGCATTTGACCAGCTCCAGAATCTGGGCTCTGTCTTGCCTTAAAATTGGAGTCATGGATGATTTCTTGTTTTATACATTCCATGCATACTATTGTATATCTCCTCTGACACCAGATATTTTTCTGATTCCTGGTATCATGTCCCCAGTCCTCAGTGCTAATCTTCTATTTAGTAAGGACAGCCCAGAAGCAAAACTGTGTCCATGTCAGTATGTTTACTTTGCCAGCCGGGCTGTATGTCTCTTGGAGGTAAAAACGGTGTCCTTACCTAGCTCCATGGTTGGACATGCAGTGGAGGTTCTGAGACATTAGTTAAGGTCTTTCTTTAAAGGCTTCACGTGTGAAATGTTGGAGGCATTTTTGTATTCTGCCCAGCATTTCTCTTTTCATTTTCCCATATTTGCTTTGATTTATAAGGTAGTTCCATTTGATATTTGACCTTTGCTTAACACTTTCAGGAAAGCATCAGCAGCGGGAGGCAGATAAATATTATTTTTTAACAGATTCTATTATTTATATTTAATATTAGTATCTTATCTACCTAATCATTTGCAGTAATAAATTTGAAAATTGTAGAAGTCAACTCACTGAACATTGAAATAATTGTTCTATCCCTATTGTGTCTTCTAACAACAAATGGCTACTTTTCTCATGTTTCTACGTGGTAAAGAAAAGCATTTATTCTGTGTGTATAAAGAGTGATAATTTGCAAAATGAGGACCAAAAAGCAGCGTTAAAGGAAGAATCTCATAGCAGATTTTAACGGAGGCACTTTCTCCTTTTTGCGGCAAGGAGCCTTGCATCAAAATCACTAAGAAAAGATAATAATTTAGTTCCTAATTATAGCACTAAATATAGCATAGTTTATTTTCTGTTAGAAAGCATGTAATTCAAATTAAAAATAAAATATAATTTTACCTTCTATTAGTGTTTTGTCCTGTGCACTTAGAATAATAAAAAGGCCACTCTCACTACACTGATTTCCCTCAAAGTCACTTTTGACAGTGAACAAAAACAAAAAAAAAAAGGTTTTATCTTAATCTTCCTTTATATGGCAATGATTTGAACATATTTTAGGAGAAATCATGCCACCCACGAAATGCTTAAATGAGTAAACCCTTAGTACAATTAAATTAGCCTGCATTTTGGCTTGTAATTGAGAATGAAATTGATCCCATTCTATCCTCTGGAAGTTTGTAAAATAAATGTGATTGGGGGCCAGCACTCTTAAAGACATCTTTATTTTGTAACACGAGAGGACAAAGCCAGATCTCTCTAGTGAGGATCACAGCTTCTACTAAGTTTTCTAGACAATGCCTCAAATAACTGCTGCTGTAGTTTCTCCTGGTCAATAAGTTGCTTGTGATTACTTACCAATTTTCATGCTAATATTCACATAAAAGTGTTCTATCATTAATTTAATAGATTTTTTTCAAGGAAAGCAATGTATTTTTGCATGTTTTGGGCTGTTGTTACGTTTATTAATTGTTTAAAATCCCCACTGCCTATGTTGAGCAATCTCAAGGGAAACCAATGGGATATTTAGCTTAGTAGGTGCTAACCATATCACATTCCCAACTGCACCCATCCTCATATGATCTATTACAACATTCATTTTTTATGTTTATTTATTTTTGACAGAGAGAGAGAGAGAGAGAGAGAGAGAGCGCGCGCATGAGCAGGAGAGGGGCAGAGAGAGAGGGAAAGAGAGAACCCCAAGCAGATTCCATGGTGTCAGCACAGAGCCCAATGTGGGGCTCAGACTCATGAACTGTGAGATCACGACCTGAGTTGAAAGCAAGAGTGGGACACTTAACCAACTGAGCCATGCAGCCACCCTGATCCATTACAACACTATTAACCTAAGGTCCAATAATTAGATGTCAGTAGGCTCATGAATATGGATGCGTTATTTTCACTGACGTGTAACCAAAATTCATCATTTCTGTCACTTGTAAATCGGTCAACAAAGCAGAGTAGTAATAGCAGTGAATGTGGATTTGTCACAGATAGAAGCACACGCATATTCTTGTGACATTACAGCTGCTGGAAATATCCTAAAATCAATATGTATACTCATCACCTTGAATTTATGTTGAGTAGGTCCACAATTACATTTCTGATGTACAAGACAGTTCCATTAATGGGTTTATAAACACATGTATTATTATATCCCAAATGTATTTACACATGTATATGTACACATGAATTAACATAAAGAGATGGCTATAAAGCCAGATTTAAATACAGATGTATAACTGATAGTTTCCTTTGTGTCCTATGCATTTAATAAATTTATCTTGGAAAGGCATCCATACCCTTCTCCAGAGTGCCCTTGGAGCCCATGTGACATTGAATGTTACAACTTCTGCATTGTTGAGCTTGTAAGACAGACAAAGGAGAAGTTTGTGCTGAAATAACACAAAAAGCCTCAAAACATCCTCAGAAACTTGCAAATACTTTTCAGAGAAAAGACCAAAAAAAGTCCCATACCAAAATATGGCGACCTGAACCTGGGCAATCAAAAAATTTAGCTAAACTTGTAAGTTTTTTCTTAATGTACTTTAAATGTATTATTTTAATCTAAAACAAGTATATGTGCTTTGTACATTTTTTGATAAGGATAAAGATTTTTTTCTTTTCTTTGAAGTTCTCTGGTTTGAGATTTATTTTGGCATTATTGTTTAAAAATAAACATATTTGAAAGGGATTGTCTATGATTTTCAGGTTCAGTGAAATTACAACAGCCTCACAAGCTTTGCAACATAAGTGCCAAGACTTCTGGATTTGTATTTGCAGAACATTTTCCCAAACTCTTAGAGTTGTCTCACTCACTCTTAACCTGACTGTGATTTTTTAGTAAGTCACCATTATTGATTCTTCTCACAGAAGTCAACTTCATTTTCATGCAAACAAAAATTATCACCATATTAAATAAGATTATTTAAAAATAAGTTTTGTGAAAACGCAATTAACTGACCATTGGCAAATCAATTAGAAGCATAAAAATACAGAGACACTAATCAACTTCCTACTAATTCTGAGCCTTCCATATAGCCCTAAGTGTGACATTTTTAACAAAAGCGTTTTTTAAAAGGAGGTGCTATGTGCAGTCATAATTTTATTTTACTGAGAGAAGAGAGTGTAGCAATCTAGCATGTCAGTTAAGTGAAAGTGGGTAACAGAGTTAAGGAATTTCTACACTACATGTGTATTATCTATACAGCTTTCCACTATATCTACAAAAATGTTGCTGCCAGAATTAATGTATAATTCATAAAAATAAGATAGTCTTCAACAAAAATATTTCAGGTACTAGATGATTTTAAGCTGTCATATTTCATAAGATGCATGAACCAGCATTAAGTGCAAATCAAGTTGCTGTTAGAAAACTTTAAAACAAATTTTTTGTTTATGTTTTATTTTATATTTGAGAAGAGAAAGTGAGAGACAGAGCATGAGGCAGAAGAGAGGAAGAGAGACAAACAGAGTCCGAAGTAGGCTCCAGGGTCTGAGCTGTCAGCACAGAGCCTGACGTGGGGCTCGAACTCGTGAACCGCGAGATCATGACCTGAGCCAAAGTCAAACTCAGCCAACTGAGCCACCCAGGTGCCCCGGAAAACTTTGAATAGACAAATTTAAGCATCATCTCTCAGGATGTATGGAAGTAACTTTCAAGGTAACATATTTACCCACGAAGATGGTATCATAGCATACTTCCTTATGAACAGAGTGCCTTTACTACTATAGTCATCAACAATACTAAGCACACAAAATTATTCTCAAATCAGTCTGCTTAAAATCCACTTGAAACTTCTAACAACAACAAAAAATTATATTTAGAGGGAAGGTGAGCACAATGGGGAAAAATAATTAGCCTGCATATTTGAAAAGCTCATCTAAAAACACTTGGCTGAGAGCTGCAGCCTTCATTTCCAGGAGTGAGGCACTCTGGATCAGGACCTAGTAATAGTTTGGGATGGAGTCCAGGTGTATCTGACTCATTATGAAAACAAATACAAGTCATTTTAAAATTATTTTCACCTCTGTTCACCTCCTTATATTGGAGATGATATTGAGCTTTTGCTTAGGATTATTGTGTGCCCTGAAAGTGAAAGGAAAAACAAAAGCATTTTGAAAATAAAGTGCTATGAAAATTTTAATAATAATTTGCAGAAGTGAAATTGCAAGGTCTGAAAAAGAATTTAAAAATCAATGTAAGTTTCTAAATATAATAAAAGTAATTTATCCCTCAAAATTGGAAGAATGTTGAAGAGAAAAATGAAATTTAAATATAAAACTTCAGCATGTGGGTCGCCTGGGTGGCTCAGTTGATTAAGCATCTGACTCTTGATTTTGTCTCAGGTTGTGATCTCACGGTTTATGAGCTGGAACCCCACGTGGGGCTCTGTACGGATGCAGAGCCTGCGTGGGATTCTCGGTCTCTCTCTCTCTCTCTCTCTCTCTCTCTCTCTCTCTCTCTCTCTGCCCCTCCCCCCTCAAAAATAAATAAACATTAAAAAAACCCTTAGCATAATATAATCCCTTAATTGTGATGTTTATTTAAAATGTTTGCTTCTTTAATATCTTTCAAAACTGAAATATATTAACATAGAGTACAGGCTTCTCTAAAATTTTAATGTCACAGTTCAACAAAGGCTTACTATCAACGATATGAAATACATTATTCCATTGCTAGGGAAATACATTGACATAGTTGCTGTTCTCAGTTAACTTGCAATGGATATTGCACAGGAAAATTATGTTTTTAAGTTTATTTATTTATTTTGAGAGAGACAGAGACAGAGACAGAGAATCCTGAGTAGGCTCCATGCTGCCAGTGCCGAGCCTGACATGGGACTCCATCCCACCAACCATGACATCATGACCTGAGCCGAAATCAAGAGTCAGACACTTAACCGACTGAGCCACCCAGGGGCCCCTAAAATTAATTTTTATTATTATTTGGATCTCAACTTTCTACTTGGAACAAACCGAATGCAAAGCTGAGACAAAGTTTTAACGCCAAATGCTAGTCTTGATGTGATAGGGAGCAGACCAATGTTTAAATTAACATCGGGAGCGCCTGGGTGGCTTGGTTAAGCGTCCGACTTCGGCTCAGGTCATGATCGCACGGTCCGTGAGTTCGAGCCCCGCGTCGGGCTCTGTGCTGACAGCTCAGAGCCTGGAGCCTGTTTCAGATTCTGTCTCCCTCTCTCTCTGCTCCTCCCCTGCTCATGCTCTGTCTCTGTCTCAAAAATAAATAAAAGTTAAAAAAAAATTTTAAAAATAAAAAATAAAAAAAAATAAATTAACATCATTTACTAAATATCCTCTTCTCATCAAGCCCTGTATTATACCCTCGGAAAAGAAACAAACTAAAGCAGCATTCCTGCCCCATGGGTCTCAAAAGATGTTGAATTAAATATGCAAATGATGAAACAGAAAGGGGAGAAAGTAAAATATTTCGGATCTTTTCTGGAATTCTTAGGGGAGGACTGTGGGGTCACCAGCAGAGCGTGTTTGGTTCCGTGGGATGGGGACTGGCCCGTGTCCCTACCCGTACAGGGTCATCGCTATAAACCACGGGATTTCCTCCACTGGTGGCCTGCTGGAGCACACGCTGACGTCTCACAGGTATGTGGGCAGCAAATTTATTCGATGGCTCTAATGAGCCCTCCTGTATTAGGTTATATTCAGCTCCGACACTTGTTCAAATTCCATAGAATCTGAGATAGAGATCAATTACAATTTCTTTCGTAAAAGGGAACATTTCTATAGTTACACTTCTTTCCAAACTTATCGTTCAGGAATAGAGCGATAAATATCAAATGCAGTGGACGGTGCTGCTTGATTTTAGAGCAAATATTCACTAAAGCATTTATTTGCTGCATCGCACAGACGTGCTGCCAGGCACTGATCGCACCAAAAGCCAACACAAGAGAGAAAGGCCCTCTTTGGTCAGAGCCACAGATTTTTTTTTTTTTTAATGACACAGAAGATAGGACATTTGGATAATGTATTTCATAGCTTTATTTTTTTTTTAATTTCTTATATTTGACAAATAATGGTGGAATAAGAGGAAGTGTCTCCTTATGAGTCAGGCACGCATCATTTCATTTCATTTGATTCGAACGATGACATCTTCGTTATTTAGGCGAAATATTGAAGTTCTAAAAGTTCACTGTGACATTCGTCCAAGAACTACTATGTGCTCAATAGGGGATGTTAAAGTAACTCTGCGTCCCTCTAAAGTTTTCCACAGAGATGGGTAGTATTTCTCAAATAGCATTCTGCAAAGCAAAGATTCCATAGAACCTGGACACCATTCATCATCCATAACAAAGAAAAATGGGAAGTCGAAGAAAAAGAGTTTTCATAGCTGCAGATATGCTAACTTGCATTCTGAACAACCAAGAAGGAATGACAGCATAGATTTCTCAAAATATTTAGCCTAAGTCTGTTTTCATGAATCCTTATGGATATATCGAGTTGGAGTATGTGCTATGGGAAGCATTCCAACGAACCTATAAATAGGAATGTGGGGAGGAGGTACAAAGAGGGACAGGAAGGACATATGCCAAGAAGTATCTTAGGGCTTCCTGTAGGTGGACAGTCTTTAAGGAAAGTTAATGCTGTGGGCCAGAAGAAGAGGCAATGAATTCTAAAACTGGAAGGAGTGGCCCAAGTCCTCCGGCTTCAGTGGATATTGTCCAACCCCAAAGCAGAAGCAGATACTTTACTAAAAGACATCTACCTACAGCTACGATTAAATCACTGGGACTGGGCATGTCCTTTAGCCACACACACACATGAAGCTAGAAACCTGGACAAAGTATATGAAAAATGTCATTAGCAGACTTTGGACAGGAGACAGGAATGACAGGATCCCCGAAGAGAAGAGAAACAAATGAGGCAAAGCCTGTGTCTTAGTCTGCTCAAGCCTCCATAACAAAATACCAAAGACTGGGTGGCCTAGGCCCCAGTAATTCACTTTCTCACAGTCGGGAGTAGAAGTCCCAGACCAAGGTGCCCACTGATGTGGCTCCTGGTGAGGACCCTCTTGTTGGTTTGCGGATGGCTGCCTTCTCGCTGTGACCTCACATGTCAGAAAGAGAGAGGTCTCTAGCGTCTTTTCTCGTACTGAATCGAGGCTCCACCCTTATGACCTAGTTTAACCTTAGTTACCTCAATCTAGGCCTTATTTGCAAGTGCAGTCACATCAGGGGGTGGGGCTTCAACATGTGAATTTGAGGGGAACATAAACGTTCATTCTGTAAAACCATCCATTTCTCCCTCTATTTCTTAGACTGTGATACAGAGGTGAGGTTGGAGGTCTGTGAGACACGTGAATACACCTCTCAGATCTCCGACTGCAAGGGTCAGAGCCAAGGCCCTAGCCCTGCCCCCAGAAATCTACCGATATGTTCGCACGGAGGGCACACTTCACAAGGGCTGCGCTCAGTGAATAACTGCACATTCTGGGAATATTCAGGCAGATCTGTTCTGGGAAGTGCAGGGCAAGAAATAAGAAAATAATTTAAAATCTAGTAGATACGTTATACAGTACACTACTGTAAAAAAATCAACAGAGAAGTTAAATAGGATTCTAAATATACATATATACATATGTATCTTAACAAGAAAATATATGTGTGTATACATAATTTAAAACACACACGAGACACAAAGGAACAGAATACACTTGAAATATATATATAAAACAAATAGCAAACTTATGTAGACATAATTCCAACCATATAAATATTACACTGGGCCACCTGGGTGGCTCAGCGGGTTAAATGTCTGACTCTTGATTTCGACTCAGGTCATGATCTCGCAGTTTGTGAGACTGAGCCTTGAGTTTGGTTCCATGCTGACAGCTTGGCACCTGCTTGGGATTCTCTCTCTCTCTCTCTCTCTCTCTCTCTCTCTCTGTCCCTCCAGACTTGTGCTTTCTCTCTCTCTCAAAATAAATAAGTAAACTAAAAAAACATATTACATTAAATGGGAATGGACTAAGCACTCCAATCAAAACACAGAGATTATCAGACTGGAATAGAAACTGATATCCAAATACATACTGGACACACTAAAGTTTCAGATATACTAATGGGTTGAAATTTAAAAGGTGAAAAGATATACATATATGTGTGTGTGTGTATATGTATACATGTATATGTATACATACGTATGTATGTATACATATACATGTATACATATATATGTATGTATACATATACATGTATACATATACATACATGTATGTATATACATATACATGTATACATATACATACATGTATATATATATATACACACACATACATATATATATGTATGTATCTACTTTTTAAGTGACACAAAAAGACCTCCAAAATTCACTCCTCCATAAAAGCAATAAGAAACCTAGCAAAAAAACGTTAGAATCAACTTTTTCTGAACCTTAGAAATTAAGCAAAGGCTTGAAACTACCCAGGGAGTCTTTGTTGAGGGAAAGTGGCTGAATCTCAGTGAGAATGCAAGCTTTGTGGCATTTTATCTGCCTTTGTCACATCCCCTGCCCTCTGGCTCTGTGGTGGCCTTGTAAAATAACAGCCCACACTTAAGGAGTGCCTCCAAAGCTCCGTGCCTAGGGGGTGGTCACTATCTGGCCGTTTCTGGCGGCTTCCGGCTTCCTGAAACGCCGCATTCGCAAGGCTGTGTTTGCCTGACGTGGAGACTGCTCCATGTGAAAAGCTTTTTCCTCCAGAGTGATTTTTCAAAAATATTCCAGGCAATTGAGTAACTTAGTATCTTTCTTAGGTGGTGAAAAGCTGCCGGGGCTGAGGCAAACAAGTCAGGGAGCTTAAGAGGAACATCTGGGTCACAAGATGTTCACAGGAGATTTTAAAAGCTCGGACTTGACGCTGGGAATCTGTAAGGCCGTGGGTATACATGCCCGGGGTTGTGCACACACTCAGGAAAGATCTGAAAGGTCCCTGAACTCTCCCCTCTGGCTGACCTCGAGGCTCTGTGCAAAAGAAAGCAGAAGCTAAGGCAGAGCAGTCAAGTGGCTAGCTAAACACTGAAAACACACAACCAACGTGCACTCAGAGCCCCTCAGCAAAGATGGAGATGCACTGGGTGTTCACTGAAGAAATTGTCTATGCCATTATTGACACACCTCTACCTCTACGCTAACCAAGCAAAGACTCCCATGGCCACGCATGACAATGTGGACTTTGCAGAATTATATCAGAAAAGCCACTAACCAAACAACAACTATGACAACAAACAACAAAAGCAGTAAACTCTGAGAGGAGGCAGTGGGAGTCTGTTGTCCAGGGTTGCCACACAGTGTTAATGAATATGTCTGATTTTAACAAAAATTAACGAAGAACCAAGAAAGTACCACCTATACACAAGAAAATAAGTAGAAACTGTCCCTGAAGAAACCCAGACATTGGAATTCCTAGACAAAGACTTCAGTTATTTTATATGTCCCCCAAATTAAAAGGAGCCATGTCTAAAGAGATAAGGAAAAATGTGTGAATAATGTTTCACTGTATATAGAATAGAAATGAAGAGGTAGCAACTATTTAGATAATGAATTAAAATTCTGGAATGAAGAGTTGAAATTAAAAATTCACTGGGAGGCCTCAACAGAAGATTTGAACAGGAACAATGAAGAACCAACAAACTTGCCCATAGACAAGTTGAACTTGTCTAGTCTGAGGAACAGAAAAAAAAAACATAAATAAAGAAAAAAAGCCTTTGGGTGCCTGGGATAAGTGTCCAACTTCGGCTCAGATCATGACCTCACGGTTCGTGGGTTCGAGCCCCATGTCAGGCTCTGTGCTGACAGCTCAGAGCCTGAAGCCTGCTTTGGATTCTGTCTCCCTCTCTCTGCCCCTCCCCTGCTCATGCTCTGTCTCTCTCTCTCTTTCAAAAATAAACCTTTAAAATTTTTTTTAAAAAGGAAAAAAAGCTTAAAAGTCCTTTGGGCACCATCACACATACCAACATCAGCGTAACAGAAATCCTAGAAAAAGAGGGGAGAAAAAGGCAGAAAGAACGTTTGAATAAATAATGACTGGAAACTTCTAAACATAATGAAAAACACTAACCTGTACATCCAAGAAGTCAATGAATTCTAAGTAGGATAAATTCAAAGACATATACACCTAGATGCAGCAAATTCAATAGTTGAAAACCAAAGAAAAAGACAAATATAAAAGCAGCAAGAAAAAGTGACTCTTCACATACTAGGAATTCTCAGTCATAGTAAAGGCTGATTTTTCATGATTAATCATGGAGGCCAGAAGGTAGATGAAACACATAATAAAAGTAGTGAAAGAAAAATATTATATTATTATGTATATATATAGTATATTTATATACTATATATATATATATATATATATATGTATCAGAAACTTTATGTCCAGCAAAATTGTGCTTCAAGTTTGAAGGAAATATTAAGTCATTCACAGGTATGCAAAAACTGAGAAAGTAAGTCTCTAGAAGAAATTTATTCTAAGAAAAGAGTCCTTCAGTCTGAAATGAAAGGAGGCTGGATATTAACTTGAATCTACATGAAACACTAAAGAACCCCACCAAAGACACCTGCATAGGTAAATATAAAAAAGAAAGTATAAATATGTTTTTGAATTCCTATCTGATTTAAAACACAACCGTATAAAGCAATCATTACAAATATGTGTTAGTGGGCACAAAATGTACATTATGTAACAATACTAGTACAAAGTAAGCAGAGGGAATGAATTGACAAAAGAACAAAGTTTTGTATGCAATCGAGCCAATCTGAAGAGCTCACACATCTTGATTTCAACACTTACTACTCAGTTACAGTGAGCAAGGCATATAATAAATACTGGCATAAGAATAGACATATACATCAGCAAAATGGAATCAAAAGTCCAGAAAAAATGATTTTCTACGAGAATGCCAAGATAATTCAATGGGGGTGGGGGTGGGGAGGGATTAATCTTTTTAACAAATGCTGCTTGAACAACTGTACATCTGTATGCAAAAAGAAAAAGAAAAGAATTTTGACCCATATCTCATATCATATAAAAAAATTAAAATGTATTGGAGAACAAAATGTAAGGGCTAAAATGTTAAAGTTCTTAGATGAAAACATTGCTTTAAGTCATGATGGTCATGAACCAGGCAGTAAGTTCTTAGACGTGACACCAAAAGCAAATCAGTCAATTAACAAACTTCTGGAAACCAATAGGGCAGAGTAGATTGCACAAGAAACATCGTAAAATATGTGAATTGAATAAAATATGTTTGTAAACTGATATCAAAATTTATGGAACACAGCCAAAGGAGCAGTTAAATTTTAACAGCCTACACTAGAGAAGTAAAAGGGTATTAAACAGGGGCGTCTGGGTGGCTCAGTTGGTTAAGTGTCTGACTTCAGCTCAGGACATGATCTTACTGCTTGTAGGTTCAAATCCCGCATTGGGCTCTGTGCTGACAACTCAGAACCTGGAGCCTGCCTCAGATTCTGTGTCTTCCTCTCTTTCTCTAGCCCTTCCCTGCTCATGCTTGCTCGCTCTCTCTCTCTCTCCCTCCCCAAAATAAATAAACATCTAAAAAATTTTTAAAAGGTATTAAATAATAAACTTAAAATCTTCCACCTAATGAACTATAAAAAGGAGAGCAAAATAAATACAAAGCAAGCAGATAAAAGAAACAATAAAGATGTGTGCAGAAATCATGGAAATAGAAAACAGAAAAACAACAGAAAAAAAATAATAAGGATACCAAAGTTTGGTTTCCAGAAAAGATGAACTAGATTGACATTTTTTTTTACCAGACTGACCAAGGAAAAATACTGAAGAAAATGACCCAAATCAGGAATGAAAGAGGGAACCTTACCACCAACTTTATAGATTATAAGGAAATATTATGATCAATCTTACACAATGAAATTTAGACAACATTTATGAAGGGGACAAATTCTTAGGGACAAAAACAAATTACCAAAAGTAATTCATGAAGAACTAGAAAATCCTGACAAAACTGTAATAAGTAAATAAATTCAATTAGTAATTAAAAATCTCCCCACAAAGCAAAACCAGGGATCATAGGATTTCACTGGTGATATCTAAGAAACATTAAAGGAGAAAAAAAATATTCACAATCTCTTTCAGGAAATGAGGAGGGGGAAAAGCCTTTCAACCACATCCAAAGTAGCCAAGTAATACCAAAACCAGAGAAAGACAGTACAAGTACACCATGAACACATTTCCCTCATTAATGTAAATACAAAAGTCTTTGAAAAAAGTTAGCCAACCAAATTCATCAGCATGTAAAAAGGATTACAACACATGATTAAGTGGGGGTTATTCATTCTAGTGATAAAAAGTTGTTTTAACATCTGAAAATCAATTAATGTAATAGATGTACAACAGATGTAGAAAATGATTTAACCAATCCCACACCTGGTTACGACAAAACTTTCAAAGAAGGAAGAGAAATTCCTCAGTGTGACAAAGGGCATCTATGGAAAACCTACAATTAACATGATATTTAATGGTAACAGATGATATACTTCTCCCCCAATAACAAAAAAAGAGGCAAGGATGCCTGCTTTTACCACTTCTCTTCAGTATTTTAAAGGAGGTTCTAGCCAGTGTGTTTTTTTTTAATTTTTTTTTAACATTTATTCATTTTTGAGACAGAGAGAGACAGAGCATGAACGGGGGAGGGGCAGAGAGAGAGGGAGGCACAGAATCCGAAGAGGCTCCAGGCTCTGAGCTGTCAGCACAGAGCCCGACGCGGGGCTCGAACTCACGGACTGCGAGATCATGACCTGAGCCGAAGTCGGACGTCCAACCGACTGAGCCACCCAGGCGCCCCAAAAAAATATTTTTTAAAAAGGTGTTCAGAGAGTAAATATAAGTAAATTGTCTTTATTCATAGAAGACACTTTTTTGTGTGGAAAGCCCTGTGGAATCTATTTAAAAACTAACATAAATGATTCAACAAGGTCTCAGGATAAAAGATCAATATGAAAATGGATTTTATTTCTGTACATTAGCAATGCACAATAAGAAATTGAAATTAAAAAGCTGTAACTTTTAAAATGGCATAAAAAATATGAGGGGTGCCCAGGTGGCTCAGTCGGTTAAGCATCTGACTTGGGCTCAGGTCACAATGTCACAGTTTGTGAGTTCAAGCCCTGTGCTGGGCTCTGTGCTGACAGCTCAGAGCCTGGAACCTGCTTCGGATTCTGTGTCTCCCTCTCTCTCTGCCCCTTCCCGGCTTATGCTCTGTTTCAAAAATAAACATTTAAAAAATATTTTAAGAGGGGCGCCTGGGTGGCTCAGCCGGTTGAGCGTCCGACTTCGGCCCAGGTCATGATCTTGTGGTCCTTGGGTTCGAGCCCCGCATCGGGCTCTGCGCTGACAGCTCAGAGCCCGGAGCCTGTTTCAGATTCTGTGTCTCCCTCTCTCTCTGACCCTCCCCTGTTCATGCTCTGTCTCTCTCTGTCTCAAAAATAAATAAACATTAAAAAAAATTTTTTAAATAAAAAATATTTAAGAAAATATGAAATAGTTTGGGTTAGATGTGAGAAAGATCTCTTGACGGAAAACTATAGATCATTCCTGAGAGAAATTAAGGAATATGTAAATAAGTGAAGAGATATACTTTTCTGTCATGGATCAGACAAATTGATACTGTTAAAACAACAAACCTCAAATTGATCTATAGATATGGTACAATCATAATCATGATGAAAGCAAGCATTTTTAAACAGTTGACAAGTTGTTTCTAAAATTCTTATGGAAATACAAAGGATCAAGAAAAGCCAGATCAACTTAGAAATTATTTTAAAGTTAGTCACAAAGACAGTGGTATTGGCCTCAAGCTAGACAAATGTATCAATGGGTTAGAAAAAGAGTACAGAAACAGACCAGAAAATACACAGTCAATTCATTTTGACAAAGGTTCACACAATTCAACAGAGAAAGGTTAGTCTTTTCAACAAAAGACACTAGAAGTTAGAAACCCATTAAAAATGTAACTTCATGGGGCACCTGGGTAGCTCAGTCAGTTGAGCATCCGACTTCAGCTCAGGTGATGATCTCACGATTCGTGGGTTCAAGCCCCACCTTGGGCTCTGTGCTGACAGCTCAGAACCTGGAGCCTGCTTCAAATTTTGTGTCTCCCTCTCTCTCTGCCTCTCACCTGCTCTCTCTCTTTCTCTCTTTCTCTCTCTCAAAAATAAAATAAACACTAAAAAGATTTAAAAAAATAACTTCATACTTCAAACTGTATATAAAAATTAACTTAAATTGGATCACAGGCCTAAGTGCAAAACTAGAACTAAAAGGAGAAAGTCTTTACAACCTTGGTTTTGCCAAAGATTTCTTAGATCAACATCAAAAGTACAACCAATAAAAGGAAAATTTGGTAAACTGGACTTTTCCAAGTTAAGAAATTCTTCTTTTCGAAGAATAATGAAAATACAAGCCAGAGATTAGGAGTAAATGTTTGCACATCATTTACTTGATAAAAGACTTGAACCCAGTACATATAAAGAGACTTTGAAATTCAATAAGGAGAATTAAAAAAAGAGGGCAGAAGAAGATTTGAAAAGCCATTTCGCCAAAAATGGCGACAAATTAGCACATTAAAAAGGTCCTCAACATCATTCCTTCACTACGGAAATGAAAATTAAAATCACAATGAGATATCAAAATGCACCTGGTAGAAAACACACTCCTTAATGTAATAGATAAATAAATAAATATCTGACCATTCTAAGTGTTGACAAGTTTATGTTGCACAACAAACAGGTCGTGGTACACTGATACAACTGAACATAATTCAGCAATGAAAAGAATAAACTATTGATGAATCTCAAAATAATGAGTTGGAGTAAAAGAAGTCACATAAAAGAGAGTACATACTGCACGATTCCATTTCTATAAGATTCCATTTTCATTCCAGAGTGAAAATGGGAACTAATTTATGGTAACACAGAGCAGATCAATGGTTGCTTCAGAACAGGACAGAGATGAAAGGGAATGGAAAATTCAGATTATTGTATGTCAGCTCTACCTTATGAAAGCTGGCAAAAATAAATAAATAGTATTTCTTCCACCATTTTATTTATTTTTTTTTTATTACTGTTTTTTAACGTTTATTTATTTTTGAGACAGGGAGAGACAGAGCATGAACGAGGGAGGGTCAGAGAGAGAGGGAAACACAGAATCTGAAACAGGCTCCAGGCTCTGAGCTGTGAGCACAGAGCCTGACGCAGGACTCGAACTCACGGACCGCGTGATCATGACCTGAGCCGAAGTCGGACGCTTAACCGACTGAGCCACCCAGGTGCCCCTCTTCCACCATTTTAAAAGAATAAGCAGTTGAGTATTGGTTAGAGATAAGTAAATAAGTGAAATTCTAGAAATAGGTAAGAGTATATGAGTTTACTAAAGAATAGAGTGACATTTGTAACAATGTAGGAAAAATGAATTATTCATCATAAATCAATAATCCAATGAAAAAAGGTAGGGTCACAGTGGCCTAGAGCACAGAGTATAAGCAAAGACTTTCTACAATGAATGCTGACTCCACCACTTAATAGCACTATGGTTTTTGAAAAGTTATCTAACCTTCCAAAGCCTCTAACACATGACCTTCTATGTGAAAACCTACCTCCAAAACAATTTGTCAAAGGATGAAACAAGTAAGAAATTATTTTAACCTTGACCTCTACCGAACAATATCCCTAAAACTTAGCTCATAAAGGATCATAGATTTATACACAAAAGCAAAGACCATAAAATTTCTAGAAGAAAATAAAGGGGAAAGTCTAGTCATTTCTGACGGTTGAAATCACTCCGGTCAGAGACAAGGAGCTCATATTCTTCAGGAGTTATCAGAAAAAAGTAATCTCCCTGCCAGGCAGAGAGCCTGAAAATGACTGGTTACGCACCAGATAAAAGATGCCTTCTGTTTTCATCAATGAAGAACAGAATATTTGTTTTAACCAGTCTCAGAAAGGAATATCATGAAAAAATAATGCTAATCCTCCTATTCAAAGCTCAAACAAAACAAAAGATTAGACACCTCACTCATTCTTGTGTTTTCAGGTCTTGCTTTCTCAAGCCAAGCTTGCGGCTTGCCTTCGTTTCTTTTGCCTTCTTAAATTGACTTGGCGCTCTAGGAAGAACACGGTCTTGGAAGGCATACAGTGCTGTGTTCAAATATCAGCTCTGCCATTTATGAGCTGGGTTACCTGAAGCAAGTCTTTTAAATATTCCGTGTCCTGGTCTTATCAAAAAGGAAAAACGAGGTGGGGTGGAGAATACTTTCTAATGTAAACACTGAGCAAGATAACATAGGGACAATGTGTCTGACAGCAGTCACTTTAAGACCTTAGCCTCCTTTCTTTCTTGAATATCAAACTGATATTTTGTTTGTGTCCCTAGCCAGTCTAGCTTTTCTTCAGTCCTCCAAGAACCATTCAGGGTAACAATCATTTTACCACTGCTCTAAATAAAATGTGTGTTACAGATAATGCTAGCATTTTCACTGTCCCTTCGGATTGTCCTTCACCTTTTTTTTTTTTTTTTTTAGTTTTTCTTTTTCAAAATCCATAACATCAGGACAGAGGGAAAATGGTCCATTTTGTCCTATTTATGTTAATGGGAACAACCAGTGACATAAAAACAATAGAAACCTTAAGTAGCAACCCGTTACATTCCTTGTTACAACCTCCCTCCAAAACAGACCATTTATCAAGAAGGAACAAGTAAAAATATGACAAATTTCTCTCCTTTCCATTCCTCTCCTCTTTTCCCCAGATCCCTTCTGACCCTATGTTAAAGCTGTAAAGTATTACAAAAGAATTCAGACACTTTTAGGAAAAGAGGTAAAAAAAAGTGTTTGAATTACCAACAACAGGAAATGAATTTTTAATAATTAAGAGCAACCTGTTTTTCAGGAACCAGTACAAAAACATCTTGTGGTATGTTTGTGACCACGCTTCATTAGCCAAAACACCTTCATGACTATTATCCCCAACAGCAGCATCAAAAATCGTTTCAGCCCAAAGAAAGGCTAATTTAGGTACTTCTCTCATAAGCAGTAGCTATTATCATTGTTCAAGGTCAACATACAGAAAAGAAAGTAGAAACTGAGAGGACAGAATGTGAAGAGTTTTTAAGAGAAGAGAAAAAAATGTTCAAGGGCCTTGTGCAAAAGTAGTAAATGTGCATAATCTTTCACGGAAGTGATTGAAAATATCAAAAGTTTATAATAATAATTACTTTTTAAACTAATGAATGTTCTGATGGCTGACATTCCAAGAGGGGAAAGAAAACTCAACATAATAGTTAATTTCCTGTTGATGTGAAATATTCATATCATTTTGATAATGCAGAAGTATAAAATGTCATTCATCATACTTTCTTGACAGAAGACATTTTTAAATACTTTCACCTTTAAAATGGACTGTGACTATTTACAATAATTCTATTAATTTCCCATATCTCTGAGCACAGATATCTAGTATCTGATATATTTAATGCTTATCGCATAAGAGGCATTCTGCTAATTTAGAGAGATTATTTTATTTCCTTCTCACAACAATCTGAAGTGATTTTTATTATCATCTTTATTTTGCACTTGTGAAAACGGATACGTAAGAAGATGGCCCTCCAGGATCACTCTGTGTAACTAGTGAAGTTTACGTTTAAAACAATGCACATCTGGTAACCAAGTTCAGAACAGTGACCCAATGTGTCCATGACAAAGCTGCTTCCATATGTTCTCTTAAACCTTCATCAGTTTCATTTATGTGAGTCCTTCCATAATTCCCTATTTCTTAAATAATGTTCCCTCTTTGCAAATTGAAATTATAAACTGTAATTTCACTCTTATGAAACCATTTTTATGAAATAAAAACTACTTTTCCAGGACTTCACATTGATAAACTTAATATTTAAAAGAATCATATTTAAAAGGTAAAATAATGTCTCTTATCAATTTGAAATGGACACATGTCAAACATTAACTCATTAATGTGGGGACCAGTAAGATGTTACAAGGGTTTCAAAGGAGAATCCGAAGAGCATGTACATATGTAAGAAGAAAGAAAGACTGACATAAATCCCCTTAATAAATGCAGAACTGGCCAATATTAACAAGGCAATAATTGTCCCTATCTACGAGGAAATTTACATTCCTATGGTCAAGTCATCTGTATTAATATCAGTATTTGACAATTTACAGAAGAGCTCAAAGACAATGAAAGGCACAGAGATTCCACAGGAGCACAAACTCAATGCCTACCTTTATTTTTTTTTTAATGTTTATTTATTTTTGAGAGAGAGACAGAGAGACAGAGTGTGAGTGGGAGAGGGACAGAGAGAGAGAGAGACAGAATCTGAAGCAGGCTCCAGGCTCTGAGCTGTCAGCACGGAGCCCCACGCAGGGCTCAAACTCACAAACCGTGAGATCACGACCTAAGCTTAACCACCTGAGCCACCCAGGCACCCCATCCTAGTTTTACTTTAAAGACTCCCAGTGATCTTTTCATGCATATTCAAGTCTTTCACTCTTTTTCCCTAAATTCTCTAATTTTACTTAATTAATAACACTGAATTTTAAAGAACGATAAAAGGAGGAGGAGTTGACTAACTTGACTGAGATAACCACAGACAATAAACTTAAAGGAATCCTAACAAATATGTACCTCCTATCCCTCTGAGACCTCACTAAATGACAATGCAGAAATGAAAGGGGGGGGGGGGGACTTCCTCCCTCAAACATAAAGAGAACGTCCGTGCAGAAAATCGGACCACCAGAAAGCTAGCAGCATCCTACAAAGAGCAGTGTGTAATCCCAGTAACCCTTGCCTCCCTAAGGAGATTCATCCGCCCTTTAAATTTTATAGAAATTTAACCAGAAAGGCTCCGGGCTCAGCACTTGATGGAAGAGGGTTAGCCCAGAAATGAAAACGGGAGGATTGAGAGAAAGACGCACTAGTGAACGGTGAGAGGTTTTGCACCTTCTCCCTCTCTAGGACATGACTTAAGACCTGAGATTTGAGGATTCTTTTCTCAAGACACTGAAAGTTCCCAAAGAAGTGACCTTTATGTACTGAGATCACAGATTTGCCAAGTTATTGTGTGATAAGCAAGAAACCCACAGGGTAGCAAGTGTTGTGAACAAACTTTTCCTCCACTCTGTTATGTTCTTTTCTGGGAACCTGCAAATTAAACTGACAAAAGCTAAATCAACAAAGAAAAACGTGACTCAAAGAGGACATTAGAATTTGGGACTTAGATACCATCTTAACAGGGGACAAGGAGGTACAGGGAGGTACCTTCCAGGAAATCAAATGACTTATTTGAAGAGGTGGGGGGGAGAAAGGACACTTATAGAAAAACAAGTGGATTTTGGAAAGAAAATGGGCCCTTAGGGGAATAGAAGGGAGATATGATAGTTTTGTGACAATATCTGTTTGTGTGTGTAGCCTGCTGCTCCTCTTTGAGAAGAGATTAGAGTTGCTCTGGGGAAGGAATTTAAGACAATTGAGTTCTTTCTGGAGGCTCTACCTGTAGGCAGCTAGGGATTTTAGGAACTCAAATGCCTTCAGTTCAAAATAATTTTTATGCCACAATGATTTATTGGGGACCCCTTTACAAGCCTTCCCCATGCCCCTCCCTAGAGCAATGGAAATTAGGTACTACTTACAACAGCAACATCAGCAAAAACCTACAAAGTATGTAAGAATTCGCCAGAATCCAAACAATCTCTGTGGAGAAAATTAAAATTAAAACTCCTTTGTGCTTTATGGACAGTTTCACACATCAATAATTTAATGCCTGTGTTTTAAGATGATATAAACCATTTAACAGCCTGACAAAGGAGAAACAAGAGAAAGACCTATTCAATGTATTTATATTTTGGAAAGGGCTATTTCTTTTCTGGTTCAGTATGATGTAAGGGCATAAAATTGCCTAAGTGAGAAAATGCCTTTGGCTACAAACTTGAGGGAAGGATAAGGGAAGGAAAGACATTAAGAAATGATAATGTTTTAAGATGTTATATTAGTTACGCCTTCAGAGCTTTTTGATCCCGGAATGTCAAAAAACTACTTGAGTGATTATATCATAAATCACCTGTCAGTTAGAAGCAGCAGAGTAGAGACGTGGAGTATGAAAGATGGAAAAAAATCTTAAACATCATTTATTCCAACTGCTTCATTTCACAGGAAAGCAAACCAAACTCCAATGAGGCTAAAAAAGTCCCATAAGGGTTCAAAGTATGCTCAAATGTTGCCGGGTCACCTGTCTTTGGCCAGCCCATATCAATATTTAAGAGGTAGAAAAACACAAATCCGTCTCCATTAATTACAGATTAGGAAACCAAAATACAGATATTAAAAGGCTTATTTAGAGCCATATACACTTCAATGTCTTGATTTCTGACCTAGGACACTTAACAACTACACCATACTGGCATGTCTTAACTGATTAAAAATAAGATTGACAAAGTTTCTTTTTTATTGAAATAAGCCAGGTAATTTCTAGTTGTTGTGGTCACAAGGGAACTGGAAGGTCTAAATTACCTAAAATGTTAGATTTTTCTGAGAATTCACTTTAGGCAATCTATGACATGATTGGTTTTGAATCTCCTCAATATCACCATGTAATGCACACTAATTTTTTTTAATCTTTTTCTGGACTACAATACAAACAATTTTCTTTATGAAGATCAATGCAATATATTAATTTGTCCATTTTCAAATTTTCTGGGCAACACTGAACAGTGATAAATTCATGCCCATCTTATATCTGTGAAAACTAAAATTCTACATAGTATAATTCCCTTTCAACTCTTACAACGAAAACAATTGGTGTTTTCATTATATTTTCACACATCAAAGTCCTTGGAACCCCTTATCCCTGTTTGTTTTCACATCTCCTACATAGTACATATTAAATTGATTCGTTTATCCAAAAATTTATATCTTTACATTTATTCAACAATTTTTTTTTAATTTTTTTAATGTTTATTTATTTTTGAGACAGACAGAGACAGAGCATGAGTGGGGGTGGGGCAGAGAGAGAGGGAGACACAGAATCCGAAGCAGGCTCCGGGCTCTGAGCTGTCAGCACAGAGCCTGACGCGGGGCTAGAACCCATGGACCATGAGATCATGACCTGAGACGAAGTCGGACACTCAACCGACTGAGCCACCCAGGTGCCCCTATTCAACAATTTTTATACACTGCAATATCTTACTGTGTCTCAGAAACACTTGATGTTATATGTTGTTCTTGATTATATTGTGACATGTGTTCATGTGATTTTACCATCACCTTCGCCTTTCCCATCTCAATAGTCACATCGTCTAAACTTTGCGTTCTATCAAATTAATAATTCTTTAAAAGTATTGTGCCAGTTTTGATCAGGACTGTAATAAATATGTAAAGGAATTTGAGAAGGGTTGAAGCATTTCAAATGTCTCTCCTTTCCATTGAGTAAAATACATCTCCCAAAGTACTTGTCTCCTATATTCCTCACAAACTGTTACTTTACACACTTACATACATCTCCAAGCAACATGAATTATTCAGTATTTTTTTATTATGAAGGAGGAATCACTTTTTAATGTTTATTTACTTTTGAGAGAGAGACAGAGTGCGAGCAGAGGAGGAGAAGAGAGAGGGAGACACAGAATCCGAAGCAGGCTCCAGGCTCTGAGCTGCCAGCACAGAGACCAACGCGGGGCTCGAACTCACGGACCATGAGATCATGACCTGAGCTGAGGCCAGACGCTTAACAGAATGAGCCACCCAGCTGCCCCAAGAGGAATCACCTTTTGGATGTAACTTATACATGGTGATCAGAGAAGTAAGGAAATGTCATGGATATGTAGTTTTTCTATTTTATACTTATATGTATATTTAATTATTTCACAATCACTTTCTTTGGGGAGGAAGTCTAGTGATCAATATCTTAGGTTAGGGAGCAAAAGCCAAACACACACGTCCAGCCACTTATTGCTACTGAATCCCCACAGTGCAACACCATGCCTATTATTAGAAATTATAAATATCAATGCAGATCACCATTCTTCAGCTCAGTATCTGCAGTAAAATCAGGGTAGTGCTACACAGTACACGGTCTTTAATGACTGGGCTATTTCCTCTAACTTCATGTATTTGAGAGTCATTCACGTTGTTTTGTGCACACGTTGGTTTATTCTTACTGCGATATAACGTTTTGTTATTTTGTGGATATCCTACAACTCGCTTACCCACTCTAATGTTGATGGATTACTTGGTCGTTTTCAGCATGGAACTCTCTTGATAATGTTGCTGTGAACATATTCATACGTGCCCCCTGTAGACACGTCTGCTGATGTTTTCTCAGGCAGCAGTACCCCAGCTCAAACATAGGTGAGGCAGATGTTCAGCTTTACTAAATGCTGCCAATTTTCTAAAGGGATTTAACAACTTTTTCCACAAATGATGATATTCCATATCCCCACCAAAACTACAACCCACCTGAAATAGATTCTACTGTATGATGTGATGAAACGGTCAAAATCAGTTGTGTGTTTATTTTTTTCATATAGATATCCAAGTTACACGGCACTGTTTTATAGATGCTGTTATTTCCTCATCCTATAGATCATCTTTATTGTACATCAAATATCTAAAGTATATGTGGAAATGTTGTTGAACCATCTATTGTATTCATTGGTCTATTTTCCTATCAGCCTTGTAGTAGTTAGTATAGCTTTGGAATAAGTTAAGTTTTCTGCTGGTGTAAGTTCTCCAGCTTTGTTTTTTAAGGTTAATTTTTGGCTATTCTTTATTAAAAAATTTTTTAATGTTTATATATTTTTGAGAGAGAGAGTATGAGCAGGGGAGGGGCAGAGAGAGAGGCAGACACAGAATCCAAAGCAGGCTCCAGGCTGTGAACTGTCAGCAAGGAACCCGACGTGGGGCCCAAACTCGCTCGAACTCACAGACCATGAGATCATGACCAGAGCCAAAGTTGGACCTTTAACTGACTGAGCCACCTAGGTGCCCCGTAATTTTTGGCTCTTCTTATGTATTCATATTTATAGGTACGTTTTCAAGTGAATCTTTTATTTTCTATTCTTTGATGTGACTTTGTGATTGAACTGCAGATCAGTTTGAAAGAACAGACAGACCTGTGATACAGATTCTTTTCCACTTGTGGATATAATCTATTCCTTTGATTTTCTTTGTGTCTTCTTAATTTCTCACAGTAATATTTTCTAGTCGTTCCCATGCAGGCCTGTGGGAGACAATAGTCAATGGCCCTCACCCTTGTATAATCCCCTCCCCATGAATGTGGGAAGAATCTGTATATATGATGAAAAGTAACTTCTGTGGTTATGTTACATTGTATAACAAAAGGGATTTTAGAGATGAAATTAAAGTCACATTTCAGTTTACTTTAAGATAGGGAAATTATGGGGCGCCTGGGTGGCTCAGTAGATTAGGTGTCTGACTTCAGCTCAGATCATGATCTCATAGCTTGTGGGTTTGGGCCCCATGTCGGGCTCTGTGCTGACAGCTCAGAACCTGGAGCTTGTTTCAGATTCTGTATCTGCCTCTCTCTCTGCCCCTCCCCTGCTTGTGCTCTGTCTCTCTCTATCTGAAAATGAATAAACATTTAAAAAAATTTTAAATAGGGACATTATGCAGGTGAGATTGACCTAACCACACCAGACCTTTAAATTTGGATCAGTCTAGGAGAGGAGAAAGTCACAGACTCAAAGCAGGAGAAGGGTAAGCATGTTATTGCTGGCTTAAGTGTGGGTGGGACCATGTGGCAAGATATGTATGTGTCCCCTTGAAACTGACAAGGGCCCCTGACTGACATCCAGTAAGGAAATGGGAAACTCAGTCCTACGACCACAATGAACTGAATTCTGCCAGTGAGAGTCAGCTCACAGGTGTTTTTTCTCCCCGAGATTCCCGACCAACATGTCACCTGGCCGACAGTTTTCAAAAGAGAAAATTCATGTGGCTAATAAACACAAAAAGAGGCTCAACCTCACTAGCTGTCAGTTTTTAGACAAATTAAAACTGAGATTAAATTTCACAGGTAACAAATTGGCATAAATTCTGGACATCTTATAATACCAAGTGCTGATGCTTATATGGGAAAAAGGGAATGCTCTGATAATTCTCACATGAGTGTGCATAAGTTCAACCACTTTGGAAAGCAATTCCCCAATGTCAGGCCAATTTAAAAGATGTGAATAGGGGTACGTGAATGGCCTAGTCAGTTAAGTTAGTCCAACTTCGTCTCAGCTCATGATCTCACAGTTTTGCTTGTGCGTTCGAACCCCGCATCAGGCTCACTGCTGTCAGCACAGTGCCCACTTGGATCCTCTGTCCCCCCACTCCTCTGCCCCCCCTTTCAAAAGTAACAATTTTTAAAAAGATGTGAATATCTTAGGTCAAGAATTTCCGCTTCTGGGTATATACACTGTAGAAATACCCATACATGTATAAAAGAATGTCTACTAGAATGCTGTTTGGAAGGGAGGAGAAAAGGAAGGAAGGAAGGAAGGAAAGAAGGGAGCGAGGGAGAGAGGGAGGAAGGAAGGAAAGAAGGAAGGAAGGAAGGAAGGAAGGAACGAACAAAGGGAGGGAGGAAGGGTGGAAGGGAGGGAAGGACAGAGGAAAGGAGTGAAGATACTACTTAAAATCCCATCCACCACAGATTGAGTAATTAAATTGTGATATACTGACAAGTGGACCACTAAAAAGCAGTGTAAAGGAAATTACAATATATGTTGCCTTTTGTAAATCTTTAAAACAGTAGAAATACTGTATATTAGTTACAGATGCATACATATGTAGAAAAAGTATAAAAACACAAATGGAAAGGATAAACAGCAAATTTGATTTATTGATTATGTATCTAGGAGAACATAAAAGTGAATGAAATTTGGCAGGTGGCTTCAATTTCATCTGTAATATAATAGGCCTTTAAAAAACGGTAATCATTTCTGGGCGCCTGGGTGACTCAGTCAGTTGAGCGTCTGACTTCGGCTCAGGTCATGATCTCACCGTTTGTGAGTTCGAGCCCATGTAGGGCTTTCTACTGACAGCACAGAGCCCAGAGCCTGCTTTCAGTTCTGTATCTCCCCCTCTCTCTCTGCCCCTCCCCTCTCATGCTCTGTCTCTCTCTCTCTTTCTCTCAAAAACAAACTTTTAAAATATTTAAAAAAAATAAAAAATAAAAAATGGTAAGCATTTCTGAGGCGCACTGGCTATGTCTTACTTTCTGTTATTTTGTGTGTGTTTGTGTCACTTAATAACGAATCTGTGTAGTTTAAAGGTTTGTGACAGGTCCCATTTCCTAACATGTCTCTGTTCTTCAACTTTATCACTGCCTACACTACTTGCCTCTTCTTCCCAGGTGATACCAAAATCAGAGACAGTCCCCATTCAGAAACCATGCGGATTAGTCAGCATCTGTAAACTCGGTCAGCTCTTCAAGCTCAAGAACTGCATCTTCCTTATGGCTGTGTAGGTGGTACCTAGCTTAATGGAACAGCTCAGCAAAGAGTTTGTACAAGTGAGCTCCCTGGTAGCTGGTCGACTCATCCAGGTGAACACTGTGATGGACAGCTGCTCAGACACGTCCTATTTCAGGTTCTGGATTTGTTTGTTTGTTTAATAATTCCACAATACTCGTCGTTATTCTACACTTCTGGCAATAACAAGCAACACATGGTGAGGAACTTCAATGCACCTCTATTTGAGTTATAGGTCTGCTTCCTGAACTGTTAAACTTGATAGACACAGATATAACTAATGACAAAGTATACGCCACCTAGTTGTTTCCTTGCTTCCCGCCAAGCTCTCTGAACTGAGGATTCATTAAGTCTTCTGTGACTCGCCAGAAGACAGCTCTCAGACCGGGCCAGGGCCTGGCTGACTTTGCTTTGTTTTGCCCTCTGGTTGGGTTCCACGCTTGTCTTGGCAGGTCATTGCCTATTCATGTAGAAAGCTCTATAAAGATGAGCTGGCGGCAGGGATGCTGCAGGCTGTTGAGGCTTCAAATTACAAGGCTTTCTGCCTAAAATGGTGTTACTTCTCTCCTGCTCCCACCTACCTCTTCAACTCAACCTCACCTACACCACCTGACAACTGTGCTCCAACACTATAGCTACTCAGAATGCAGACACACTTATTGTTTCTTGACTCTGCACCTTGTCACAGGCTGTTTCCTATGCCAGGAATGCCATTCTCTCTTTCTGGTCTGTTTGGCAAGCATCTTGTCTACCTGGCAAAGCCCTACTTAGATATCACTCCTTCTCACGTAACTTCCCTGAATTTGGCAATCCAGAACTGTCATGACCTAACACAAAACAAAACAAGAAGGACAAAATCCATTCACCTTGTCCTGACATCCAATATCTTCGACGATATGCCCAACATATTCATTCACCCATTTATTGATTTCACAATGATTGAGTGCTTACTAAATTTGAAGCAATATACAAGGTATTAAAGATAAAGAGATGTCTAACATACAAACCTCTGGCTATAAAGAGCTTCCTGGACTGTTGAAACCAAAACCAACATCTACACTATAGTAACTTTATATGCATACATATTTAGTCCATGAGACAATATGAGAACACCAAAAACTAGTAAGAGGGAACAAGGCAAGAAAGGAAATGGTAAAGAAAGGAAAGGAAAGGAACAAGAGGAAGATATTTATGAAAAGAAATATGTCTCTTTGGTTCTTCTGCCCATTTTCAAAACGGATTCTTTGGTGGGTTTTGCTATTGAGTTTTACGAATTCTTTATAAATTTTGAATGTTAACCCTTTTCAGATATATCAGTTACAAATATCTTACCCCACTCAGTAGGTTGACTTTACAACGTATTGATGGTCTTTTGCAAAACATTTAATTTCCTTATTATTATTTTCTTCCATTACACTCAGGAGTCGAAATGCTAAAGTTGAATGAATCCTACTGCCCACCTTCCCCGTAGCTTTACCTTCACGGATCCACCACTGAGGGGGGAGAAAATATTAAAAATACTGAATCAGATCAGCTGATGGTATTTTAAACCAATGGTGCCTAAATTCAGTGGGGCCCTCCTCACCCTACAGCTGTCCTTCCAGGCCAACTTTCCCATCATTGAAACCATCATAACAGCATCATTCCTTTATTTTCTCCTATTTCTTTAAAACATTTAGACTCCTCCCATATCTCCATATTTAGGAGACAAACTGACCTCATAGAAGAACCTCATAGATGAGAACTTTTACCAATAAACCTACAAACATACTCTTTCTTGTGCCCATTTTCTCCCTCTTCTTTCCTAATTTAATGTAGAAAGTACTCATCCTTCTGTCAATGCTACCCCTAGAAAATCTACTCAGAGCTCTACACATTACCTTCTTCTCAAGGCCATATGTGATCTTCTCTTCCTCCTGCCTTGCCCATCACTCCCCCAGCATATAGATATGCACCTGTATCTACCTGCTAGAGTAGAGGCCCCTCTTGTTCTAAATCACAGTACTTCATTTGCTTCTTCAGAGCATTTAGCAAAACTTGTAATAATTACATTTTATTTGTTTGGAACTTTAATGCCGGCAACATTCTGGCTCTTGACCTGAAAGTGTTGACACAGTTCATATCTTGTTTTTTTTCTTGTTAAATTTTTTAAGTTTATTTATTTTGAGAGAGACAGAGCGAGTACGGGAGGGGAAGAGAGAGAGGGAGAGAATCCCAAGCAGGCTCCATGCTGTCAGCACAGAGCCCGAAGTGGGGCTAGAACACATAAAACCATGAGATCATGACCGGAACAGAAACCAAGAGTCAAACGCTTAACTGACTGAGCCACCCAGGTGCCTTACATAGTTCACATCTTATTGAGCGCCATCCACAGTTATGCTTTGGGTAGTTCTTTTTGTATCTGTTAGACTTCAGAGTATTATATTTTTAACTTGATATATAGATTTCTATCATATTTAATGTCTAATTTTATTTGTTAGGAAGAACTCATCTTTGTATTACCCAATATGAATATTCAATTATTAGTTCAGTGTGGGAGTAAAAATCATTAAAACTTCTTCTTTGCTGTGACACTGGCATCTTAATTGTTTTAAATGGGAATTCAAGGTTCTTACCAATAATAGTTTTATAGAAAACAAGGGAGATGAAGAGGCAACTAGTCATAATTATAAAGAAGAGAATAGGGATAATGTAAGAGAGACAATATTTATAAAAATAATGCCTACCATGGACTAAATGTTTGTTTCCCCCCATCCCAAATTGATATGTTGAAGTCTTACTCCCCAGTGTGATGGTATTGGAAGGTGAAGCGTTTGGGAGGTAATCAGAGTTAAATGAGGTCATGAAAGTGAGGTTCCATGATGAGATCAGTGTCATTATAAGAAGAGGAAGAGACCAGAGTGTTCCCTCTCCCCCCACCTCTGGCAATTAATCTGTCTCCCAAACTCACTCACTCTCTCTCTCTCTCTCTGTCACATGAGGACACAACAAAAAAGCCTTTTGCAAGCCACGATGACAGTCTTCACCAAAAACCCAATCGTGTCGGCATCCTGATCTCAGACCTCACTGTCTCCAGAACTGAGAAATGAATGTTTGTATAAGCGACTCCGTTGATGGCATTTTGTTACAGCAGCCCAAACTGACTAAGACAATGCCTCAAGATTGTTTATATTTAATGAAGGACATAAACCCTTTAATGACAGACATAGACAAATGAACACAAGAAGCTCAATGTACACAAAGAAGGAAAAATAGAGTCTACGCCTCACACATCATAGTGGAACTTCAGAACACCAGACAAAAGACCTAATTTAGGAAGCAGAATCAAGGAAGCCTATCTAAGGAGATGAAATTTGAACAGACAACCGAATGATGAGAGTGAAGCACACAGGCTTGCTCAAGGATCAGCGAGGGACCAGTGAGCCAGAGCACATTTATAAAAGGAGATATGGAGGGAAATGTGTACAGAAATTTAGGCCAGTCATGTAGGCCTCGGAAGCCCAGGAAGAAGACCGTTGATTTTTCTTTCCTTCTATGTGAGGAGAAGCCATTGGAGTGTTCTGAGCGTATGAATGGCATGAATGAATTTATTATTTAAATGACCACTTGGGGGCGCCTGGGTGGCTCAGTCAGTTAAGCAGCCAACTCTTGATTTCTGCTCAGGTCATGATCTCACGGTGAGTTTGAGCCCCATGCAGTGCTTTGCGCTGACAGCGCATGGAGGCTGCTTGGGAGTCTCTCTCTCCCTCTTTCTCTGACTCTGCCCCATTCTCACTCTCTCTCTCTCTCTCTCAAAATAAATAAATAAATAAATAAATACATACATACATACATACATACATACATACATAAAATGATCATTTGGATTAACACTGTACGTTAACTGTGTTGGAATTAAAATTTTCAAAAATAAAATGATCACCTGCACTGTCTGCTCAGGACTGTACTGTTGGATCACTAGTGGGGCAGAAGGACTGCTGGGACCAGTGGGACTGCCATAATGCGAGAGACAGGTGAGACTGTGTGGGAATAATGAGAAAGCAAAGGCAGGTGTCCAGGAGATGGGTTGGGAGCATATTTTAAAAGTATAGCATAAAGGGGCATGTTGATGGATTTGAATGGATTTTTAAATGTTTATTTATTTTGACAGAGAGAGTGAGTGGGGGAGGGGCAAAGGAGGGGAGAGAGAGAGAGAGAGAGAGAGAGAATATATGAGAGTCCCAATCAGGCTCCACGCTGTCAGCCGAGAGCCCGGCGTGGGGCTCCATCTCAGGAACTGTGAGATCATGACCTGAGCTGAAATCAAGAGTCAGACTCTTAACCAACTAAGCCACCCAGGTGCCTCTGGATGTGAGTATTTAGGAAAACAGAGGAATAAGGAATGATTCCTATGAAAAAGGAAAGGAATGCAAAACAACTTCTTTTCCAATTAATAAATATGAAATTAAGTGGAAAGGTTATATAAGCAATTGCATAAATGTGTCTTAAGTTCAGATCAAACTCGGGGCTGAAAACTTAAATTGTGGAAGTTCAGCTTACTAATACTATAAATAACACAAATAATATATGCTGACTGTAACAGATGATGACTAACGTATCCATGGGCCCCCTGACCTAGGGAAGCAGTCAAACTTCCTCCTAGAAAAAAATTATACTGATATAACTGCTATGTTCTGAATGTTGGCATCCCCCTAAAATTCTTACGCTGAAATGCTAACCCCAAAGTGATGGTTTTAGGAAGGGAGCCATTGAGAGGAGATTAGGTCATGAGGGTGGAGCCCCCATGGTGGGGGGGGGGGGGGGGGCGGGGCGGGTTCAGTGCCCTTGGAAAAGAGACCTGACCGTGCTCCCTCCCCCTTCCACTATATGACACACGGTGAAAAAACTGCCACCTATGAGCCAGGAAGTCCTCACCAGTCTCTGAATCTGCCTGTGCCATGATCTTGGACTTCCCGGCCTCCAGAACTGCGAAAAATAAACTTCTGTTGTTGATAAGCCACTCAGTCTGTAGTATTGTGCTATAGCAGCCTGAACAGGCTAAGGCAACACCTGGAGAGATTTTTGTGAGTGCCACCTTATCTGTTTCAACAGACATTCTGGTCATGCCTTGCAAGTATAGTGAGGGCTGCAAGGAGATGCATTCAAATAGCGCAATACAGAATTTCATTTCCACTTCATGCTTTTTGAATATGTTTTATTGAATAATAAATTGATGAGATTCTACTCTAACATTAAATATTTATTGATGTTTGCCTACCCAAAACATCTCCTTCCCAGTGGGATTGGAATGGTCTGTAGACTTACTTATAAAGAGAGAATAATAACAATAATAATAATAATAACAATAACAATAATAACACTTCAATCGCCATTTCCTTATTCCTCAGGAAGATCTTCTGCTTTTCTTTGCTTTTCAGCCAAAATTTTAAAAAAATGGGGCAAGAAGATTGAATATAATCAATGTCATCTCACGCTGGCTAAGGGAGTACCTTTCCATGGCATTGCTGCAAATGACACTGGGAAGCTGTTCAGTCTCATTAACTTTACAAACCAATCTGCTAGAAGCATCTGGTTGTGAATTTGCCAATAATGAAAAAGGCTGGAATATACCTCCTGGAATCATTGCTTTACACATTTTGTGTATTCAGTATGGTCTTTCTGATCATTTGCCAGCATTATGAATTTTTTAGGAATAGCCAGGGTGTTGGAAGGTAAATTGAAAGGAAATAGAAGCCTGATTCTCCTATAGATTCAGTTTAGCATGTTGGAACCAGACCCTCAATTTCCTTACAAGAAGAGGTACCAAGAAACTAATGGGCCTGGCTATGCCAAATTTTGTACTGGAAACCTTGGATTCCCTACACACCCAGACCACTCATCTCCACTGGCATCTTGACTACAAGATACATCATGAATACTTCTCCAAATCAACTTCACACTCGCCACCCCCCCCCCTTTTGCAGGCTTATTTCATAACACTGAACTTTTTCACTTACAATGAAAGTTAAATTATGTTGAAATTTCAAAGTCACTTAAATCCTACAATTTGACCACAGAAACTTATAATTAAAATGTAAGTTTAGATATCCACTCCCATGTTCACTGCAGCATGATTTACAATAAATAATAGCCAAGATGTGAAAACAACCTAAATGTCTACAGATGCTGAATAAAGAGAAGTAGGTGTATATACCCATACATGTTATAATAGAATACTATTAAGCCATAAAAAGAAAGAAAATACCCTTCTATGTTGTTGCAAATGGCAAGAAATTGCTCTTTTCCATTGTGTGTATGCGTGTGTGTATGTGCATCTCACATCTTCTTTACCCATTCATGTATTGATGGGCACGTGGGCTGCTTCCATACTTTGGCTATTGTAATAATGCTTCAATAAACACAGGGGCGCATACATCCCTTGAAATTGGTGGTTTCACATTTTTTGTTTAAATACCCAGTAGCGCAATTAGGGGATCACAGGGTAGTTCTATTTTTAATTTTTTTGAGAATCCTCCCTACTATTTTCCCCAGTGGCTGTGCCAGGGAACTGTTAGATCACTATATTGTACACCTGAGACTAATACAGCACTGTACTTTAACTTGCACTGGAATTAAAATTTTTAATTAATAAACTTTAATTATTAAATTCTAATTATTTAATTAATAAAATTTTTAATTAAATCAATTAATTTTAAAAAAGAAAAAAAGAAATCTTGCTATTTGCGACCATGTGGATGGATCTAGGGGATAATATGCTATGTGAAATAAGTCAGAGAAAGACAAAACCATATGACCTTACTTATATGTGTAATTTTAAAAACTCATCAGATACACAGCATACATTGGTATTGCCATAGGTGGAGGGTGGGAGGGTGGCCGAAATAGATGAAAGGGGTCAAAAGGTACAAACTTCCAGCTACCCTGATAAATAAGTCATGGAGGTGTGAGGTACAGCATGGTGACTATAGTTAATAACACTGTAGTGCTTATGTCAAAGCTGCTAAGAGAATGTAAAAGTTCTCATCACACGCACACACACACACAATTATGTAATTATGTATGAGGATGGATGTAACTGGAATGACTGTGGTGATAATTTTGCAATATATACAAATATCCAATCGTTATGTTGTACACCTAAAACTAATACCATGTTGTGTGTCAATTACATCTCCATTAAAACGTAACACAAAATAAAATAAAATTTCCTGATTTTTAACAATATTAGAGTGAGCCAGGGCCAACAACATGACCACAGAGGAAACGGAGATGAATCTTCCAGAGGCGTGAGATAGAAGTCCTGGACAGGGACGTGTGTAACTAGTATCAGAGTGTAACAAGAGTCTTTTAGCCACACACGTTGAGCTTCCTTACCCAAGTTATTCTTGGCAAACCTCATAATTCCTAAATTAAACACAATACTGAAGTCAACACACATAAATCAGAAATGATATTTTAAGATAGGAAAATTACTCAAATAGCCATACTGCTCTTGTTAGACTTCGACTTTGTACTTTCAGTGCCTCCAACCACAGTTTAGGAACTGTTTTCTATTATTCAAAAGATTACCGCGTATCACGAAAATACAAGCCACACACAAAATCAAGAAACCACACCCAGTGATATTATTCATCCAGGTTTTCCTTGAGTGAATACAGAATAATAGATAGTATTCTCAAAACCAGAACCAAATATCCACCTACTAAAAGGCGTGGATGTTAATACTTCCTAACATTTAAAAATGCTTTCAAATATATCACATCATCCATTTCTTTCAGTGTACCTGTGACAAAGACATTGTTTTATTCCCTTCAGAGATGAGATTCAATGAGATTCAAACACATGGTAAATGGCAAGAAAAATAGTCGCGAATCTGGATCATGTAATACTGTTCTTTCCCCACTAGGAAGTTTCCATCCCTGGAAGATAGATGCAACGTTCATAAACCATGATTATGCTATTGGTTCAGCATTCTTGAAACACAAATTCTGAGTTGTACTGTTCTGTCCAGACACCCTGCTCCCTTCCACCCAACAAAGCAAGTAAGAAAAAAGAGGTTAATGCAATTGGCATGAGCTGTGGCAATATAATTTTTAAAAACCGATACTCATGAAAACCGAAAAATTTATAATAAAAGCATCTCAGTCTACACAACTGAGACAAAATGTTTGTAAATATTTGAAATATCCTACTAATATTTCACAACTCTTTCCCCAAGAATGAATTCCTGAATATAAAGCAAGCTTCCACTCAGCAAATGTGTATGTCAGATTGAAACGGAAGATAAAATGGATCCATATATAATTGCAAATCTATAGGTCTTTCACAGCAGCTTGTCTCATGAATTCATTCAAATACTGAACATTAGTTCTGAGCTAAGCGCTCTGCAAAATCTATGAACTATATAAAAATGTATGCAGCGCCAACATTTTTTAATGTTTATTTATTTATCTTGAGAGAGAGAGAGAGAGAGAGAGACAGACAGACAGACAGACAGACAGACAGACTGGGGGAAGGCCAGAGAGAGAGGAAGAGAAAGAATTCTGAACAGGCTCTGTGATGTCAGCACAGAGCCCTACCCGGGGCTCCATCCCATGAACCAGGAGATCATGAGCTGAGCAGAAATCAAGAGTCAAATACTTAACCAACTGAGTCACCCAGGCACCCCAGAGCACCAATATTTTAATATTTAAAACTTGGTAATCCTGAGGCACCTGGGTGGCTCAGTCCGTTGACCATCTGACTTCAGCTCGGGTCATGATCTCGCGATTTGTGAGTTTGAGCCCCACATCGGGCTCCCTGCTGTCAGTGCAAAACCTGCTTCAGATCCTCTGTCCCTTTCCGCCACTCCCCTGCTTGCGCTCTTTCTCTCAAAAATAAATTAACATTTAAAAAAAAAACTTGATAATCCTCATTCAATTTTAACAGGACCTAAAAACGTTTTTAAAGCTCACCATTTTAACTCCATCATTCTGTTGTTTTCACTGATGACGTAACACAAAACAGTAGGAAGGAGCATATATCATCAGTATTTCACCCCAGTGTTCAATGAAAATATTGTTCCTAGATACACTTCTAAGTATAGACTTCTAGTAGTTCTATTTACTAGGTATTATGAAATAAGTGGAATTAACCACCAAGTTAAGAGCAAAAGGCATTAGTTGGTATATTGGGTAAATCTCGAAGTACTTAACATCTGCCAATTTGAGTATGTTAGCATACTCATGTTAGCATGAAAGATAATAGTGCTTGGAAAATACAGAAAAAAAGACAATATATTTTTCCATATAAAAAAACTGACATTGGACCCCATCTGGGAATAATGAGAAAGTGAGTCTCCTCTGATCCCATGATAAGCACAAATGCAAAAGGAAATTAGACGCAACTTTTTAAAAGCTCTAAACTTTTCTCTGTCTAGATTGCCAAATTTATTAAATCTTGGGATCATGCATTTGCCCTACAACCTTGTCCTCTTTATATCTGTACCAGTTAACCCAGTATCAGAAATACAGTGCTAAGAATGCTGTCTCAATTCTACCAAGTTTTGCAATACCTGGATAATATCACTTGCCACAACTAAACCTATAAGGTATTGGAAGGAGTGTTATGGTCCAAAATAAAATGTTCCAAATGAGCACTCTGCCATCCTCAGAAAATTTTCCCAAGAAGGGGAAAATATCCATATGCTTTGTGATCAATTGGCTGAAAATATTGCTGTGTGCTTTGTCACAACAGGCTGTTCTGTTGTTGAGACTTATGAATACTGGCACAAGTCCAGTTTGTATAAGAGATTAACTTTATCAAAGTCTCTGAAGATAAAGGCTCAGACCAGTTCATGTGACTGTGGTCACAACAGCATAGCCAACGAGAAAAAGCTCACAAAGGAACAAAGACTCCCTCATTCATGGTGAAAGACATATATGCATGACTCCTGTAAGCTTCAGCAATGCAAGAAAAATTGGCAGAAATACTTGAATGTGGCCACCAAAACCAATTTCATTTTTTATGGAACTGCTACTGTGAACACTGATTAGATAAGGAAAAACCGTTGCCAGCACTTAGAGAAAAACATTTTCCATCAATTGACGATGAAACACTGCTAGAGCATAAAATATCCTTCTTTCTAAACAGATGACTTGGAGTGAAATAGAACCTCTTCTGTCTTCCCAGGAGTCGTTCCTCTGGCATTTACCTTTTCCCTGGGGATTCTTCCATAGTAGGATTTTGGCCACTGGGTACCAAGACCACTGCGGAGGCAATGGAGCCAGATCTGGCAGAAGATGTTAGGATGCTGACACTTATCTTAGCCTTGTGTTGAGAAAAAGGCAGCTTGGACACCTGCCAGACATATTCTTTTGGTCTGTAGGAGAGGCCACTCAGCCACCAGAAGTAGAATTTTATACAACTACGGAGAATAGAGGAGTTGGAAAGAAGGATGACCATTTGTCCTTTTTGGGAGAGTAAGAGGAAAGAAGCCATTGGTGGTCTTCTGTTCTGTTGATAAATGGTTAAGGCTCACCTTTTACATTTGTCGTAAATGATTCCTGGTTTACATCCTCAAAAATTAAAACTGAATGTTTAAAGTCAGAGATTCTGGCGGGGGTGGTGGGGTGGGGGAGGTTACTGCCAAATGCTAATAGATTGAAATGCAGTATACGAGATTTTAATTTTTTCCTAAATTCCCCACGCTAATGATTAAGAATCATGTCCTATTATTACGATTTCTCCTTATACATTCATCCTAATATTGCATGATTATACAGCTCACCTATTACAACAGCTATTTATAAATGTTTCATTTTACTTTCTGAAGAGAATCCCCCAAAATGTTATTTCTCACGACTGTCTAGAGAAGAGTTATATGTAAACTCTTAAGGAAAGGCCAAATGAGTAAAATACCAAGAGATTTTTAAAAATTTTTTTAACTTTTACATTGCTTTCCTTCATTAAGTAACCCCCAAACATGCAAAAACACTGTGAGTCTTAATCAGAGAGCCCCATTTGACACACAGGAATGCAGTTTGACTGTCTTGTCTAATGAAAGGAATCTGAGTGCTGACAAGCCTACAATTATGAATATTTGGTTCTTGGTCTCCTGTATTTTAAGTAGATTTCTCTTTATTCTATCATGTATTGTTCTTTTGCAAATGAAATCCCTTAACAATGTCAACTCAGTGCCCTCTTTAAGTAATAAATATCTGAGGTACTGCTAAAGTATGATCAGTATCAAACAGCCTATGATATTCTAAATTCTGAATGCGATCAACATAGGAAACCTTGCCCAGTATCATTTAGGTGTAGGATACAAATGGCTCTGGAAAAGTAATCTTACTCTAACCCTTCAAAGGAATAAAACCTTGAGAATTTCTGTGAAAATAATTTCAAAGAAAGCAGAAAAAGCAATCTTATTTTCTTTGGCTAATGCATAAGGTAAAACCATCTGAAAAATCAACCATTAATGGGTACTCACAAGTGCCTTTCTTGGAATATGTGATTTTTAAAATTTTTTCAATGTTTATTCATTTTTCAGAGCGAGAGATAGAGCGCGAGCGGGGAAGGGGCAGGGAGAGAGAAGACACAGAATCCGAAGCAGGCTCCAGGCTCTGAGCTGTCAGCACAGAGCCCAACACCGGGCTTGAACTCATGGACGGCAAGATCATGACCTGAGCTGAAGTCAGACGCTTAACCAACTTAGCCGCCCAGGTGCCCCTGAGTATATGATTTTTATGAATGATTTCAGTTCACTCTCAGGCAAACAAAGTTAGCGTTAGTATCCTTATTTTACAAATTAAAACAACTGATACTTAAAGATATTAAGTAACACACAAGTAATTAAAGATATTAAATAACACAACTTAAAGTCACACAAGTGAATGTGGGATCCAGGATTCTAAGTCCTTTCTATATTACATTTTGCATGACATTAAGCTGATGGCATAATTTCTTCTGTTCAGTGACAGTGACATAGAGGGCCTTCTCGCCCCCTTTTGGAATCAATCTCTTTGTAATTGAACTCCCAGAGCATTTATTACATTTATGAGCCTTACCACAGTCTACGTTTATTATAGATATCACATACTTGCCTGGGTACTCTTGGAGATTTTAAACTTCCGTGAAGACCCATGCCTTATTTACATGTTCCTAACATGGCATTTTATACATAGTAATAATCAGTAGTGAATGAATGCCTGCTAGAAAGTTATCTTTTGTAAAACATTGTTAAAACTGACTAACACCTTGATCTTCATATTAGAGGTGACTGTTTAGATTAGGTGAGCAAATGTTGGATCCACAACTCACCATATGGTAAACATAATTTAAAAATTCATCACTACCTTCTCCTTGCTCTTGCGACCACATTAAACCTTCTAAATCTGATCTCATGGTTGTCCTTTTCTGTAGATTCTCATTATTTTACAAATGTATTCATTTCCTGATTGTGATTTAACTGTGCTTGTGCTCAACAACCACGACCACCTCCACAGGGAAGGGCTTCCTTCCATCTTTTGCAATCTATCCTCGAGTTTATACTTGCTTGTCACTGAAAAGTGGGGCTTCCCCTCAAAGAAGAGCATACATCTTTTTTTTTCGCCCATATGTCCCATATTAATATGCTCAGTTTCTGTGTGTCTAGCTCTTGTCTAAACATGGTAATGAAATTTCTGAGAGAAGTGCTCTAGCTTATATATGACCTTAAAAATGACCTATACCTATAGTACTCAGTAGAAGGCTTTTGGTTAACAAGCCCTTAGCAAATATTAATAAAAGTACAGAAGCAGAAAATACTACAATGGTTAATTTCCATTGTTAGACAAATGAGTGCCAGTTGCCCAGAGTTTTAGGGTTTTATCCCTTTTTTGCCAATGTTCTGAGTGAGTGAGTCATTTTACATGGATTTTATTAACATACTACATGATCAGCAGATGTTCACTTACACTGAGTTGACAACAGACTCATTCATGTCAAGGTTTATTTGTATAACCATCTTGTCCAACCATATGCATCACCATTTGATCTGTGGGAGTTATTAGTTCACTTACGTTATTCTCAGGATGGTAGAAAGCTGAAAGAAAACTGGGCTTTTGTGAAAGTACTCCAGATGTTCAGCTCTAAAAGTTTAGAACTTGAAATTCAAACAGCACACTGGATAATTATTAGATCTGTTAATACTTGCTTTCAGGGACACTTACATACCTGTCCGTTTCCTCTTGTGTCCCTAGTGCATAGTATTTATTGTATTTCAAATGAAAATACTTTACTGACACTTTTTTGCAAGATATCGCTGCCAAAAAATTACTATCCTAAAATAGGTAGTGATTATTATGCATTTACACAGAGTGAAATAGATCACAAGATTCTACCATTATTTATTCGCATTAGCTTGTAAAATAAAAGTAGTTTAAAATAAGTGTTTTCACATACATATACACACTCCTCTATCAAAATACTGCCAAGAAAGCTACCAAATTATTAGGTTTCTTAAAACTGTACATAAAATAAAATTATTATACTGTAAGCAGAATTTAAGGCTCCCTTAGATAAGAAAACCAGATTACGTCTATACCTGGACACCACTGGACATAACTGAGCAGACTGTGAGTCGAGATCCAAAGGGAGGACCTGCCCCATGCCGCTTCACATATTTAGAGGGACATTGGGAGAAGACAAGGGACACCAGACTCGTTGATAACTTTCTTCTGTAGTTTAAACGCCTTGTTGAAGAGAGGAACATCATATATAACCCAAAACGGTTATTAGTTTAAAAAAAAAAAAAAGGCAGAGAGGGCTCAGCCCTGCTGATACAGGTCATGGCTACGGGTGTTACGGGTGGGGGAGGGATGAGGAGAACACAGAAACCATCTAGCACCTTATCTCTCTTCATCCAGTAAAGAATGCTAAGAAGGTGCAGAAGGAACAGTGTGGAAGAATGAAGTGAAAGGGCAAAGCTCTCTTTTGATATTCTGTAAGCACAGAGTTTGATCACTTAGTCAAGACCTTTCGGACAGAGATTGCTTACGGTTGACCGTCACATGCTCACTCCGTCAGGAGACACTAGTTAGCTTCTCCCACATGTGAGGATCAGGCCAGCCACGTGTGTGTTATTTCACACATTCTGAAGAGCAACCTAACAAAGAAAGGTACCTCTCAGGAGCTGCCTCATGTACTAAGGTCTTCCTTGGAACACTGTGAAGCTGTTTTCCTTGCTTGGTCTTCTTAAATCCCTGTGGATATTCTCTTATAAATAACTATGGCCCAGATATTAAAAAGGTAATGGATGACTTATAATATTACACAAGTAATAAATGCTCATTCTAAAAGAAAACTTTTACGGGAGCCTGGGCGGTTCAGTCGGTTAAGCGTCCGACTGCGGCTCAGGTCATTATCTCGTGGTTTGTGAGTTTGAGCCCTGCATCAGACTCTGTGCTGACAGCTTCGGATTCTGTGTCTCCCTCTGTCTCTGCCCCTTCCCTGCCCGTGCTCTGTCTCTCTCTTTCAAAAATAAATAAACATTAAAAAAATGAAAAGGAAACCTTTCATATAGTTGAGATCTTAAGAGCAGACTCCCTAAGGAAGACTGCTGTGGGGGTTCCTCATGGTTCACTGTGTTGGAGAGCTGTCTGGCAGGTCACACGCAGGGCAGACATGCACACAGCAGGTTTTCAGTAAGTTAGCTGACAAGCAACTTATCAACTTAGAGTAAGGTGTGCTGTTTGGGAGAAGCCAATTTCAAACATCTTCTTACATGCGTGTGACACCGATTTAGACAACAGGCTCAAATCAGAGCCTCAAATGTATACACAATGGCTGCTACAGGTGATCTTACTGAGAATGAGAATGGATATTCATACTTTCTTTTTTTAATGTTTATTTACTTTTGAGACAGAGAGAGACAGAGCATGAGCAGGGAAGGGGCAGAGAGAGAGGGAGACACAGAATGTGAAGCAGGCTCCAAGCTCTGAGCTGTCAGCACAGAGCCCGATGCAGGGCTGGAACTCACAAACCGTGAGATCATGACCTGAGCCGAAGTCAGACGCTTAACCGACTGAGCCACCCAGGCGCCCCTGGATATTCATACTTTCTGACAATGGTCAGATAAGGATTTTCTCAGGGAACAGAATAGATCTGGGTTAATAAAATGTTCCAGAAGTGCCATTGTTATGACATGGATTACATTCTCTACAACTCACATGGTGAAGTCCTGATCCTCATACCTCCGAATGTGACTGCATTTGGAGACAGGGTCCCTACAGACATAATTACGTTAAAAATGAGGTCTTTGGAGTGGGCCTTCATCCACTCTGACTGGCATCCTTACAGAAAGATACAGGAGGAAGATAATGTGAAGATGACAGGGAGAAAGTGGCCATCTACAAGCCAAGGAGAAAAGCCTCAGAAGAAACCAACCCTACCAACACGTGGACCTCGGACTTTTAGCCTTGAGAGTTGTGAGAAAATGAACTTCTGTTCTGTCAGCCACCCAGTCTGTGGTATAGGTTATGGCAGCCGTAGGAGACTGATACAGGTACTATTACCCTAGTTTCTGGGTTATATGAGGCCATATGCACTCTGTTCAGATGATGCAGAGGCTTTCTTGGGTCAAGCCAGTTCCCCCTGAACTGGTGTCTGAATCATCCATACCACTAAAGCCAAGAAACAAGGAGCTGGCCTTTACATAATGACTTTGAGCCAGTAGGTTGCTGGTGTCAGGGAGTCATGCCACCCAAATCTGGGACTATGGCCAGGTTTCTGCCTGTACGCAGATGTGTTCTGTTACAGAGCTGCCTGGTTATGGTTCAGTCCTTGTTAACAGGTTTGTTACCTTTGCCTCACTACTGGTGACAGGAAAACAATAAAAGCAGAGTATCATCACAAGCTTGTAAAGGGTTCCTAGGGACCCGAATACTCCTGACTCCCATAATGACAGAGGATGAGGCAGGCTTGCTAGAACATCCACACCACTGATTCAAACCAAAGTCCCAGTCCTGGCAGGGAGCTTCTGATCAGGACTGTGATGTTCAATTTGGCACAGCACATGTGTTTATAAAATCTCCCTCCAACTGTGAAAGCTGCAGGAGCAGATATGACAACCCATCGTAGGAAGAACCCACTGAATACCTTGGGCAGGTAGCAAGGAATATCACTGGTCTTACTAAGGGAGTATTTCATAGGCAGCCCAAAGCAGTGTCAGAGCAACTAACAATGTCAAGCACATGCCATCCAGTAATGGACCCCTTCTCAATGAGGGAAAGAAGATACAGGAAAGTGACAGGAATTAGAAAGCAAACCTTAGGAATCTTCTTGTCTCCTGTACCACAGGCTTCTTGACTTGTTTCTGGGATATCAAGAACTTAAAAAAAAAAAAAATAGCGTATGAGAAAGAGAGAAAGACTACAGAGGGTGTCAGGGAGTCGATCAGTTGTAAGCCACTGGTAGTGGTACTAGTCAAGCCGGGATACATACCTGCAAATTTTATGCTTAGCTGGTCACAGGACTCTTACACAGACAGGGAGAACAACAGAACAGCACGGGCAGCTCATGGAGACCTGGGCACGAAAGCGATAAGTTGATCTAAGCCTTTTCTATGACTGAGGGAAGTGGTTACTTCTCAACAGGGCTAGAGGTAATACCGGAAGCACAGTCACAAAAGCAAATAGAGAAGTGTCCAGTAAGTGCCATCAACATAAATTACCTGAGCGTGTTTTGGATAAACTCCCCCTTGTGGAAACTTTGGGGAATGACATAGACAGCCATCTTCCATTCACAGGCGGGGTAAGAAGTCTCATGGAGGGCAAAATAATCACCCCTGTCTCCTGAGCTGAACAAGTACGGTTAGCAATCCAGAGACCAGAGAATCTAGAACATAGTAAAACTTAAAGCTATTTTGCCAACTATGTTGGTCCTGGAGGAACCAACCTGGAGGAATCCATAATAGATGTCCCCACTTAAAGTAATCATGGTGGTACCACATTAATCGTTTTCCTCTCATAGCTTGTTGGGCAGCTGAAGGTTAAGCATAAGGTTAATATGCTTAAAGAAAAAAATGTGCTTGCTTTTTAGTAGCAAAGATAAAACTAACAGCTGGTGCCTTTCCTCTAACAAAAGTGACCCTTAAACAGAGACTTTTTAAATTGAAACATTTTCATTACTATTTCTCTGCACCTTAGACCAATGGAGGAGGAAGTGGAGTTTCCTGGCCCTGGAGAGCATAAGGGTTATATTTCTCAAAACTCCAGGCAGTATGGTTACAGGTTAATCATGTCTGGATATGAAATTCATTGTTCCACATCCCCTAGTCAAGGGAGGAAAAACAGTCATGTCCACGGATTAGAGCAGATGCAATGACAAAAACTGTAGACTGGAATATATGCGCTCTTAGACCAGACCACATCAAATGAAAAAGTTGGCTAGTTGTGGGCCTTATCAGGCGGCTAACCCTTCATAGACTAGACGATTTCATCATAAATAACTCTCCAAAAGTCTCAAGTTCGGTCACCAAAATACCAATGACAGAGTGACATCAGCAAAAATGGCAAAGCACGGACCTCTGAGAATGAGCTCCTCCATAACAGGAATTTTTTTAACTGACAAAATTTTCATTATCAGAACTCTGAAAATCCACTAAAGGTTTACAGTAATCCAGGCGGAATTTATTCAAGACAATCAGTGGGACCTCAGTGAAGGCAGCAACTTTTGTGGTATTTTCACTTGCCTTCGTCCCACCTTCTGCTCTCCAGCTCAGTGGCAGCCTTGAAAAACAGCAGCCCACCACCGTGACGCAGCTGGACCAGCCACTGGAGGTGGCGAAATAGGACTGGGTCACGCCCACAGCCTCATTCCCAATGAACCTGTTGGTATTATTTGACCTGCTGGTCATTCCCTGAAGACCCCACTTATAAGGCTGTCTGCATTCAACCTAATTAGAAGCTCACCCAAAGCAAAAATTCTTCATCTAGGAGGCATTTGTCAAAAGCAATTAAAGGCAAGTGTTTTAACCTTCCATTGCTTTTTGTAATGGAGGGTAATAGTTGGTACAAACAGAATACAGACCAAAAAGATTAAAAGGAAAAGCTGAGAAATGAGATGCCCATATGATTTTTGAAAAGTTATCACACACACATACACACAAACACACAATGAAAAGTTGTGACCCGTTCTGAGTTTCTAGAAGGTCATACACACGTACACTTGAACAGAACAAATTTGAGAGAGCCATAAGCTCTCAGTTCTAGCTGACTTCGAAGCTCTACCTAAGGATGAAGTGAAGGAAAGGACAGAACTGTTAACTGCTCCACTGAGTGCTGGAAATGTTCCTGGATATAAACACAAGGTCCCTCAACAAAAACAGGGATTGACTGGTTTCTGGTGTATAAGTAAACATCCATCCAACCATTAGTTAAGCCAAAACTAAGCAAACAGAGTAGAGATTTCCATGACCACTTAGAAGAAAGGCTACTGACTTCACAGAATTACTTCAAAAGGCACTGAATGATGGGGCACCTGGGTGGCTCAGTCGGTTAAGCGTCCGACTTCAGCTCAGGTCATGATCTCACACTCCATGAGTTGCAGCCCCGCATCAGGCTCTGTGCTGATGGCTCAGGGCCTGGAGCCCGCTTCAGATTCTGTGTCTCCCACTCTCTCTGCCCTTCCCCTGTTCATGCTCTGTCTCCCTCTGTCTCAAAAATAAATAAAAAAAATTTTTAAAAAAGGCACTGAATGATGCAACAAATAAGACAAACATCAACAACAGCAGATGTTGGAAAGGGAGAGAATCTTATTTCTAGAGTTACCGCACCATACTATTGAACATTTCCAGTTATCAACACCAATGACAAAAATACATAAGGCATGGAAAGAAACAAGTATGGCCCATATCAATAAAGAGAAACAATTTGTAAGGATGCCCAGGTGTTAGACTTACTGCACTAAGACTTTAAATCAGCTATTTTAAAAATGCTTAAAAGAGTTAAAAGAAACCAAGTGTAAATAACTAAAGATGTGTATAAGAAAAATGTCCCACCAAATAGAGATTACCAATAAAGACACAGAAACATATAAAGATATAATTTATATATAAACATTTATATACTTTAGTTATATATTTATATTACATAATTTGTTTATATATAATATAAATATATTAATATTCTCTCTCTGTATATATATATGCATACACACACACACACACACACACACATATATATAGGGGCGCCTGGGTGGCGCAATCGGTTAAGCGTCCGACTTCAGCCAGGTCACGATCTCGCGGTCCATGAGTTCGAGCCCCACGTCAGGCTCTGGGCTGATGGCTCAGAGCCTGGAGCCTGTTTCCAATTCTGTGTCTCCCTCTCTCTCTGCCCCTCCCCCGTTCATGCTCTGTCTCTCTCTGTCCCAAAAATAAATAAACATTGAAAAAAAAATTTATATATATATATATATATATATATATATATATATATATATAATCATGTAGAAATTCTAAATTTAAAGAGTATCATGGGAGAAGTTAAAAAAAAATCAATAGAGGGAATCAAGACCTGACAGGACTCAACTTACTCAGGACTCTCCCTCTCCCTCTCTCTCTACCCCCTCTCTTTCTCTCTCAAAATAAATAAATAAATAAATAAATAAATACACACACACACACACACACACACTTTTAAAAAGCATAAACACCTGAAAATAAAGAGAACAGAAAAGATATTGATGGATGAAATTGGGCAACAAATTTTTGGAAGTTGAGTGTCTGACAAAAGACTGGCAACTAAGTTAACAGAATAAAAAGAGTTGAAATCTAAGGACTTGCTAAAGGAGTGATAAAAAGAGGCATACTAATTCATACCCTAAGACCTAAATGATGATGGAGAATAGGAGCATCCAGTTACCCCAGCAGGCATAGGTGAACCAGGCATTGAACATAGGATCATTTGTTGGATGTCTATATAAAGCACCAGTTAGAGTTCCAAGTTCCTTCTCATACCCCAGCAGAGACTGGCATTTAGTTTTTGGAGAACTTGAACCAAGAGGTTCTAGACATAAGTCAGTGCAGAGAGCATGACTGAGGCAGGAAGATAAAGAGGCATGCTATACAGTGCTGGTGATAACCTCTTCCCCAGCCCTAATTCCGTCATTTGTTCCCAGACTGCTGGAATGCTTTCTAATTATCTTAGGGCAAAGGATTAGAGATCCTCTTGAAATCCTCTGGGATAAAAAAGAATACCTACCCTTACTTATATTTAGGTATCCCACTGTGATGTTTAATTTTATGTGTCAAATTGGCTGGGCCACAGTGCTCAGATATTTGGTCAAACATTATTCTGGATGTTTCTGTGAAGGTAGCCTGCATTAAACTAACATTTACATTGGTGGACTTTGAATAAAGCACATTTTCTTCCATAATGTGGGAGGGCCTCATACAATCATGAAGATTTAAACAGAACAAAATATTGGCCTCCGCTGAACAAAAGGGAATTGTGCCAGGTCTTTATTTTTTTTTTAATGTTTATTTATTTATTTTGAGAGAGATAGAGAGCTAGCAGGGTAAGGGGAGAGAGAGGGAGACAGAAATTCCCAAGCAGGCTCCACACTGTCAGCACAGAACACGATTAAGGGTTCAAACTCACAGACCGTGAGATCTTGACCTGAGCCAAAACCAAAAGTCAGGGGCTTAACTGACTGAGTCACCCAAGCATCCCAGGAGAAGGCCTTTAGATATGAACTGCAGCAGTGGCTCTTCCCTGGGTCTCCAACCTGTCAGCCCACCCTGCATATTTGGGGCTGGTCAGCCTCCATAATCTCATGAGCCAATTCCTTAAGATCTCTCTCTCTCTCTCTCTCTCACACACACACACACACACACACACACACACACACACACACATACACACACACACAAACGTGCATACACACCCTACTGAATCTGTTTCTCTGGAGTACTCTGATTAAAATACACCTGCAAAGAAAGAAAAGCCCAGATCACCATCCTATTCGTTATAAAGAAGTCCATCAGTTGACATGTCCCATATATGAACACACAGTTTCAATCCTGATAATGCTTGAAACCAAGAAAACAAACATTTGAGGAAAATCTGTGAGATCAAATAACATAGATCAAAGAAGATTTCTGAAGAGAGAATGGCAGTGCAAGAAGAAAAGTTTTAAAAGTTAGAATTAATATCTTCATAGCTATTAGAGAAGATAATTTTCACATTACAGAGAAAGAAAAATAATAAAGGGGAATAGATAACAAGAGAATTTTATTAAATTAAAAATATGATAATTAGAATTTAAAAATTAAGTATGAAATATGAAACTATTGTTGAGAAAATCTTCCAAATACATCGAAAAGAAAGATGGCAAATAAAAGACAATATGAGATGATATAATAAACAGATGTTCAGATCTAACAGTTCTCAAAAATTATCCTCATGGGCACCACACTTATTCTCATGACAGCGATAAAAAATTAACTCCACTAAAATAAACAATGTGTCAAGAAGATTACATAAAAGCCAGGAAAGAGAGGACCCAACATGGAATTCAAGCAAAGGGACTTCCCAGGATGTGAATGACAGACAGAGTTAGGGAACAGATGTGTCCTTAGACTAGAAAGCAATCAGTCCAGATATGAATAAGAGAACAGAGTCCTCCAAGAAGGGGGCTGTAAATTCAATTTCTTAATGAAATCAATAGATTATTTTATCAGAAATGTATTAGAATTCCATAGGATGATTTTGAAGAATTCATGATAAGTTTATAGAAAACTTACTACATATAAAAATGAACAGGGTAAGGGTGCCCGACTGGCTCCGCTGGTAGAGCATGGGACTCTTGATCTCAGGGTCATGAGTTCAAGTCCAATGTTGAGCATGGAGCCTATTTTATAAATACATACGTACATACCTACGTACCTACATCCATAAAGGTACTGTAGAAGGATAAGGATATATAATAATAACATATTAGCATGCAGACAAATGAAACAACATGTTACCTAATGCAACTCAAAAGACAAATGACAGGAAGAGATTATT